>NW_026067910.1:2887853-2984308 GCF_014885135.2 Alexandromys fortis | reverse complement strand
CTCCTCCTCCTCTCCCTTCTCTTCCTCCTCTTCTTATTCTTCCTATTATTATTATTATTAGCTGTTGTTGTTGTTGTTGAGATAGGGCCTCAGTGTGAGCCCTGGATATCCTGGAATTCACTATGTAGATCAAATTGGCCTTGAATTCACAAAGATCTGCCTGCCTCTGCCTCCTGGCTGCTGGGATTAAAGGTGTGCACTACCATTCCTGGCTGAATTTTCTTTTCTTAAAATATGTCTAAACTACATCACAAAATAATTTATCTTATTTTATATGTATGGGTGTTTTGCCTGCAATTATGTCTGTGTAACATTTTCATGCCTATTGCCTGCAGAGTCCAGAAAAGGCTGTTAAGTCCTTGGAGCTGGAGTTACAAAGGTACAAATGGTTGTGAATGGCCATGGAGACACTGTGAATTGGACCTGGGTTTGCTGAAAGAGCAGTCAGGGCTCTTATCCACAGAGCAATCTCTTCAGATTTGAATAATGCAATTTTCTTTAAAACGTCCTCATGGGAAAGCTCATCAAATATCAAATTATACACACACACACTCACAGAGAATTACTATTAACATAATTCTATTGTAATAAAAATTACTCCATTGCAGATGTTTACTTGGAGAAACTGAGAGCTGTGCCTTTCAAATGCTCGTCCCTTTAATCCCTTTTTGACTTCCTGGTGCATACTTGTATTTTCCTAGCTGGCAAAATGCATAATAAATTATTTCTTAGGTAGGACAAAAAATAAAGCCACAGCTTCTCAATCTACTAACACTGAAGGAAAAAAAAAAGAAAAGAAAAGAAGAAGGAAATGCCCAGAGCTTCAAGAGAATGTTCTATTTGAATTTTGACACAAATGACCTCAATCTTATGGATGTTGGAGCACGGGAACCTGTTCTTATGTGTTTCTGATCTTGGTTTCAGATTTTGAAGCCTCTACTTAGCTAGGGTCATAAAGGGAAATTGTAAGTACTCCAGCACTTGCTTTCATGGAAGCTGCAGAAATGAGCGGTCTCTGCTCAAGAGTTCATGAACAGCTGCAGTTACAAACCCGAACACTTACATCGGAGCCTGAAAAGGTACAATGCAGCCGGCGGACTTTCGTCAGGATGTGATTTGATCCCACTGAGATCTGCACACCCCTTTAATTACGTTGCCATCATTTTCATGATTAAAAAAAATTAAAGCTGATTGTGGTGGCACGTGACTGTAAGTATAGTGTCCTGGAGGCAGGAGGGGGGTGCGCTTGGGCTTCTCATGAGGTCAGCCCGCTTACGTAGCAAGGTACAGAGACCCTGGGCCTTGCCTTAAAGGAGAAAAAAGAGGGGGTGGAGAGAGTGGGTGCCATGCGTGGTATACACCTTTATCTCAGCGGATGTCTGTGAGTTCAGGGTCAGTGTCATCTACTAGTAAGTTCCAGGCCAGCCAGAGCTACCATGGTCAGACCCTGTCTCAAAAAGAGAAAGAGAGGAAAACAAGAAAAAGGCATGTTTGGTTTTGTTTCTTCTTAATAATGTCACCTGAAGAAGAAAAATTGACTAAACATAGTTTTTTAGAAAAGGTATTAGCCATTACATTTGAACCGAAACGGGATTTCACCTGAAGTTTTTATTATGTAGGAGACTTGTTCTTCTAACTTGCAACAACTCTATCTTACGTTTCTACTTTGCTTTGGGCTAGTTATTACCACTTGTAAAATGAATTCCAGTAGCCAAGAGCATAAAATAGGGATAACTAGAACCTAATTTATCTTTTCAAGACAAACAAATCTCGGAATTGTAAGCCAGCCACTCTTTTTGTTCCCAACTTAGTTGCGTATGTGCTCAGGATCACATGATGACATGCATATATTATATTCAGCTGCTATCGGTGCTAATTCACTCAGTAAGTAAGGAGGTCTGAGACTGCCTGGAATGGTTATCTGTCTGGTTTGCACTAGCCACAACAAAGGATATTTAGCCCAGCAGCCTGAGTCAGACCTAGTGTGGGTGACAGGCTTGGCAGGCAGAAGGGCGTGATTTACAGGCCTGAGATCAGAATGTAAAGGGGAACAGATTAAAAAATAATGAACTTGATTTTTTAAGTACCAATAAGTAGGGCTGTCCTCCCCCCCCCATACACACACATTTTTAAAGTTAAAAGAAAGGCACTTAAGTTAAAATGCTACATATTTTCACACACTGAAGTTTATTTTATTTTTGAGACAGGATTTCACGTATTCCAGGCTGCCCTTGAATTTTCTGTGCAGTCAAGACAAGCACTCAGGCAAGTGAGCCACATCTCTAACCTAATCCTACTTTGACTATTGTTTCTCCATCACTAAATTGTCTAGGCTAGCCTGAAACTTGAAATCCTGCTTCTGCCTCTTCAGTGCTAGGATTACAGTTGTGAGTCACCAAACTTCTCCAAGTCAGTTCCTTCTCATTTCTTTCTCATAAATTAGGTCATAATTTAATCTACTATTTAATTTAATTTGGGTCATGCTGATGATTAAATTCAAGGCTTCAGACATGGCTCCATGCCTTCTAGCACTGAACTACAGTCCCAGGCTAGACCATGACATTTTTTTCTCTCAGATAGAACTTCAGATAACCAGGGCTGGCCTGAAACCCACAATGTAATTTAAGATGATCTTGGGTTTTCTTACCCCATGTTCTCTCTCTTTTTTAAGTAGTGGGATTATGGATATATTCCACCATGCCAAGATGGACTATAGAAACTGATATTCAGAACCAAATGCAGGGCTCTGTGCATACTGGGCAATCCCTCTCTCAACGGTGGTATATAGATCATAACATTAGATGCTCTAAAGGCAGGCCCACAGCCAGAGTGTTGTAGGACACTACTCCTGGGGAATATGTGAGGAAATGTCTACTTTACCAGGTAGGGAATTGAGAACAGACCAAAGTACAGCACCATCAAGGTCCAGTTTGGTGAATCAATGAGTTTCATTGACTTTACTTACAGACGTGTGTGTGGGAGCTACTTAGAGAAACAGAGATGACTGAAAGATAGCGCATCACAGAAGTCCAACCCAGCATTAGTGATAGCCCACAGAGATTGGAAACCTGAAGCCCACTGTACAATCACAGATAGTTCAGCAGGTTGGAGGGTGTCATTTCCAAGTAGCTCACCTGGTCTCTGCTCCTTCCAGGCAGCTCAGACTAAGTGTCTCTCAACAGTCCTTATGGTTTATATATGCACGGGGGCAAGAGAGAGGCTGTCCGGGTTAATGTTATATTGCCGTGATATGAAACCTTGGCCAAGGCAAATCAGGAAAGAAAGCCTTTAATAATTTAATGTTTGTGGTTTCAGAGGGTTAGAGTCCATGATGGTGGAGCAAAGACATAGCAGTGACTCTAGCTGAGAGTGTACATCTTGATCCTGATTTTCAAGTGGGAGACAGAATGTGAACAGTGAAATTGGCATGAGTTTTTTGAAACCTCCGTCCCCAGTGACACACCTCCTCCAACAAGACCACACCCTCCAATCCTTCTGAAACAGTTCCACCACTTGGGGACCAAATGTCTAAAAATATGAGTCAATGGGGGGCCAATCTCATTTAAACCACCTGGAGGGGGGAAGCCGCTTAGTGAATCTGTTCTGTTTCTGCAACTTCCTGGATCTACTTACTTTCTGAGTTACTTCCTGGCCTGTTACTTTCTGAGTTTTAATGAGCTTCTCTGCAGGATGAAATGTTTTACCTCCCTTTTAATATCTTAGTCTTAGTGAGCTTTCCTCCAAGATGGAAGGGATTTATCTAGAAGAAGAGAGCTATATAACATAGGGTCTTCTGTCTGATCAGCTGCCTTCAGTGTTAGGATTAAGCATGATTCAGTAGCCCTTTGGACACAGTTTCTTGACCTCTAAAATAAAGATTTACACTGGTTAATTGCTATCGGACCTCTTCTCACTTTCTAATCCTATAAAAGCAAGTATCTTGAAGTTTCCCTTTAAAATCAAATAAATGGGAAGTCTAACACTTCTCAGCAAGAGAGCATAAGAAAATACAAGTCAGGAAGATATGAAGTGATGTGGCCCAAAGACAAACATTTTCATTCTACAAATTTTTCCTCAAAACTTAGGGAAGGCTGGAGAACTTACTTGGCTCTTCTGTGTAAGCATGAAAACTTGAGTTGAATCCCTAGCACCCAAGTGAAGATGGACGCTGTAACATCATGTACCTGTAATCCTAAACATGAAGAGGCAGAACTCGTTGGCCAGCCAGTCCACCAGAATTGGCAAACTCAAAGAGCAGTGAAAGGTCCTGCTTCAAATATAAAATAAAATCAACAACAAAGAAGCAAAAAACTCCAAACAACCTAAGCTGGACTGTGTGTGTTTGGGGAAGACACCCCTGGCTCCAAATGCATGCATGTACACACACACATACACACACACACCTAGATAAAAACGAGAATTCCACCAACTCTATGTGCTTGTGTTGGATATTATTTTAATAGGTTGGAAAATGGTTTTGTGACATCCTTAACAAAATGAGTTTTCAAGCAAAGGTGTTTTCCTTAGGGAGGAAACTTCGATGTTGGTTTTGTCTGTGTAGGAAGTGCGTGGGCAGCGTCTCAACTTTCAGGAAAATTCTTTTTTCATAGAAAGAAGCTTTCCAGATGCTCTTGGAGTCACTGCCATGAAAATCACAAAAGGCAATGAGGTTGGAATTGTTGCCGATACTTGCTTGTTGGCTGGGTAACCTGTATCTGCTTCCACTTTTCTATGAGTTAGGAATGGGAACTGAGCCGGGACTGGTGGAACATATTTATGATCTGAGAACTTGGGAAAGAGAGGTAGGAAGATCACAAGTTCTAAGTCACCCTGGGCTACTATGCTGGTTAGTTTTATGTAATGTGACACAAGCTAAAGTCATCTGAGAGGAGGGTACCTCAACTGAGAAAATGCCTCCATAAGAGTGGGCTGTAGGCAGGCCTATATAGCATTTTCTTAATTAGTGGTTGATGTGGGAGAGCCCAGCCCATTGTAGTTAGGGAACCACTGGGCTAAGAGAACTAAGTTCTTTTTGTTTGTAAATAGAAGTTGAATATTTTATCTATTTATTTTTATTTCGTTTACACACCCACCGCAGTACCCCTTCCTTCCCCTCTTTCTGCTCTCCCCCTGCCCAACCCACCCCACATCCACTCCTCAGAAAGGGTAAGGTTTCCCATGGGGAGTTAATAAAACCTGATACATTAAGTTGATGTAGAACCAAGCCCCATCCCCACTACACCCTGCATCAAGGCTGAACAAGGCATCCACCATAGGGAATAATCTTCAAAAAATTAGCTCCTACACCAGGGATAAATCCTGGTCTAACTGTCAGGCGTCCCTCAAACAGACCAAACTACAAAACTGTTGCCCTCATTCAGAAGGCCTAGTTTGGTCCCATGTAGGCTCCCCAGCTGTCGATCTAGAGTCCGTGAGCTCCCATGAGTTGGGTCTGCTGTCTCTGTGGATTTTCCATCATGCTTGTGACCCCACCCCCACCTTGCTCATATAATCTCTCCTCACTCTCTTCAACTGGACTCCCAGAGCAGCTTGGTTCTTGGATGTGAATCTCCGCATCTGCTTCCATCAGTTACTGAATAAACGTTCTGTGATGATAGGGTATTCACCAATCTGATTACAGGGGAAAGCTATTTCAGGCACCCTCTCCACTATTGCTAGGAGTCTTAGCTGGGGTCATCCTTGTGGATTCCTGGGAATTTGCCTAGCGCCAGGTTTCTCCCTAACTTCATAATGCCTCTCTTTATCCCTTTCATTGTTCTCCCACTCCATCCCTCCTCCTTCAGAATTGTGGTGGGATAAAAGATTAACTAAAAAGAAAAAGAAATCAGCAGCTTTCCTATATATTAGTAATAAATGGGCAGAGAGAGAAATCAGAAAAAAAAAAAACATCACCCTTTACAAAAGTCACAAATAATATAAAATATCTTGGGGTAACTCTAACCAAGACCTGTATGGCAAGAACTTTAAGTCTTTTGTGGAGTACTGAGTTCTATAAAGAAGCAAGTTGAGTAAGCTGATAAGCAGCACCTCTCCATGACTCTCCATCAGATTCCTGCCCGTTCCATCTCCTGGTCCGACATCCTTTGATGCTGAACTGTGATGTGGAAGCGCAAGCTGAATAAATCATTTCCTCCCCAGCTTGCTTTTGGTCATGGTGTTTTACCACAGCAATTGTAAGCCAAACTAAGACAGCTACATAGCAAAATTCTCTCAGAAAACAAAACAAAATTGATGGAAAAATGAGAGGAAGGAATGAAAAGGATTGCAGGCTCTGGGCTGAGAGAAATGGTCCAGAGTTGATCTAGAAAGGGTTGAGTTTGTCAGCCCTACGATGTTGTTATAGTGTGAATGTCTATGTTCTCCAAAATTCATATGTTGAAATTGTAATCCTAAATCCTAATACATGATGGTCTAGTCTGCTGTCTATTGGCGTAACAAAATACCTGGTGCCAGGTAATTTATAAAGAGTGGAGATGTTTTAGCTCTGATTTCGAAGGCTGGGAAGTAGAGGGATATTATCTTAGTTACTGCTCTATTGCTGGGAAGAGACACGATGAAGAAAGCAACTCTGATTTAAATGAAAGCATTTAATTGGTGCTGCTTACAGTTCAGAGGTTTAGCCCATTGCCATCATGGCCGGAAGCATGAGTGCTGTCAGACATGGTGCTGGAGAAGCAGCTCAGAGTTCTATATCTGGATATAGTTTTAGATCTGCAGGCAACAGGAAGAGAATGTCACACTGGGTGTGATGGGAACTTATTAGACACCAACGCCCTCTTCCTAGTGATACACCATATTCCACTCCCTGCTACCCATTGACGTGTAGCCATAACATAATGTAGAAATTCATTCACTCCAATTTAAAAGTTAGTCTGTAACAGCCTCAACGTTGTTTAAAAGTTCAAAGTCTCTTCTGAAACTCAAGCAATCTCTCACCTATAATTCCTTATAAAATCAAAATGAAAATACTTCTAGCATACAGTGGCACAGGATATACATTACTGTTCCAAAAGATAGGAAAGGGAGCATAGGGAGGAAATACTGGACCAAAGCAAGACCGAAAACCTGCTGGGCAAACTCTGTGGTAGTTTGAATAAGTCAGTCTCAATTAAATGTTTTCTTTTAGGAGAGTTGCTGTGGTCCTGGTGTCTCTTCATTGCTACTGAAACCTTAACTGAGACAGTTGTCTGCCTGCGTGCCACCATGCTTCATCCCGTGAGGATAATGGACTAAACCTCTGAAACTGTAAACCAGTCTCAACCCTAACTAAGAAACCCTAACTAAGACAGAATGAGGTATTGCCTTAGCAGACCTGGCCACAATTATTGTTGGAGGTTTGTGGACTTTGGGAGTTTGGATTAGAAAAGAAGCTGAATGCTTTAAATGGGGCTCAAAATAGACTGTCCTAGTGAGAATATGGAAGACAGTGCTGCTGAAGGAGATTTGAGCTTGAGGGCCTGACTCAAGGATAGAAGAAAGGGTGATGGAATCCTACTCCACGAATAAGGAAAGCCACTGAGGCCAGGCATGTTTTAGGGGTGTCCCTGCATGGAGGCCTAGAGAGGCCATTGTGTGAAGCTGTGAAGGGGAAGCATGAATTGCCTTGGGGACCTCAAGATGCTGCAGATGCCAGAGCCAAGGGATACCTGCCAAGGAAAGGCGCTAAGAGGGAGAGGAACCAGCCCAAGAGAAAGAAGTTTGTTTGTAGTCAACAAAGATAAAAGGAGTTGGAGATCTGAAGACCACTTTGATATCAGACATTAAAATGCAGAGTTTGGAGTCTGGCCAGCTGGTTTAATTGGTCCAGTACTTTCCTCACTATGCTCCCTTTCTTGCCATTCAGACCTTTAAACATTGTCAAGACTGTGATAGGCTATGGGGGCTTTTGACGTTGGATTAAATGCATTTTGCATTAAGTTATGGCTACAAGCCTATGGGGGCCAGGGAGTAGAATGGTGGTTTGAATAGATATGGACCCCACAGACTCACATGTTTGAAGGCTTGGCCCATAGGGAGGAGTGCTATTAATAGGAGTGACCTTGTTGAAGTAGGTGTGGCCTTGTTGGAGGAAGTTTGTCACTGTGGAGGCAGGCTTTGAGGTCTCATATGCTCAGTCTATGCCGAGTATGGGATACAGTCTCTTTTTGCTGCCTTGGATCAAAATACATAGACCCCAGCTCCTTTTCCAGCACCCTATCTGCCTGTACTGCGCCACTGTTTCCCACCATGATGATAATGGACTAACCTCTGAAGCTGTAAGCCAACCCCAACTAAATATTTTCCCTTATAAAGGTTGCTGTGGTCATGGTATCTCTTCACAGCAATAGAAACCCCAACTAAGACAAACTCCAAACTCTGCAACTCCATGTCTGATATCAAAATGCTTTTTATTTCTCCAACTCCTTTCTGCTTTGTTGACTGTTAACACACTTCTTTCTCTTGGGTTGGTTCCACTCCCTATTAACAGCTTTCCTTGGCAGGTATCCCATGACTCCCGTCATCACCAACATCTTGGGTTCTCCAAGGCAATCCAGGTTTCATCTTCACAGCTTCACACAATGGCCTTTCTAGGCCTCCATGCAGGGACACCCCTAATACATGCCTGGCCTCAGTGGTTTTCCTTAGTCACAGAGGGAGGTTCTATAACCTCTTTCTTCTGTCCTTGACTCTAAAGCCAGGACCACGTGGCCAAAGCTGCCAAGTTCTGCTGTTTGCTGGGGCTGGAACATGGCCCCTTATTCAGTTATATCTTCACCAGCTTTCTATTTTCAGTGGTTTCACTCACTGCCTGAGCTTGTCTGTCCTGGAACTCATCTGTAGACCAGGATGGCCTCATCTTAGGAATTTAGAGAGCCACCTATCTCTACCTCTGGAGTGCTGGGATTAAAGGTATGTGCCACCACACCTGGCTCTAAGCCTTTCTTTAATCCCTTTTCACAAGTTGGAAGCTTTAGGTACCTGGGGTCTTGCCTTGAGGTCACCACTGCCCTTATTCCATTTAATATTAGAATTTTCTTAATCTATTTATCTCCTTAAATATAGTATTTAGCTCTATCCTATTTCCTGGTGCCTTTTTTCTCCTCAATCTGTACATTTTGTATTTCTTCTTGTTCAATTTACTCCTTTTCATTATAGATCTTCATAGGCGTGAACACCAATAACCACACAACAGAGTCTATACACGGCTGTTTGGAAATTTTCTTTGCCAAGGCAATTTCCCCCTAAGCTCTTCAATTTAGCCTCATACAGGTTGTTTGAACAAGGGCAAAAAGAAGTCATATTCTTAGCTAAAATATTACAAGAACTGTCTCTAAGTCACACACAAATATTCTTCTCTTCTGAGGCCTCTTGAGCCAGGTCTGCACAGTTCAAACCGCCCTCAACACCACTGTCTTCCAAATTTCTACTAGGATGGCCCATTAAACCCCACTTAATGCATTCAGCTGCTTTTCTAGTCCAAAGTCCCAAAGACCTTATTCCTCCAAGAAGAAGCCTGATCAAGTCTATCACAGCAGTACCACCGTCCTAACTTGTCCTAGTTAGGTTTTCCAATGCTGCAATGAAACACCATGACCAAAAAGAGAATTGGGGAGAAAAGGGTCTATTTGGCTTATACGTCTGCTGCTGTTCATTATTGGAGGAATTCAGAACAGGAACTCAAACAGGACAGGATCCTGGAAGCAGGAACAGATGAAGAAGTCATGGAGGGGAGCTGCTTACTGGCTTACCTCATATGGCTTTCTCAGCCTGCTTTCTTATAGAACCCAGTGCCACCAGTCCAGGGATGGAACCATAGGCTGGGTCCTTCCCCATTGATCACTAATTGAGAAAACGTCTGACAGCTGGATCTCATGGAGTCATTTCCTCAACTGAGGCTCCTTCCTCTCTGATATCTCTAGTTTATGTCATCTTGACACACACAACCAGCCAGTACACAAGCCAATAAAGCAGCAGTTCATCCATTTGGAATAACAGACAAGGACAGGAGCCACAAGTTTCCTGATCCAGGTGTGGTGGCACATTCTGTAATCTTAAGGGTTAAGAGGCTGAGGCAGGAAGAGGAATCAGAGTTAGAGGACATCCTGGCTGCACAGCAGGACTCTGTGTTGAGACACAGAATCTGTCTCAACAAGCAAAAGCATAGAAAGGGACAGACTTCTGAGTAGATTAAATGAATGTTCCATATCCCAAGAGAGGTCAGATCAGTTGACAGATACACTGCTTCCTTCTCCCATGATTTCTCTGTTCAGGGTCCATACGCAGATTCAGAAGTTTTTCTGAAGTATTTCCAAAGACCAAAAAAGAATAAAATATTTCATAAAAAAAAACACTCCATAGCTGGGCGGTGGTGGCACATGCCTTTAATCCCAGCACTCGGGAGGCAGAGGCAGGTGGATCTGTATGAGTTTGAGGCTAGTCTTGTCTATAAGAGCTAGTTCCAGGACAGGCTCCAAAGCATCAGAGAAACCCTGTTTTGGAAGAAAAAAAAAAAAAGGCATCCCATATTGCACTCCTGGACTGCAAATTGGCAAGACCAAGACAAGGGTCTAACACTCAGAAGATGGGAGAAACCTCAAACTTTAACAAACTCAAGAACTGCCACACAGTTGTCTGGCGTCATTACCAACAGGCAAGTCTCTTCAACTATTGCCCTAAGAACAGCCTATATTAGAATTTTCAACAACCAATAACCTGACTCAGTTTGAAATGAACAATTTACCATGAGTAATATGCCCTATCTAAGCTTGTAGTAAATCGTATAATCTGTTGAGAATGATTTCTAGTTAACATTGCTCATTATCAAAAAGAATCATCCTTTATTGAATGAGAAATTACCTGAAGTAGTGTGTTCAGATATTTGAGGTCTTATTAGTAGTCTAATTAAAATACTACTTTTTGTTAAATTTTGTTAAAATGCCCAAATTTACGATTATTTTCCTTAGTAAGCTAGAACAGTTCATCTGACCGAAAACAAATTATGCAATAATGCCTAAGCATGCATAGCTCTCTTTCCCTTCCGTTTTGTTTACACAGTGTTTCACTTGTAGCCCTGACTTGGAAGTGACTTCTTAAACCGTGGCCACCTTAAGCTTTCCGAGATCTGCCTGTCTTTCTTTCAAGGTGCATCGCCGACCTGGCCCTCTTATTTACACAACAAGAAAGCTATGTTGTTTCAGAGTAAGGTAAGCCCATATTGTGAGCATTCAGGATATACTAAGGATAAGGACTTCGAATGAAGAGTTTTAAATAAATGTCTTTTGTTATTCTGTTATGTGCAGAAATGAAGAAGAATCAAAAGAACCTTAGTGACATGCATTTCGGGTAATTTTACAGATATATTGTTATTCCTTAGCATCACATCAAATGGTACTTTGTTGATCAAATTATAGTTGAATGGTCCAAAACAAAGTCAGTTTAATATGGATAAAAAAATAAAGGCTGAGAACATTATTAGATGAATGGGGGTGATAATTGTCCTATCAAAGGAACTGTCCAGCAAAATGTCAACCAAATTCCGGAAGAGGTGTTTACTCTTGCATGCGGGTTGGTGAGTCCTCGATAGTGTGCTGGATGACAAGGAGAAGGCTCATCTATGATAGCACAGAGGTGTCTCAAAGGGCAAGCGTACCATTTTCCTCCTGAGGAGCAATTGCTTGGCACATATGCTCGACAAATGCCAAGTGCGAAGAGCCTGGCTTTTAATTATAAAGTAAAATATCATTCCAAAATTGCATAATTGGTGTTTGCCTTTTGCAATGCAATGAACATAAGGGAACCTGACATTAAATGTCTGATGTGTTGCTATGGCATCTTCTGGAATTTTACTCTATGCTGCTTCAAACTGTCAGCTATGTGAAATTTGAATTCCTTGAGAACGTGTGGGGTGGGGCAGGATTGGCAATAGAATGGTACCGTTAAAGATTCTAATCTAGGGGTACTGAGTCAGGAGGATTTCCTTGGATACAAAGCCAGCCTGGGATATGGATTGAGATTTTTTTTCTCAAAAAATAAAATAAAACAATGTAAACACAGAAATAAGTAGATTTAAAAAAAAAAGCAAATAGGGTCTTCATTTGTTCTCACAGTAGTTATGTGTTTTCCTGGACATAGATGCTAGTTAGTCAGGGAGAGATGTCTCTAGCCTGCCTTTGGAGTTGAAGAAAGAGAATAGTCTGGGGGAAAATACAGTGGCAGTCAGTGCCCAGCCCATTTAAATGGATAAAGCATTGATACAGAGGGGGGAGGGGCCTCTGCCCAAGTGTGTGTGTCCCAATTGCTGGAAGGATCAATGGTGGGATTAGTGTCCGCCTGGATCACTCTGGTCCAAAACTAGCTTCAAAATGCATGCTAGTTGAGCAGCAAGGCGGGACTTTGGATCTTCTCTGCGATTGCTGTGAAAGAAAGGGAGACGAGAGAGGTGCCACACAGTGGCACACACCCAGGGCTGTGGGATTGCTGTAATCTAAAGCCAGCTTTGACGACATTGAGTTCCTGTGTCTGAGGGTAGAATAAAGCTAAAAAGGAGATTCACTGCCTTCCAGGGTAACTCCCTCAGGCTATACTGAATCGGGTACAATTTGGGGTCAGTTCCTCTGCCCCAAATGGATTGTTTTTCATTTCAGTATCATCCTGCTGATCCAAAGTGACATAGATAATATATGGGATAACTTGAAGTCTCTAGCGTTTTCCTTGATTTTATAAATATACATAAAAATCATTACAAGTGGTCAAAGGGCGAGAAAAGGTCAGGGCTGTTACTCATCTCTCCCTCTGTCTGTAAAATGCTTTTGTTATTAAAGTGTCAAAGCTGGACAGGGTAGCCAAACCCTGTAATCTCAACATTGAGCCAGGAGGATTGCCACAAGTTCAAGGCCAGCTAAAGGTATGTAGCCAGACCCTGTCTATAAAATAATTATTAGTGACTGGAGGCGTAGCTCATTTAGTAGAGTGGTGTCAAGCACATGCAAAGTTGGGGTGGTGTATGCCTGTATGCCTAGTCCTCAGCAGGATCAGGGCTATCCTTAGTAAATTCCGGGCCAGCCTGGGCTACATGAGAGCATGTTTCAAAACAATATATATATATATAATACCCATATCCACATCCATAGTCAATGTTTCAATATTTTGAAATAAATCCTTATTTCAGGACTACCCAGAATTCTCTTGGCTTCCTGTATGCATATCTAATTCTAGTTCCTCAGGCAGAATCCAAGATCCATAGGCACAACTCTATGAAATCTTAGAATTCTGATCTTAGTATTAGAACCTTTCTAAGATCATAATGTTATTTGTATCTTTTATTCTACTTTTTATATCCTTACTAGTTATCTATGAAATTTACTGGATTACTATTATAATAAAATATGTGTCAGTTTTTAGTTAGTCCCACCCTCCATATTTTTTTTTTTTTTGAGATGGAGCTTATATAGTTTAGGTTGGCCTTAAACTTGATATGTAGCTAAGGATAACTATGAAGTTTGAATCCTCCTGTCTGCACCTCCAAGTGCTGGAATTACAGGTGTGCACTATCATCACTGGTTTTATGTAACATTGAGGTCCAACTCCCACCTAGGATAGATAGGCAGGGACCCTACCAATGGAGCTACATGTCTAGCTTTTAAAAAGTTTATTTATTCTTTGGGAATTTCAGATCTATGTAAGTATATACTCCTCCTAAGTTCCCCAGCTCATGTGCCTCTCTCAACCTCATGTTCCATTCATACACACACACACACACACACACACACACACACACACACACACAGACATACAGAGAGAGAGAGAGAGAGAGAGAGAGAGAGAGAGAGAGAGAGAGAGAGAAACACACACACACATACACACACAGAGAGAAACACACACATACACACACAGAGAGAAACACACATAACACACACAGAGAGAAACACACATAACACACACATACACACACACACACACATCTCCCACTCAGTCCAAAATTGGTGCTACCCAAATATGTATGAGAGAGAAGCCATCCACTGGAGCGTACTCAACCTATGCAGGCCACACCTCTGAAGAAAACGACTCTCCCTTACTCAGGAGCCATCAACTGGCAATATTTCCTCAGCTGGAGTGTGGCCTGGTGAGCTTCTCCATGTTCAATTGTTGGCTGTCTTGACTGCATGCAGGCAAGTTACACGTGGCGGCAGAAGGTTATTCATATCTTAGCTGTGTCTTAGGCACAGTGAGGTCATCATGCTGACTTTTATAGTCAAGATGTTATTTACATAGCAGATTAAGTTTGTTGAATAACATTGCTAGTCAGACTCTTGGGCCTTACTTGCTAATGCTGTGCAGCCCCTGCATAACAAAGTGCAGACAAACCAACCCTCAGCAAGTGATTCCGTTGTACCCATCCAGGGGGCCAACTGGGAAGCAGGGAGTTCTGGTCTTGAGTGTGTGGTTGAACAAGAAGGTCATTTGTTCCCTTTTCCTAACCCATTGTGACAAATCTAGCAATGTAGCCCAAGATGATAGGTGAGCATGCCTATGTCTCAGCACTTGGGAGCTGGCAGTTGGAGGATCAGTTCCGTCACCTCTAGTTTGAACTATGTGAGGACCTGTCTAAATAGGTACCTAATAAACATCTCTTATTATACTCATCTGCAATGTAATTGCACAGCAGAGTTCCCAAAGGGTCAAGCCAGCTGTCTTGGAAAGGAATTCATGAAAACATGACATATTAAGCCAAGTTTAGCCTAGGAGTCAGGGAATTACAGCATTTTATGAGTTCACTTATATCCTTTGTGATTCTGTTTTCTTTTTGAGATAGGTTCATGCAGTGTAGGCCAGGCTGACCTCAAACTCTCAGTATTTTTTCTGTCTTAGCCTTCCCAGTGTTTGATTGCAGGCGTTAGTCACCACAACCAACTTTGTTGGGTTCTAATAATCACTAAGTTAATCATTTGCAGATGATCTGACTTTACTATAAAGAACTGGAGTTATTTTGTCAACTTGACACAGGCTAGCATCATCTGAGAGGAGGAAGCCCTAGTTGAGAAAATGCCTTTGTAAGGCGAGTCTTTGGTACATTTTCTTCACTGGTAAAATTGACAGAGGATGGTTCTCCAGTGGTACCACCACTAGGCTGGTGGTCCTGGGTGCTATAAGAAAACCATGAGGAGGAAGTCAGTGAGCAGCACTGATTCATGGCCTCTGCATTAGCTCCTGCCTTCTGGTTCCTGTCCTGCTTGAGTTCCTGTCCTGACTTCCTTCAGTGATGAACCGTGATATGGAAGCATAAACCAAATAAATGCTTTTCTCCCCACGTGGCTTTGGTCATGGTGCTTCAACACGTCAATAGTAAACCTAATTAAGACAGCTAAGGAGGTGTCCTCAAATCACACAGCTAGTAAATTTGGAAGAGTTCGCTCTTATATTTATTGAGTATCTCAGGATGCTATTTTGAGGTGTAAATGCCTACATAGGTCCCAGTAAACGATTAGAAATACCTGCTTATCCTCTGTTAATGAGGACACTATGAATTGCTTTACCACTTTCAAACAGGTAGAACATACAGATTACATCCAAATTAGGAGTTATGAAAGATGACAAAGACCAAAGTAGTTGGGAAGTCAGACAACTAACACTGATTGGGCCCAGTATGGGCAAAGTGAACTATGGGATGTTTTGCTTAGACCATGCCTCTCAAGTGCTCATCCTACTGTAAGTACATAACATGAACTAATTCTGTTAACTCTTAGAAAATAGAAATTAGACATATTCCTTAAGTGAACATTTTGTAATTTGTTTTCAATGTCTCTTGTTATATGCTAAGAATGATGGAGTACACCAACATAACCCTAAAACTTGGGAAATAGAAGTAAATCAGAAATGCAAGAACAGTCTCATCTATATACTGAGTTCAAGGTTCAGCCTGAGCTACTGAGACTATGTTTCAAAAACAACAACAACAACAAAAATGAAACCACAATTAAATCTCTTTGCTTAAAGTAGAGGAAAAGAGAGAAATTCAGAAAAGACGAAGAGCCAGGACAGGCAGGCTATCGTGTGCAAAAGAACTGTCTACCTATTATCTTGTTCTTTTTTAAGGGTCTGTGTCCTCCTATGATGTTCAGGCTGTCTCAATCTTGTGAATTCAGGAGATGCTCCTGTCCCAGCTTCCCATAGTTAGGACCTCGGACATTCCCCGTTGCGCCCGCTTCTCTATCTCTTGTTATTTTCTTAATGCCAGGGCCAGCAGGCTGAGGGGTACAATGGCAACTCTTTATCAAAGCACAGATAACACGTTATACAATCTTGCTGGTTACTTCCTTTCTGTGATATGCTTAGCTACTTCAAGTCTTAGGTAAGCTTAGTGTTCTTAGAAGATCTGTGAACAATTCTGTATGAAGAGCCAATTATCATGGAACTTTTGTATGTTTCTAGGTGAACTGAGCCAACAGAGCAGGGTTAGTATGTCCCAGTGAAACCCTAAATAGAAGCCATTTTTACTGTGTCAAGATCCAGGCTTGTCCTCCCTGCCACCGCAAGGTTTGTTTACCGAGTTCTAAGTGGGTGTCATCCACGTGAAATCCTGGGCTGCTTTGCTAAGTGCACCTTGTTTTCTTTTCCTGACCTCCTCTTAGTTTGCGGGGAGAAAGTTGCTGGGTTCCACTTAAGACCAGGCAAAAGCAGCCATTGGAATTTGCAAGTGAAAAGAAATGTTTCAGCTAACAATTCCTGGTGCTTCAGTCTTATCTCTTTACAAATGGCTGACGGGCCTCTGGGAAAGAGGATTAGGCTTGTCAATGCAGGAAGGCTCTTTCCTACTGCGAGCCACAAAGATAACTCTAGCAATATTCTATTTGGTGTTTTTAAAGTTTAAATATTTATGTCACAAAAAGATGTAGCTAATGTTTGAGGCCTGTGCTGTAAATGACATTCACAGCTACCTGCGAAGCTGCCACAGCCACGGACACGCGAATCTGTGCTCCGTTTTTCTCAACATCTCGTTTAATTCCCACTGTAGTCTGTTTTATGGAAGACAGTAAAGTGTCTAAGAGATCACGTCTTTGCCAAGATCTACAGGTTTTCTCTTTGAGAAACAAATATGTTGTCTTGATTGCAGCCTAAAGTTGGTTTGCTCGTTCATCGTTTTCTGGGGACAGGGTTTGATACTACAGCTCAGGCTTGTATCATTGAATCATTCCTGCCTCAGCTTTCTGAGAGGAAAGAGTCCTGCATAGGATGTGGCTTCAGGTCAGAAGAGGGTGTTGGGTCCCCTGCCTCCCCCATCCCCCTTGGAGCTGAAGCTTTGGGCCTTTGTGAGCCTCCTAAAGGGGGTTTTGTTGGAGGTGGAATCCAGACTCCTAGTCTTCTGAAAGGGTAGTAAGCATGCTCAGCTGCTGAGGCCATATCTCTAGCTTAGAGAAAATACATACATACATTCATACATACATACATACATACATTCATACATACATACATACATACATACATACATACATACATACACACATATTTATAGGTACCTTCCTTAGACTCAATCTTCTGTCAGTAGAGACACGTTGCTCGCCTCTACTGCCAAACTCCATTAATGTGACCTCATCCACGAAGAACTCAGCCTCTTGTAAGTATATTAGTGATTTTATAAAATTGGCAAAGATGACTATAATTTCCTAAAATCATATTCCTAAGAGAAAACTCACTTCATGTGGAAATTTAAAAAAAATAAATATTCAGAGATCTTAAGAAACCTAAATCAAGCTTATCTCTGAAAAGGGACTTTTTTAAGTAATTACTGTTTTAAAATTCTATATTTAATAAATATCATTAGCGATATTCTCTAAATTCTTTTTAAAAGGTTAAATGGGAAACAACAGCTTTCACTGCTGTGAGTTTTGTTGTAATAACTGGGGAATTTGGATACGGAAATCCAGCTCTCTCTCCAGCTGCTTAGGGCAAAGGTGAACCAGGAGAAGATGATAACCCAGCATCCAGTTTCTGGTCAGTCAATCTCAGCTCTTAGGTCCTGGGGCTGACCTAGAAGGAACACCATTGAGAAGGGCCAGGGTGTGCGCTGCTGGGAAGGGTCTTTGGGTCACTCTTGGTTCAGAAAGAAAGTGGAAGGGTCTTTGGGTCACTCTTGGTTCAGAAGGAAAATGGTGGAAAACCACCAGGTTCCCATCAGAGAGGATTCCAGAGACATCTAATTAAATGAATGTGTTCTGTCTGGTCAGCACTGATAAAGTGCGGGAGGAAAAGCCATCTATCCTGCTATTATTAAAAGCCGGGCTCTGAAAGGAGCGTGTACCAATGAGGGCACGGATGTTTGTTTGGGACGCAACACAGTTGTACCTTACAATACAATTGCACATAAAATGTCGTTTTTTGTTGAGTCATTCTGTCATCAGTTACTTATGTTAAACACAGAAGGTCCCAAAATGTGGGAACCGGGTCAAGAGAACTTCACATTATTGTGATTGACTAATCAAAATCAACGCAGAATGGACAAGAACTCTCATGCTCGGAGAAACCCACTCGGGATAAGTAGAGGGTGTTTCCCAAGGTTTCGTGGGTGTGTTCCCAAAGCATTCAGGCCTGGAATGTGACGACGTAGGGGAGCTGATGTCAACCAGGTTGTGCTGTAATCTGGCATCCGAATGAGGATGACCAAAAGGCAGGGGTTAGTTGTTGGGCTCTAGGCTTTCCTCTTCAACCCCAGGCCAGCAACACTTGCATGCTCTGGAATGCAGCGCTGATGCCATGGACTGAATTCCTTGTGGAGACATTAATTCTGTTTGACTAGTTTAATAAAATATCTTTTGAAAGTGTTCCAGCATATTTTGTTTCCTTCCCTCCTTTTTTCCCCTCTCTTTCCAAATCTCTACCAGAAGGAAATCCCCATTCTTTAAAATTAGAGTACTTTAAGTACATTATCTTTTATTGTATTTTCATTGTGTGTGTGTGTGTGTGTGTGTGTGTGTGTGTGTGTGTGAACCATAGTACACTTGTTCCAGTTGGAGGACAACTTGCTAGAGTTGGCTCTAACATGTGCCTCCTGCGGACTGAACTCAGGTGGGTAGATGTTTGTTTCCTCCTGCTAAGCCATCTCACTGGCTCTTACTTATTTGCTTTATTTAGTTATTTTGAGACTAGATCTCTAACCTGGCTATTACTAATTTCTTAAAATTTTACTTAAGGTAGTCTGGCATGGTGTAGCACTCCTGAAATCCCAGAACTTCACAGGTTAAAAACAGGATTAGGGGTTCAAGGACATCCTTGGCTACATAGTGTGCTTGAGGCCTGGTCAGGCTGCACCAGTTCCTCTCTCTAAAACAAGCAAACTAGCTAACACAAACTAAACAGTAAAAGGTGATCTGACAGTGGTATACAGCATTGCTAAGACTGCATGTGTGATTCACTGCGCGTTTATGGCCTGGGCGGCTTTATCAGCCATAATTCTAGCCAGACAGTATCACATCACAGATGATTGACAGATGTTGGCAGGCAGTTTCAAGGACAATATATTTTAAAATACATGGTTTTGGCTAAGCATGGCGGTTCGTGTGCATAATGCCAGCACTTGGGAAGATGGAGTCAGGAGGATCAAGAGTTTGAGGTCACCCTGGGCCATCTGAGATCCTATCTCAAACAAGCAAACAAACAAACAAACAAACAAATGTTGGTTGTGTGTGTAAAGGAAAATACTACCCAGGCTTAGTGGCACTTGCCTGTAACCCTAGCTTTCACGAGGCTGATCTGGGATACATATTGAGATCTTATCTCAAGGGGAGATGGGGGTGATAGGAGGAGGGGCAGAAAGAAAGAATAATAGCAAGAACTTTAGAAATAAGACAGGAACCGAAATTCTCCTAACATATTATGGCTTAATCAATAAGCCAATTGTCTCCATGTACAAACTTGAAGATTACATTGTGTATTGGGGAGGGGGTTGCTTTGTTTATGAAGAGGTTCTCAATGCCACAGCTCTTTAAATGTAACAAAAAGTAATTAGGAGTTCAAATTTGCAGGAAGGATTAACATGCCGCAAACCGGCCACTCTTGTCCCACTTCCACTGTTTTTTCCCCACTACCCTGGGCTGAGATCACACCATGAGTTTGCCATTCCAGTAAACCCTCTGCCCTGTGCTCCAAGAGCAACGTTTCAGGAACTGTGAACTGAGGTACCCTGACAAAGGTTGTCCTCAGTGAAGCTTCTGCATACTGGCTGGGATAGATGAAGACAGAGGAACAAAGCCGACTCAGAACAGAACCAAGATGACCTGGAGTCATCTTCAGTCCTTTCCAATGACCCTTCACTCTTACCCTCTGTATCTCATCTAACATCTTCATGACCAGTGGGTAAATTCCTGGAATGATTCTCTAAGCTTCCCAGACCTCTAGCCTCCACAACCCCCAGGCTGCAAACGCAAGATGACGTCTGATGCTGCGGGAGCAGCTTCTGGGCTCTGCAGTAGCCTGACTATCTGAGGCCCACACTGAGTTATTTGGTAAACACGCCAATGACTTCCTTTTATTTTGTGACTATAAAACTTAATATGACTCTTTCTACGATAGAGCCTAAGGAAAATTCGAGTCTGTACTGGTTCCGTGGCCTTAGTCATGCAGTGTTGGCTCTGAAGAAGTTATTATGTGTTTGTGTTGGGGAGTGTGTTCTGTCTGCCATCCACAGAGAGAACGGGAAAGCAAGGTTCAGAGATCAATCCATCCTTGGAGGAGAATTATAAGAGGAGGGGAGGGGCACAGGGAAAGGGTTTAGAAGTGTAGAATTGAATCAGAAAAATCTATTTGCTTTTAGAGGGCTGTGGTGGCACACACTGGTAATCCCTGCACGGAGGAGGCAGAGGTAGGAGGATCGTCGTAAGTTCCAGACCAGGCAGGGCTATAGAGCTTGTCTCAAAGCTCTACCCACACTTTTATTTTAGCAAATACAATTTACACATGCCTTTCTAGTGCAGGACTATTTAAACGTGGTATGGTTGGTATTGGTATTGGGGCTTTACAGCTTTTTAGGGGTGTAGAGATTGTCATATGTTTTGTAGGGGGTTCAGCAGTATCCTTGAACTCAACCTACCAGATGCTTGATTTCTAAGCATGTGAGGGTTGGAGGAGGCAAAACTATCTCAGTTCTTATCTCAAAATTAAGCCAGTTCTCCAAGTGGCTTAATGATTATTTGATGGATGCAGAATTTCCTCTAAAAAGTTTTTTAAAAAGGTGTTTCCTCCAAGATCACTTTTTTTTTTTTTTTTTCAAATGTGGAGAGTCTACTGATTGAGCACATGATTCTCAGATGTTAGGAGGCCGTCTATAAGTCCAGTTTGTTAGGCGGCGCTTGCCTGTAATTCCAGCATGAAGGAAGTCGATGTGGGAAGATGACAGATAGCCCCAGTTTAAGGGAAGCCTAAACTTGGATAGCAAGTTCAGGCCAGCTTGGGTTAAGAGATGGTGTTTGGGGGATGGGGAGCAGGGGGTGGAGAGACAAGGAGACAGACAGGGAGGCCTGGAGATAAAGGAAGCTATGTAGGCTTAATCAGTTTTCTTTGATGTGATGAAAAAACTCAGATCCTATACAGATGTCACTAGGGGCTCCCAAGGACTTTACCTGTCCTTAGTTCTGCCCTATTCCTAATTATCTGTCCAGCAATGTCATTTTAAGGACAGAGTCACGAGTCTTTCCAGTGAACTAGACCAGTGACTATCTTCCTGCTTTGTTTTAATTGATCACTTTGTATAGTGAAAGAAAACACACATACAATCTTATCTCAGGATTTAATTTAAAATAATATCACAAAAAACAATAAGGAAAACAAACTTTGGTTGTTTTGTTTCCTTTCCTTTTCTTTTTCCCTTTTCTTCTCTGTTTTGTTTTGAATCAAAGTCTTACTCTGCAGGCCAAACTCCTGGCTGCCCTCAAAGTGTGTGTGTGTGTGTGTGTGTGTGTGTGTGTGTGTGTGTGTGTGTGTGAGATAGCGTTGCTTGCCACCAACTCTGAGAACCTGAGTTTGGTCTTGGGACCTAAATAATAAAAGAACTGAAACAATTCCACAGGTTTTTCTTTTACACAAACACACACACACACACACGTGCACATGTGCACACGCGCACGCACACACATACATATACAAACACACAGAAGAGAAAGGAGACTGGAGAACTAACTTCTGGGGCTACAGAAATTCTCAAAAATTTGATTATATTTTTAAAGTTGACTGAATGATTGTGTAAGTGTGTGTGTGTGTGTGTGTGTGTGTGTGTAAGGGTGCACAAACATGTGAAGGGTTACGTGTGTGGAGATCAGAGGCCAGGTTTTCTCTCTTTCCACCTTTGGCAGATCCAGTTCAGGCCAGCAGGCTTGGTGCCGAGCACTTCTGCCTACTGAGCAATGTCACTGGCACAAAGAATTTTAAACTTCTAATTAGAACTCTTTCTTCCCTTAACATTGGTTGTAAAATTACAAAAACCAGTACATAAAGCAGACTAAAACAGTAGTCTGTGAAAAGTGCCAGTTTGTGGGGTCAGACTGTAAAAGCTGCTTGTCGGGCAGCTCGCCATGGTAACAAAAGGCTGCTCCTGTTGTCACGGGGGTTTGAAATCTGGGGCAGGGTCTATCAGTTTTTCCATTAACCTTTTTCCTGGCCACACCTGCTCCTTGTGCATGCAAGGCAAACCGATGTCCTCTTCAAACCTAGAGCCATGCTCTTTGGTTTTCTTGAGACGGCGTCTAGAACTTGCTACACAGCTGAGGATGACTTTGAACTTCTGGCTCTTCTGCCTTAATTTCTCCAGTGCTGATATTACAGGAGTGTGCTAACCTGCCTGGCATTACTTTGTGATTTTAAAATAACAATCATGGGTTGTATTTGAGACATGGTCTTCCTGTGCTGCTGAGGCTCGCCTCATGCTCAAGCCCCCCCTGCCTCAGCCTCTGCATGCATGGATTATAAGACTGCTATATCGGGCTCAGTTTTGCTTTCTTATTTAAACTTGACAGTTTCAAGAAAAGTCATAATTCTATCCATAAGGACGAGGGCCTTGAATTTATAGTTCTGCAGAGTCAGGCGGAAACAGTCTTAATTAAAATAGTTAAAGGTCTTTGGTTACTTTATCAATAAATTCAAATAGCTGCATGAATTAGTAACATTAGATGCATACATTAATACTTTAGTATGTTCTTACATGTTAGTTAAGGAGCCTACTTCACTGTCATGGATTTACCTTTAAAATTTTTACGTATTGTTGAAAGATGATATTTTGTTGATTTTTCCTTTTGACTATGTATTTACTTTGAGAATTTTGAAAATTATGTATTTGTTTTGAGAATTTAAAATATGAAGATCTTTTAAATTATTTCCCCTTCCCTCTAACTCTTCCTATGGCCTTCCTTACCTTCCAGCCCCTTCTCAAATTCATGGTGTTTTTTTTTTTAAATTTAATTATTATTGTTATATATATACATAGTTATAAATACAAAATTAAGGTATGTTTTATGAATTTGCATCATCTCTGCACAGGGGACTGTGTTTATTGCTCCTGATGCCAACAATGGATGTGACTAGCTTTTCAGATATTTTCTTCTCTCTGCTCTCAGAGTTGGTAGCAGAAAATAGGATATTTATCCAACAGTGGTGGCGCACACCTTTTATCCCAGCACTTGGGAGGCAGAGCAGGCGGATCTCTGTGAGTTTGACGCCAGCCTGGTCTACAGAATGAGTTCCAGGATAGCCAGGAGTGTTTCACAGAGAAACCCTGTCTTGAAAAACAAAACAAAACAAAAAACAGAAAAAAAAAAAGAAAGGAAGCAAAAGAAAAGAAAAGAAAGAAAGATAGATAGATATTTCAGGACACTTAGTAGAGAATGACATATCATTTCCCCGTGTCTTGTTGTCATGTCTGGGTCTTCCATGTCCTCATCTATTCTGCCTGCGACAACACGCCTTCTTTGAATTGCTTCCCCTTGCTCCTATGCCTCACTAAGACTTGTGTCCCCTGAGACCTTTAATCTTCCAGATAACAGCACTGTAATCTTCCATGTACAAAATGCTGAGTTGGACATTTTACTGCTTAACTGTCCCCTCTCCTCTCCTTCCCTGCTTTGAGACAGAACATGGCTATGTAGCAGGGACTGCCCTGGAATTCACAATGTGGAGCAGGCTTGGATCTTTCTTGTGACAGTCATGTACTCTGCTTTCAGAGAGTTGGGACGACAATCATTGGCCACTGTGGCAAGGCTTTCACGTTTAGCATTGGTTCCTTATTGCCTCAGAAGTCTTTGTGTGTTTTTAAAGGTATCAATGTCTTCACTGAATGTCCTACATCAAGAGCCTACAACAGCCGCGTGTTCAGTGGAGAGAGTCTCTTCTGGTTGTTCTGAATTAGAACCTTCTTCCATTGCCTGATTTGTAACTTGCACTGGTGAGTCAGACTCTCCTGCTGAGAATCAAATGACTCACGATTTAATATCATAAACCATAAAACACTCTAAGCTCATAAATCCCAAAATCCTAATTACAAGAATGGCCAAGTGGTCTTTCCATACTTCTGTGGAAGATCTGTTCTTCATGGCTTCTCACATGTATGGATCCAGGGCTGGGATGGCAGAAAGGTAGGGTCAAGCAGGATTGTCTACCAGTATAACTCCTTCTGGCCATCGAGCTTGGCAACCTCCAGGTAGATGCACATTTCATTGGCAACTCAGGTGCCCAACAAATAGGTTCCAGAAATCAAAAAGATGTGCTTGGTCTTTTGGGACATAGCTTCAGGAGTCACACAATGTCACTGTCACCATCATCTACTGCTCAAAGTGAAATTTAAGGGAAGGGACATAAGATATTTCCATGGTTTAACAACAGCAAATCTTGGACATCTTGCTATTTCCGTGCCCATTTTTAAAGCAGAAGGGTTAGGCAGGCGAGATGGCTCAGCTTGTAATGGCACTTGCTATCAAGCCGGAAGACCAGAGCTCTATCCCCTGAACTCACATGTTGGAAGAAGAGAGCAGACACCTGAAAGTTTTACTCTGACTCTTACATGGATGATGTGGCATGTGCCCTTCTTCACACAATATATTTAAATATAATTTAAAAAGATTAAAAGTATCTCCTCCCAAAACCCAGGAGGACAAAGCTGTGCATAGTAGAATCCTAGTACCTAAGAGGCAGAGGCAGGAGGATCAGGAGTTCAAGTCATTCTTCTGTACATAAGAAGTTTAAGGCTAGCCTGGGCCACACAAGACACCATCTCAAAAACCAAAATCAAAAAACAATCAACCAAATAAACAGAATACAAAGAGAAATCTGGGTGGGGGACACATATACCCATAGTTCCAGAAGTCATGAAGCTTTGGCAGAATGGACTCAAGTTGGAGGCCTGTCAAGAGGGATAAGAAGTTGAAGGTGACATTACATGTTAAGTGGCCAATAGTCAGGAAGCAGACCCTCTCTCTTAGCTACTCGTATTGTTCATGAATACTGCTTGCTGGTTCTTCAGCTTGGAATTCTTACCTTCCTCACTATCTGAAGAAGACACAGATTGATCCATGCCTCCTCAGGCTGTACTGGACTCACTTTTGAGATGGCGTTGACCTCCACAGTGCTCCATAACCATCAGTTTGTGTGTCTGTATGCCCTGCTAGTCTGAGGCTTTTGAGGTAAGGACAGAGAACTGGAGGGTCTCTAGAATAGACCACATCGTCAGGAAAGTGGACAAAGGCACATGATTATTCTTGAAAGACAAGGACTGGAGATGAGACGAGATGATCTAATGTCCGGATTTGTTGACACGTGCTGTTGCCACACAATTTAATGGTGCCTTGTTTTGTTCTCAAAGTATCCTGATTAAAGACTAATAAAAAAAAAAAAAAACTTCCTGCAGGCTCTAGAATGCTGGCGAAGACATGCTCGATGGACTTCCACTCCTAGCAGAGCAAGACGGTGGGTGGCAATGGGGCCTGGGAAAATCACCTTTCACAAGAGTGCTGGGGAGGCAGTTGAGAGAAACAGCCCTTATGACATCACAGGAGCCCATCTATGAGTGTTGAGTCACCGAAGGCCTTTCCCAAAAGTGAGTTAAGACACAACAGCTCACTGACTCAAGGGGCTTGGGGTTCTGCAACAGACTACCTGTTCAGGTTTGACTCTCATTGGGAACGTGTCTTTGGGGGGGCTGCTATTTTTGCTCTTCTTTGCTGCCACTCTCCAGGCTCCAGGAGTGCCTCCCTGGTGTAGGGGATTGTTCTGTTGAATGGTCTCAGGGATTCTCAAGGTTGAGTTGGAGATGGAAGAAAATTGGCCAGGACTGACTCACCAATGCGCTCACCTCTGATGTTCACCTTTCCCTGGAAAAACAGGTTTAGAAAATCCTGGAAATCAGCTTGTCAGGGTTGTCTTGATGACTTCAGAAGAATGTGTCAGCATTTTGGCTGACCCTGCCAGTCCCCTGATTTTTGGAAGAGAGAATAGGGACTTTCTTTTTCCCCTTTTGGTTGATCTTCTTCGATGTTAAGATGTCATACCTGATTTTTTAAAAAATTACTAATGTGACAATATAAAAGTAAGTTAAAAGATTATCTATCTATTATCTATCTATCTATCTATCTATCTATCTATCTATCTAATCATGTGTGTCTGTATAAATGTATCATCTATCTATCTATCTATCTATCTATCTATCTATCTATCTATCTATCTACCTACCTACCTACCTATCTATGTGTGAGTGTATGTATGTATGTGTCTGTGTATGGGATTCTTCCCAAATCGGGCCTTGTGTTTCTTGGCTAAGCCAGAAGCCAGCAAGTCTCCTGCCATCCCTTTGTCTCTGCCCTCTTCAAAGCTGAGGTCACAAGCATTGCCCACTGCCTGGATTGTTATGTAGGTGCTGGAATTCAAATCTTGGTCATCATGAGTGTGCAGCAATAACTCTTATTCTCTGGGCCCTTTCTCCAGCCCCATGTGGCAATTTGTCTCGACAGTGATCTTAAAACACTGCATACACATTTTAGGCACCTGCCAAGTGCTTTGAAAACAACAAGACCATTCCACTCATCCCCAACCCACTAAGGATATAGGATTGCCTATCCCCTTTATAACACCAGTGTCCTCAGCATGCCATAACCCTCCCATCCATGTTACTAGTTCCTCAAAAACTGGAAACAGTTTTCCTTTCTTATCTCTTTCATGTCTCGGTTTCTCCCAAATACATCGGAATCCTAAAGAAGCAAGCTGTTGATGATTCTGACTGATTTGCTAGTTGTCTGCTCCAAAATGGTAGGCGTTTGAACCTTAAGAGATGTTAATGTGATATAGACCCCCTTTTAAGTCTTGGAAACATCACCTAGTTCAACATGAAGAAAAATGATAGGCATATTGGAGTTTTCATCCTGAAAGTCAGTCCATGGGCTTTTGAGACTGGAGGGAGCTTGACTCAATATTTGTTCAAAAGGAGGGGATGGCAGTGTTTGACATGTTAGGCATATTGTGACTACTGGAATGTTCTTTGGTTGATTTCTGGCATCACTAAAGTTTCCTAATTTTCATATTTATATATGCATATATATGAATGAAATGTTTTATATATATATATATATATTTGAATGTGATATGAAAATAAGACACACATACTGAATAAGTATAAAATGGGCATACAAAAAATAGAAGTTCCTTATCATGAATTCAAGTCTGATTTTATCATAAAGAATACTTCCTTTGCCTGGTCTGGTGATATAAGACTGTAATCCCAGAATTATGGGAGTCTGAGACAGGAGGATGGAAAGTTTGAGTCTACTTGTGCTACAGAATGAGTTCAAGGAAGTATCAGGGAAATTTGGTGAGATGTTATCTCAATAAATAAATAAATAAATAAATAAATAAATAAATAAATAATCAATAATAGATTGAGGTCAAGGAGATGGCTTAGCGGGTATCAGGATCCAGGATTGAAGGAAGAGAGTAAACCCCCCAAATTTTCTCTAATCTCCACATGTGCACCATGGGCACACATATGCCAGTGTACAACACATGTACATACACACACACAAATATTTCCTTTTAGTTGATAGTTTACACCTATAAACCCAGTACTCATAGGGATTGCCTTATATTCAAGGATAGCATGGGCTATTGAGTAAGATCCTGTTGCGAGTAAGAGTGAGATCACTAGCCAAAGAGATCTCCATTTCCAAGTTCTTTAATACTTGCCATGAAGAATTGGCCAAAGAAGGTGTGTGTGTGTGTGTGTGTGTTAGTCTTGAACACCTAAATTGTCAAATGCGTGTGTATACAAATATATATTGTTTTTGAAACAGGGTCTTAACACATAGCTCAGGTTGACCTTAAACTCACAGAGATTTGTCTACCTCTGCCTCTAGAGACATCTTAAGTATTTGGATTAAAGGTATGTGCTACGAGGGGCCCGGTAAATTGTCAGATAGTATATGTGAAGGGGCCATTCAAAGTAGAATCATAAAAATCACAGATAGAGAATTTGAATTTGGTCATCTGTCTCCTTTCCCTGTACAGATTCTTTCCTTACCAAATACTCTTATTATTACCACTTTCCTGGGAAGATTAGTTCATAAAACAGGGGGCTTTGCTCTGGGTATAGAGGACTGTGTGTATGTGTGCACATGCACACACCAAATCCCTTACGGTAAAAGGGGACACAGCATTAAGACCGTCACAACCCCACAGGGCCATTCCAAAGAAGCAGCAGCAACAATCACTTTCTTACATTTCGGATTCAATTGAATGATTCTCTTTTCCAAAGAACTGAGGGGGATTCTGGTTTTCCTGAAGAGTAAGTAAGGTGTGTGTGTGTGTGTGTGTGCGTGTGTGTGTGTGTGTGTGTGTGTGCGTGTGTGTGTGTGTGTGTGTGTGTGTGTGTGTGTGAGTAAAGACTTCCTGTACTCTCTGACCTGTACTTCTAATCACTTTTTAGCTCTAGGCGTCTTACCTCTCCCATCTTTTCCTGTTAGGAAGCAGAAGGCAGCTGTCTCCATACAGGTCACAGGGCACTGGGGCCAGGTGTGTTTTCCCTCACCTATAACCCTGGCCCTCAGGATGTTGATTGGGAACACTGTGACCTCTCAGCTGGTCTGGGCTACAAAGAGAGACTCTGTCTCAAGACTGAAATCAAGAGAGCCCACTAGGCACAAAGCTCCAAAGAACAACTTGAGAAACAGGTTCCAAGCGTGCTTGATAGGCTTGAGTAGTTCTATTAAGTGATGTTTGTGGAAATGGTGAAAAGATACTCTATGACTCTGGGCATTTCTTTTTAAATCTTTTCATTAAAATAAAATTTTCTATTTACTTATAATTGTGTGTGCATGCTTGTGTGTGTTGTGTTTTGTGTGTGGGGGGTACACAATCCAACTACAACTTTTTTTGGTTCTGTTCTCCATCCATCTTTATGTGGGATCTGGGCGTGAACTTAATATGGTCAGACTTGCAGACCAAGCCCCTTTATCCTTACCACAGAGTCATCTTATCGGCTCGGTTTACCAGTTTGAGGGCATTTCTTCGACACATTTTCTAATCAGAAAACTAGATTAGAAAAGTTTCCTAAATATATTTCAAAGTCGCTATAAAAAATATTAGCTTCCCCTCCCCTCTTGGGGGACCACTTCTGAGACCAGCTGCCACTTACTGGGAAAAGATCGGATTGAAGGGGCTGCTCGGTGTAGTCTTGGTAGTCTAGACGTTGATCTTAGTGAGCTGGCCTATGCTCCTGTGTCCATTCTGGCCTCACACTCCATGACACGCTGGACCTTTCCAGTCTGACACAGCCTCAGCCCCCACCCTTCTCTGCTAAGCACTACACAGTCAGGGCAAAGGCCAAGGCTGGCCAGCTATCAGGAGCTTAGCTGGCTAATTGAATGGTGACTCTGTGCAGTTTAGAAGGACACTAATAAGAGCTGTCACACACAGAAGATGCATTTTCTTTCTGTTGTTTTGCTGGTCTTTTGTTCGTCTTTAGACACGCTCTCACCTTGTAGCCTAGTTTGCCCTCTAATTCATAACCTTCTTGCTTCAGCCTCCCGAGCACTGTAATTACAAGGGTGTGCCAGCATGCCTAGCGTGGAAGACATAGTTTAGAACTGTCAGATCACAGCAAAAATGAAACAAACAAACAAAAACAAAAACCAGTGACTTTGAGTTTATGTATTTTAGTCTATGGTAGTTTCAAACATCATTTAAAATTTGAAGAAATCTCTATATGTTCCTGCACTGTTAGTGGCTGAGTCCCTGTTACACCAGGTAGAAGACATCAACTTTGCTCTGAACACAATTTTGTAATAAAAAAATATACTTAAAACTGAAGTTATTCCATCTTCTTTGACATTCATAATTGGTACACTTTTGGTGTTATGTAATCTTGAATGCCTGAGTATGAGTGGTGGAGGATGGGTGAAGAGATGCCGGAAGAAGGGGATTGTGGGCAGACAAGGAGCAGTGTGCCAGGGTCAGAGTCCCCCCTGCGGTGGAACAAGGGCGTCAGCAGTTTAGAAAGGGAAGTAGGGATCAACCCAAACAGCTGATGCTGAGATCTGCCCGTAACTGTCCGCAGTCGGGGACGGAAGTGCAGAAGCCTGACTTCCCATGGAGGCTTTTCTTTCTACCTTTGTCCATGGTTAGCAGTCCACGGTTTCCCCATTCCGTTGCCCAGTTCCCCAAGAAGACCCTTGTCCCTTTCCTCTCCCTTCTGAGGCTTATCTGCATTGGCCAGGCGGTTCCACAGTGGAGATTCACAAATGGTGCAGCACCATCGAACCTCATAGAATCATCCGAAACATTTGTACTCAACATGGGCGGAAGAAAAAGGCACAATGCATTGCAGTCTTTCTAAGTTTGTTCTTGTGGGCTTATTTTACTCTGCTGACTTAGAACTGACAGGGAAAACCCCTGCCATCCTGTGCAAGCACTTTTTAAATACTTCCTCTCCAGACAAGGCAGAGCAAGGGTAACTAAGACACCTAATTCTTTGAGCTATCTTTTAGCCATTTTGTTTTACTCTTTAATATGTTGTTTATAAAAAGTCACATAAGTATATGAATGCCAGGCTGCCTCGTTTAGATTTTGGCCCACATCTCCTCTTTGTCAATCAAAATCGGAATCACAACTTGTTAAGATGGTTACAATCACAACCAGAATGAAGTTAAAAACTCCCAAGTGCTAGAGAGGATGTGGAGAAAGTAAGATTCTACCCATTGCTGAGTATTGACAACGGTATGATGGTTCTCCAAAAGTTAAAAATGAGTCAGGCAGTGGTGGCACATGCTTTTAATCCTAGCACTCGGGAAGCAGAGGTAGGTCGATCACTGAATTCAAGGTCAGCCTGGTTTATGGAGCAATTTCCAGGACAGCCAGGGCTACATGGAGAGACCCTGCCTTCCAAAAAACAAACAAAAAGACAAGTTAAAAATGGGCCAGACATGGCAGAATATGTCTGTAATTCCGACACTCGAGAAGCAAAGGGAGGTTGGCCACATGTCCTGGGCCAGTCTGGCTTGGTAGTGGGGCTGAAGCCAGCCTAGGTTATATACGAGAATGCCAAAGAAAAAGAGGAGAAGGAAGTGGAGGAGGAAGAGGAGGAGGAAGAGGAGGAGGAAGAGAAAGAAAACATAAAAAATATTAAGACATGATGTAACTTTTGATTTTTGAGTACACACCCCAAAGAATTGGCAGTATTAAAACAGCCAAAAGGTAGAAGCAATTCAAAGATCTGCTGACAGATGAATACTTGAGCAACTGTGACTCAGACCCACAGAGATGGTCTTCTGTCTCCAGGCAGGACAGACGTTCTGAAGTCTGCTACTAAGGTGAAGGAAAGTGATAGTCATAAGACTCAGTGAAATTAGCTAGTCAAGGAAGTCACACCTGCGCGTGGCCCTGAAGCAGTCAAATGCATGGAGGCAGAAGTAGAGTACTGGTTGTCAGGGTCTGGAGGGGTTAGGAATTGGAAGTGTTGGTTAAAGGATTGAGTCCTTCAGGTAGTGAGACCGAGAGAGGGGGAATCACGAGCTTGAGACCAACCCGGCTAAATAGTGAGGCCCAGTGTTGAGACGAAAGCTGTTTTATTCAGGCAGAGAAGATAAAAAGCTGTTGAAATGGATGGTGGTGATGGCTACAGAACAACGCAATGATGCACATAAAGTTTTCTGTTGTATGCATTTTACAATTAAAACTAATTTAAAAATAGCTAGGAGGCTTGCATGATGGCTCACTATAAAGGTGCTTGCTGCCAAACCTAATGGCATAAATTCAAGTCCCTGAACCCACATGACAGAAGGAGAGAATCATTCCTGAAAGTTATCCTATTACCTCCACACACACACACACACACACACACACACACACACCCTGAGGAAACCTTTTAAGAAGTAGTTGGGATTGTACCTTAGAGGAGAACACATGCTTAGTTTGAGCAGGGCTGTAGTTTTAGCCCCCAGCATCTTCCCCTTCCCCGAAATAAATCCATAATAGACCCACAAGTTTGATGGCTTCATGTCATCACCAATGTCAATATAAAAGAACATTCTGGGGCATTAGAATCTGAGGGTGTGGACCACATGATCTCTGCACCCCGCAGCCCCCTCTCCTAGACAAGGTTTGCAGTAACCTTTGGTGATGTTGAATGATTCCAGCGGCACAGGTGGATGTGGAACAATTGTCACCTTGTCCTGTTTGAGTTAGAGAGAGTGATGGAACACAGACCAGGAGAGCTGTCTCTGTCGTCTAACTAGATGGTACAGCCTGAGACGGAAGGTTGACGCCTGGTGCTCACCTCTGCTACGTCTTCAGGCCCTGTCTACTCTTTGTCAAAGCTCACACAAGTGACTTTTTGACAAAACAAACTTGCTGACTTGGAGAAAAATGTCCATGGTAATTGGTTCAACACAAAGAGGCCTTCCAAACACACGCTGTGATAGCCGTGATATACATCTTCTGACATCGAGGTTACCAGGCCAGTGGTAGCATGGGTTATTAGTAAAGAAAGCTGTGATTATTAAGGAGACTCTTTGGCAATAGGAAGTGGCAGTAAGCAGGCTTTGATTTCGGCCTCCTCCCTGGCAGCCCACACATAATGATGTCTTCTTACACTGCGCTAAGATGGGGTTGAGGGTGGGGGGATGAGTGTGATTATCTCGACTTTATAGAAGGTGAAACTGAAGCCCCGGAAATCATTTGCGTTCGGGGACAGTGACTCACTGGCAGGGTTGAAGTAGAAAACAGGCTTCTAGGCTCCTAGACCCAGGGCCTTCTGGCTCTAAAGAGGTGGCTTCTGTTCTGCTGATCCTGTTCCACAAAGCCAAGCCCTGCAGGTTCCAAACAGGAAACGCTTGCACCCCAGTGATTGTTGTAAGCAGAGAAACCCCGTATTGCGGGGTCCCTGCCGGAGCTGAGAAACTGCAGTGTTAGTTGGAGTATCAAGGTTTTTTGGTTTTTTTTTTTTTTTGTTTTTTTTTTTTTTTTTTTTTTTTTTTTTTGACTGTCTTACTTCACTCTTCGTGACTTCATTTGAATGAGGAAAAGAAAGAGAAAGAAAACTAGAATTTCCGTGCACCCCTTTTTCTTGGCGTAGAGGCCCCTTGTAAGTGTAGTACTGTTTAAGCATCTCCTTTGTGCCTGGGAGAGACCACCCCGTGACCCAGAAATGTGGTTTCGCAACGTACAGATGGAGGGTTTCAGAAGTCCTCAGCTGGGGCGGCTAAATATGACTGAGACAACACAATCCCAGAGACAAAGGTCAGACCTATTTTAATCTCTCAGTAAGGCTATTAGTCCGAAACAAGGTCCCCCTTGTCTGATTTCCCACTATTTTCAATGGTTCACAAACCCACATCTCTTTCATCTGAGAGAGCAGAGACACATCTACCCTTTCAGATTTGTTTGGGAGTTAAAATAGTTCCCATCCTCATCCGCCTTGGACTGTTTTCTGACAACTGTAGGATTCTTCAGGCCGGGAGCCTGGGGGATCCCCTGGGTATTTCATCAGGACAGCTTGGAATGGGAGCCCTTAGGGGAAGAAGCTGGAATGCAGCAGGAAGTGGGGCTGGAGCTGGCTGGGAAGACCCCATCTTGTCTCCAGTCAACAGCCTGGAGGGCAGGTAACTCCTGGAAGAGAGGACCAATGCCCTACAATTCCAGTCATAGCCACGCTTTCCCCTGATGTCTCTGAAATATATACACACACACCCGTGTTTTGCAGTAGCATTTGGTAGAATTAAGTGAATGAAGTGCTTTGCTCTCTTAACACAGGCTTCACGCTTAGTCCTTTCTGTCCACTTGATTTACTGGGCACTGGTTTGGCTTAGTGTGTATGAGATCTTCCTTTAGTGGACACTGCTTCATAGAAACCTGCTTAGCCAGTTTTCAGCTTTGCTGTTTTCTCACTGCCTTTGTTTTTGCCAGTCTGTTCTGCTGGGCTGGGAATTGAACTCGGGGCCTCAGGCACGCTAGGCAAGGGTTTTACCACTGAGTCACTTCTCCAGCCATTCTGTGTTTTCAAATTTAATCGTTTGTTACTCTACTCTCCAGGGGACTCTCGAACTCTCTCAAATCTCTTTTTTAATTGATTAACACCTCAGCCTGATGTGATCAGAGGAGAGTGTGAGAAATGAGCTAGGCTTAGTCTCCAGGGCATCTGCCTCACGTGTTCACTATGACGAGCTCCTCCCAGCTCTGCCTGGTGCTCACACAGGCTGTTATCTAACTAAATCTGCATAAGAATCCTTTGAGATCATTTTGCAGAACTCAAAACAAGAGTCCGGATGTGAGGCACTTTTCCTCAAGTCTCATAGTTTCGATTTAGGATTCCATCACAGATCTCCAGACCTAGAAACGCTTCTTCTGAAGCCGGAAATGAATGCTGCAGTGTCCACTTCAAGCTGCTGCCCGGCGGCTAACATAAAAATCACGTGCTTTCTTCTCCTTCTGGCTGCCTCTTTGAGAGCAGCCAGTCCCTGAAGTCGGTGAGAATTTGGGGGCGAGCTGCTCTTTCCTTTTGTTTCGAAGAGGAAGTGTGAACTTTGAGATCCCTCATATTCTCACCACTTCCCTAAATCAAAAAATGAAACAGTCTCTCAAGACCCTGGCTCTGGGACATGGTTTTATACCAAGATGTCACAAACCAAAGACCCTCCAGCTTGCCACGAGGAAATAGTAGAAGAGAGCCAGGCATTGTATGAATGAATGAATGAATGAATGAATGAATGAATGAATGAATAAATAAATAAATAATAAGCAAGTGCTTTTGAGGGGGAAGGTAAGCAAAAGGAATCAAGCTTCCGTTTGAGTTCTGACCCAAATCTGCTGCTTCAGCTTGAACACTCCAGTGAAAGACGGAAAGCCTTTGGGTCCCTTTGTGTCAACACTCCACCAGCAAGGTAGAATCACAACCTGTTTGCCTCCACCCCTTCTCTATCCCAGCTCTGCAAAGGTTTGCATGTGGAGCTCTTGCTGTGAGCTGTGGTGACACTCTAGGGCAAGTTGGAGAGTTTAGCCAATTCCCTGGCTAAGCTTCCTTCATTCCAAAGGACAGTGGTCTGACTTTAGTTGTGTAGTAAAAGTATTTGGGAGACTGAACTTATCCACACACATCTGTATCGTTTCTTTGCATAAACAGAGTGACTTTGCCGTTAGGTCACTTCTGTTGATGGTTGCCCTTCAAGGTTCTTGGTTAGAAGATTTATCCCTGATTATATAATGGCTTCACGTTCCGTGGGGAGGAAAGGCTGAGATGTGTGTATTTAAGTCACAGACAAGGCTGGGGACGGACACTCACAGGCTTTCTCAAATCTGCACAGAAGACTCACCTTGAGATTTTTGTTTGTTTGTTGTTTCAAGACAGGATTTCTCTGTATATCTGGGTAAAGTGACTGTCCCAGAACTCACTCTGTAGACCAGGCTGGCCTCAAACACAGGGATCTGCCTGCCTCTGCTTCCTGAGAGCTGGGATTAAGGGTATGCACCACCCCCCCCCCCCCCCCTCTGCTTCCTGAGAGCTGGGATTAAGGGTATGCACCACCCCCACCGCCACCGCTGGCTTCACCTTCTGAGATGGAATTTGGATGAGGTATTTCTTTTCTTTTCCCACTTCAGTATTTAGCATTGGGTTTATATATTATTCATAAAATCTACTAGCAGACAAAGAATTAGGATTCTTTATGGCATTTTTTTCCTTTTTAATGCAGTTTGTTTTCTTTCCTTCTCTTTCTTCTCCTCCCTCATCTTTGCTCTTTTGTGTCCTTCCCCTCCCAGTGGCTTCCTTTCCACTTTCCCGTGGGGCTTGACCTTTGGCCCTGCTCCTTTCTCACCAGTGTTTGTTCAGGCTCCTCCTACCCAATTGCATGTTGGTCTCTGCCCACTCTCACTCTCCCTCATTTATAAGCAGAGAAACCTTAAGTTAGGATCCACACAGGAGAATCTTCTGTTTCTGAGTTTGGGTCACCTCACTTAATAGGATGCTTTTGGCAGATCTCTTCATTTCCTGCACATTTTATTTTTCTTTATAAACAAGATTCCATTGTGTGCAGAAGCGTTTTCATTATCCATTCTTTTGTTGGTGAACATTTTGGCTGGTTGCATATGCTCGCTGTTGTGAACAACAGAGCAGGAAACTTGGATGTGCTAGTGTCTGGAGTAGGAACAAATTCTTTGGACATATGCCTAGGGGTGCTATACTGGGTCATATGGCAGTTTTATTTTCAGTTTTGGGGGGATGTCATACTGATTTTTGTAGTGGTTGTCCTGCTCTTCGCTGCTGCCAGCACTGGATAAAACTTCCTCTTCCACACATCTTGCCACAGATGGAAATTTGTTGCCATTTGTTTTCTTCATCGCAGGTATTCTGACATGGGCGAAATGGAATCTCAGATTGGTTTTTATTTGAATTTTCCCCATGGTTGAAGATGTTACAAATAAAAGATTTATTGACCATTGTGTTTCTATTTTAGAGAACTGCCTGTTTGTGTCTCTTACTGAAGGCCACTTTTATGGGTGGGTTGTTTCAATGTTTGCAGTTTTTAATAGAGTCTAGAAGTCGGTCTCCCTTCTAAGACATACCTAGCCATTCTCACCCAGGGCAGGGTGTTTTCTAGAAGGCTCCAGCAGAGAAGCCCGCCTTCCTCACAGGTATCGTGCAGACGGTGGGAAGTGCATTTGGCCCCCTGAGCCTGCAGCTTTGTGTCCTTTAATTCAATCATGTGTGGGTTAAGACAATCTGAGACGATTCAAAGCATGAGGAAGATGTTCTACAGGTGCACAGGGCACCTTTCTGTAAGTTTGTCTACCTGAGCATTTGCATATTTTGGCACCTGTGGGAGTTCAATGGAGAGTGTTAAGTCTATAATGCAAATATTACTGTTAAGCTTTCATTTCTGAATTGCTTTGCATCTTAAGCAATAATAAAGTCAAAATGGCGACTTGCTGGGCCGGTCCTATGGAGAGCAGCCGTGCCTCCTGATTCCACTCTGCTCATTTGTGTGCATGCGGACTGCTTTCAAATAGAAAGCAGTGACATCAAACGGTCAGTGGATGCCTGCTTTATTAAATAAAGCTATGTATGGGAAGGAAGATAACCCGAGGACGTGTTTATTTGGAGATTTTTAGATTCATGAAAGATGAATCAGAAATACAGAGGTGAGCAGGAGGTGTTCTGAAGAGAGAGAGAGAAAAGTCTGGTGTGGTCCCCTGTTGTAGCGAGCATCTGAAATCCACTGTTGGCTGATTGATTTGTTGAGAGCAGCCTAAACTTAGATTCTTATAGAAACTGTCATGAATTTAAGATGCTGACAGCTGATTTAATTTAAAAAGTGGTGCTCTTTAACTACGACGCAGTCACCTGCAGGTCGGACTTGGCCTGGCTAACTTGTGCATTCCCATCCTGTAGGACTAATTTACCTAGGCTAGTTACCACCTCTCCTGTGCACTCTGTGCTGGTCTCTGCCCAGGTAGCTGAACAGATCAGAGCCAAAACGTTTGGATGGTTTCTGTAGCGCCAAGTTCTCAAAGTGTAGCCATCAAGCATCAGCATCTTGTAGGCTGGGGACAGAACTCAGGGGTAGAGATCATTTGCCTAGCATGCTCAAGGTCCTAGGTTTGATTCCTAGCAACAACAACAACAACAACAAAAAACCTAAACAAATATAAAGTAGTGGGAACATTAAACTCTGGGAGCCTGTTAGAAATACAAATAGTCTGGCCCAACCTTGGCTATCCTGAACCTGGAAACAACCAGAAACTTGTGTTAATGCAAACATCATTTGCACGTCCCCTGAGGGCTACTAATCTATTTGAGAATTTAAGGCAAGCTTATTAAACTGGCATATTCAGACTGAGTAATCTTTGGCCATGAGCTATTTGAGGTTGCAAACTGGGTGTGTAACTTAAGCCTGTAGTCTCTGCACTCTGAATTGGAGGACCGCCACAAGTTCAAGGTCAGCCTGATCTCCAGCTTGAGACTCAAACAACAAAATTACAGCTTAGATAGTGCTAAAACGCTGTGTACTTGATAGATATTCTAATGTACCTCTTTTTAATTTTATTATTATAGTTTTTTGAGACAGGGTCTCACTGTGTATTCCTGGCTAGACTGGAATTCATTATACAGACCAGGTTGACCTCAAAACCACAGAGATCTTCCTGCCTCTGCCTCCTGACTTCTGAGATTGAAGTCATGTGCCAATATATGTGGAAATATGTAGCACAAATTCTAGTTGGTCTTAATAATAAAGACCTAGAGTCAGATATGAGGGTCAATGCTGAAGATCAGAGAGGTAAGCCACTAGAGAGTTCTTTTACCTCTACCAACGTTCAGACCAAAGATCCTGTCCTCAGACTGCATCTCCAGACTCCATCTATCTCCACCAAACCTCAGACTGCATCCTCAGACTGCACTGAGCTCCTGTTTCCTCCTATTTTATATTCCTTTCTCTGCACAGCCTTATCACTCCTGTCTCCAACTCCCTAGTACTGGGATTAAAGGTGTATGCTAGTGACTTAGTTCCGTGCTCTGATCTTCAAGTAAGCTTTGTTTGTTAAAACACAAACAAAATATCACTATAGCTATACACTCCTTTCAAAGATTTTTAAATTACATTTGTGTGTGTGTATGGGTGTGTGTGTGTGTGTGTGTGTGTGTGTGTGTGTGAGAGAGAGAGAGAGCGAGAGAGAGAGAGCGAGAGAGAGAGAGAGAGAGAGAGAGAGAGAGAGAGAGAGAGAGAGAACGTGTATGGTGCACAAGTGCAGTTCCTACTGTGAGAGTGTGGATGTCAGAACAAAATTTTTGGGGCCAGGTCTCTTCTTCTACCACGTGGGTCCAGAGTAGAGAATTCAGGTCCTCAGGCTTGGTGTCAAGTGATCTTACCTCTTGAGGCATCTCCATTGCCCAACATATCTTTCTAAAGCAATTGAAAGGACTGGAGATATAGCTCTGTTGGTAAAGGACTTGCCTAGGATTCCTGAAGCCCTGGGTTCATCTCCAGAATAATATAGAGCTGAGCATGGTGGTACACACCTATAATTCAGCAGTCCGAAGGTGGTAGTTGGAAGATCAAAGGTGCAAAGTTATTCTGGGTTACCCTAGTTCAAGACAAGGTCATTCTTGACTCAAAGGCAAGTGGCTGTGTACTGGAGCATGTGTTCTGAATGAAAAAAAAATTCTGTGTCAGTTAGCATATTTTGCAATCCACCTGGGTGGCCACAGATGCTGATGTTTTAATTCCACATACTGTAGGTATCTTAGAATTCCATCCTGCAGATGAAGGGGAGCATCATACCTGAGAACACTGGCTAGTACCGAGTGGGCTCTTACCTCTCTTACTGCCTTTACTCCTCTAGGCAACCCTGGATTAGGACTGAGCACTGTGCTGAATGCTTCCGAGAGCTTTGCCAGCATCTGATGATGTCACAGGGTTGGTGTCGCATGGCCGAGTCTGAACCAAAGTTTCTTCAGTTGTTGTGGCTATGTGCGGATTGTGTATTCACAGGCGTTCCATTTAGATCACGTGCTATGAGCTCATAGGCCAAACTTTTATAGTAACATTTAAGTGTTTATATATTGCTTTTCATCTTCAAAACACTTAACATGCTTACAAATCCTTTCAGCAGTACTTTGAGCTATCTACGTACTATTAAAACACACACACACACACACACTCAATTTTGATTTGGGGTAATTTACCTTTGACTGAAAAAAAACATGTACTGGTATTGAACTAAAAGTAAAACTACATTGTTTTCCTTACACTTGTGTTTTTGTGTGCTTGTGTGTATTTGTGAGGAGATGACTTGAAGGAGCCCGTTCTCTGCTTTAGTCACTTAGCTCTTAGATGTGGCTCAGGTCATCTTCAGGCTTGTGGCCAGTGCTTTTACCTGTTGAGCCACGCTGGCAGGGTCTAAGAATAAAACACTTCAACCAAAGTGAACATATTCTGGCCCATATTAGATAGGATTTTCTGTAATAGTAACTTTTACTGTTAAAACTTATGCTTTTCTGAGCAGTCTCTAGATTAAGCTGGGGTGCTTGATGTGAGCTTTCTCCTTCATCTCTGTACAGGAGGGCCTTTTGTGATGTCTACCTACATGAAGATCAGAACCCACAGCTGGACTGTGGTTGTTGATAGCTGAGGATTGCTGCTGGAGATGGTAATATGTCTCTTTTCTTATTGAATTTTACCCAGCCAAAGTGAGTATCTCTATCTAGTGTAATATACTGAATATGGTGGCATATGCCTGTAACCCCAGCACTGTGGAGGTGGAGGCAGGAGGATGAAAATCGTAAGGTCGTCCTTGGGTACATAGGGAGTTTGAGGTCAATCTGGGATACATGAGACTCTGTCTTCAAACAAAGGAACAAACAATAAAACAAACAAAGTAAGGCTTTGTGTTGCCAGAAAGCAGCAGGCACATCTTGTAATTGTATATGTTTTTGGCTGCTGGCTCGGAGATTTGCAGTCTTAAAACTTTTCTGTAACTCACCAGAGAGTAATGCCTTTTAGGATAATATCAAACATATGTTGAACTGTGTAACCTTTGCTGGTTAACAAAACTTTACCTCTGAACAGGGTTCTGTAGTCAGAGTTCAAATAATGAAGTTATTGCTCAAAAATGTAGAAGTTTCGTTAGGGAATGTCTAAGGACACTAGGAGGACAGTGAGGACAGAGGGAGAGGCCATGGCAGAGAGATGGCAGGAAGACAAGAATGAAAGAGAAGTGAAGGAATGAGCTCTCTGGAGGAGACGGTAACTGCAGAAGAACGTCGCTAGGGAAGTATCCATCAAGCCCCAGCTTCCTACAGAGATGTTCAGAAGCCCAACAGTTTGTACAAAGAAAGCATCCAAAATCCCTCTGTAAGAGGGGCAGTTAGGATGGCTCAGTAGGTACAGAGATTGCTGCTCAAACCTGGCAACCTTGACCTCACCTCCAGAACCCAGTAGAGGAAGAGGGAGAGGGAGAGGGAGAGGGAGAGAGAGACCCCTGAAGGTTATCATCTGACCTCTACAGCGTACTGTGGTACATTCACACCCAAATTCACAAGCACATCACACATACACAGATATTCATTAACAAGACATAAACCCCCCTCTCTCTATGATTGCCATCAGAATGCTATTATTCCACCTGAAAACTATGTTAGGGTTAGAGTTTTTTCCTTACCATTTTCTGTATACAAGAATTTGTGTTTCTGTATTTCATAATTTAGTATATTGTAATTGGAGAAGAATTTCATGGTTATGGGTATTTGGGACATGGACATGCCCCCTGAAGCTAATATATAGTGTTTTGATTAAAAAAGAAAAGAAGAAAAAGACAATCTGAAACCACATGACTAATCTTTACCAATGGGTTGGGGAAGCTGGGCTTTGCCTTGCTGTTCCGGCTTGGGCAGCCCTCTCTTGACTCCTGCTTTAGGTTTTCTGCCCTGTAATGTGTTAAAACTGTTTTGCTTGGACTTGTAAAAGCACAAGTTTGCGTTAGAAAAGACTGTAATATTTGTATATCTGTTGGCTCACCAATTTTCCAATAAGCACCAAAGCCGGCTGTGAGATGAAACTGTGCTGTGGGGGAGGCAGGCAGAGGGCATTTCTGTTTGTGTCTGGTTGGACTTGGCCTCCCGGGCATCGGGATAAATAAAGTCCCTGCAGTTTTGTCCCTGGTGCTCAGCTGAAACTCTGATAGCTGACCCTCCCTTCTCCCTTTTCTCCATCTTTTTCCTCCATCCTTCCTTTCATCCCTTCTTTTCCTGTTGTTTTGAAACAAGGTCTCAAGCAACCTAGGTTACTCTTTAGCTTTCTGATAATACCAGGGATGACCTTGAACCCCTGACTCCACTTTTTCCACTTCCTAGTGCTAGGATTACAGGAGTGTACCTTGTGACCCGTTTAACATTTTCTCTTGCTATCCAGCTAAGGTGAAATTCTCACACTAAAGATGTGCGTTTTCTTTTCTTCTTTTTGACTTCTGTGATAACGTGTCTGAATTGTTGGTGGTGGATTATTTCAGTCCACTTTAAAAGTTTCAGTTCATTGTGATTGTTTTTCTTATGGCCGCTACACCATCAGGGTGGCTAACCTCTGAGCTTCCAGAGAGTGTCCTGTCTCTATCTCTCACACCATCTGGATTATAGACTGGTGCTTTGGCTACTGCATCTGGCTGTACATGGGTTCTGGGGATCTGAACTCAGTTTCTCATTTTTGCATGGCAAGCCCCTTACCTACTGAACCATTTCCGTAGCCTGAATTTGGTGTTTTTAAGACAAAATCATGCTATGTTTCTGAGGTTGGGCTTGAAACTCATGATATAACCCAAACTAGCCTTGAATTCACTACAATTCCCCCTGGTCTCAGTCTCCCCAAGTTCTAGAAAGCCAGGTATTCCTCATCATACCCAGTTTGAGAATGAGTTCTTGAAAACCTTACATAGACTTTGTTTTTCTAGAGAGAAGACAGAACAGATGTGAAATGCTGACAGGATTCTCAGTCGATTTAAAGGGCTACTTAGGGAACCTGTGTGTGAAAGAGCCCACACGTGCTTGAAGATAAGGCTCTCTGGGGCAGCTGGTACTAGAATCCTCTATCTCACCCAAGATAAGAGGCCCTTGAAAATGGCCAGACCAAGAAGAGCAGAGGAAGAAGGGTGAATTTACCACCCCCCAACCCCTCCCATCCACAGACACTGGAGGAAGTGCTTGTGGTCCTTGTGGTTGGCGGTGACCACCTGAGTGACAGGGTGTGTCCGAGTCATGAGCTGCTGTAGCATATGGTCAGTTAAGAAAGAAAAGTTTGGAAAAAGTTGTAGTTATGAAGTGAATCACTTTGGGAAATGGGTCTAAATACCACAGCAAAACACACTATGCAGTTGTGCGTTGGTTGTTTAAGGGGCTCTGGAAGTATCAAAAAGTTGCTTTGGATGACAGAAGAATTCATATCTCTTCCTGGTTCTGTCGTTCAGCTACCCAAGTGTGTAAGCTTGGGCAAAACACTATTCTGCCCTTGTATCTTAGCCTATTCAGCTTTGTTCTAGCAATGAGACTGTCGAGTCACAGTGACTCCCAACAAGGACTAACTCGAGCTTGTTTTTCACTTTCTGGTCTAGGAGAAGAAAGATTCCGTGCAGAAGAAGCTGCTGCTCCCTGAGGTGCGAGCTTCAGGTGGAGTGAAGGGAAGGGACAGGGCTAAGCATGCGGAGTCTGTGAAGGCTTTGGGGACGCAATGCCCCTTTCCTGCCATCTGTCAAATAGAGTGAGTACACAACAAAGCCCAGTGTCAACAGGGGAGAGGCATCCTCCAGAAATAGACATGGCACATTCCACAGTGGTGGGAAGCCCTCACTGATCCCGCCATAGGTAGTGGCCGTTATTTTGTCATTGCTTCCTGCTTAGCTTAACAGTACTCTGATCTGCAGGTATTAACTGGAAAGGTATCTATCTCCCCAGCCTTTCCACTTAGAAGGCCTATCGTTTGGGGAAATGCTCATTTTGAGTAGTCAGAAGAAAAGAAATGTTGTATTTAGACTGTACTTATCTAAAAGTAAGCCTCAATCCTACCGTGTGTGTGTGTGTGTGTGTGTGTGTGTGTCTGTCTGTCTGTCTGTCTGTCTGTCTGTCTGTCTGTCTGTCTTTCAGGTTTCTCTCTATAGTCCGGGCTGGCCTCAAACTCCTGAGTTTAGTCCCTCCTCCTCTTGATTCCTGGGATTATAGGTAGGTCCCCTATCTACAGCAGTTTACTTTTGATCCCTATTCGAGGGCTATGATCTGCTGAATGACAAATATACCTGGTTATAGTTAATTAAATAATCTCATTGTACTTAGATTATTATTGTTCTTTTGGATTTTGAGACACAATTGCATTCTGTATCCCAGGATGACCTGGAACTCACTCAACTTAGGTTGACTTCGAATTCATGACAATCATCTTTCCTCAACTTCTTATTTCTACTGGGCGTATTAGCATGAGTCACTATGTGTGGCTTTGTAGTTTGAGCTAGAACCCAAGTGTGTTGAATTCTCCAGTACAAATGATTTTCATATGATAGTTAACATTATATTTTCAGTGTAAATTACTGTTCTTAAGGGTTCTATAAAACAAAAATGCTGCTAATCTGTAAGTCTCACTTGCCCAAGGACAGACTTCCTTGAAAGCCGGGGTCTGTTGTTCACGTAAGATAACACACCGTATGTCTTCACTTTTGTTATCAAGTTTGGTTTCCCCAACTGCACAGGATGTGTGCTTGCTTTCACGTAGTTGGGAGGTAAGTAGACAGGAAGTACATCAGAATGTATGCTTTCCCCTGATTGGACAAAGGCAGGAGGTACATAACCTTGTTGGTTTTGCCTTGATCAGTCCTTGACTGATGTAATTCAGTGCCATCCTCTGAGCATGGGTCTCAGGTATGGACCAGGCCAGTATCCAGAGTCCTAGTCAGTATTTAACATGAATATTAAAAGTTATTCATGGTCAGGCTAGTGAATCTCTGAATGACCTTAGACCGATATATTGCATATAGAAATTTCAGTTTCCCAAACTCACTGGCCTGTAAGATAATTTTAAAGAGTGTAACATACTAAAGATACAGTAACACATATACATGCTCACACACACATACAGGTATGTATCACTGTTGTTATAATTTTTAAAAAAAATTCCATGAAGAAAAGACATGCCATGCAACAAGGCTCAGATAGGAGGTTTTTGGAAAAGGAGGGAAAGAGGGGCAGAGAAGTAGGTGTGGGGCAGAGACTGATCCTTGGGGACAAGAATGGTAGAAGAAAAAGAAAAAGAGGGAGAGAAGAAGAGAGAAAGAAAGAGACAGGAGGTGGGTAGGCTACACGTTTTTTCTTCCCTCTTGAAATTTATTTTATTTTTTATTTACATTTTTATTTTTATTGTACTATACATATTTCTCTGCTCCTCTCCCTTCCTCCCCTCTCCCTTCTGCCCTCTCCCATGACTCCCATGTTCCCAAATTACTCAGAAGATCTTGTTTTTTTCTCCTTTCTATGTAGATTCATGTATGTCTCTCTTAGGGTCCTCTTTGTTGTCTAGGGTCTCTGGGGTTGTGAATTGTAGATTGGTTTTTCTTTGCTTTACATCTAAAAGCCACTTGTGAGTGAGCACATATTATATTTGTCATTCTGAGTCTGGGTTACCTCACTCAATATGTTTTTTTTTCTAGATCCATCCATTTACTTGCAAATTTCAAGATGTGATTTTTTTTTTACTGCTTAGTATTACTCCATTGTGTAAATGTACAACATTTTCTTTATCAATTTTTTGATTGAGGAGCATCTAAGTTGTTTCCAGGTTCTGGCTATTATGAATAATGCTATTATGAACATAGTTGAGCACAAGTCCTTGTGGTATGATTGAACTTCCTTTGGGTATATACTCAAATGTGGTATTGCTGGGTCTTGAGGTAGATTGTTTCCTAATTTTCTGAGAAATTGCCATACTGATTTCCAAAGCAACTGTAAAAAGGAATCTAGCGGATGTGCACAGGGGGTGCTCTTAGTGACTGCAGTTGAAGACGTACCCTGTCGGGACCCCAAGGGCAGGCCAGTACAGATGCCTGAATACTTATGACTGGAAATCTGTTATTCAGCATAGGTATCAATGGACATATAATACACAGATCTACATAGACTGTACTTTAATACTTATAATTTATAAAATAAAGCACCCTTTTCTCCATCTTAATCCCATGTGGTTCTTGGTGTCATCACCACATACTTTGCCTCCTTTGCTGTTTTCTTTATCCCATTCGTAACTGCATACCTGAAGTCCCCTACCCACATTTCAGCAGTATCTAATGAGAGAGAACTCACTTATTCAGTCAAGTGCCTCTGGGTAGCTTTCACACATGGGAAGGGGGCCAATGAACGCCTATGGGCCCCTCAATCTTTTATAAGAGCAACAACATTTTATCTGCTCTTAAAGATCTCACATTGTTTAAAAATTGAAACAAACAGACAGACCTAAATAAGTGTTTGTGGATACAGGTGTGGTCCATGCCCATGAGTGCAGGTGCTCACAGAGGCAGGTATCAAGTCCCCCAGGAGCTGGAGGTTCAGTGTTTATGATAATGCACTCAATGAGGATGCTCAGACTCAGACTCTGGTCCTCTGGAAGATCAGCTGGGCTCTCAACTACTTAAAACCACCTCTCGAGCCTCTGGTCTCAGTTCTTAGTATCATCACAGCAGGGATCAAGGCTTACCTGATGAATTTTGCCATTATTTATTTATACCATAGCAAGGTCTTAATGTAAATGTACACAGAATGTTTTTCCAAATGATTGACTCTGTTAGCTGTGGACTGCAGGTCTTCATTGCTTCCTTCTTCCTGCTTTTGAGCAAGATACTCATGATTGGCATTCGTTTCTCTAAAAATTCCAGCAGAGTTCAAGGAATTGTGTTCCTCCCAGCTAGCCAATCACAAATCTAAGATCTTCTTGGTGGGAAATGTCCTAGGATACCCGCCTTTGACCTTAGGCACATCTTAACCTTGTTGCAAAATAAAACATATGAAAATTCTATTCTGCTAACATATGCCTTTGGTCATATTTAATCTAAAAAGTATAATGCAGGGTATAAATACCGCTATAGATAAAGTGTCACGTGGTCTGACAAGCTGGCTTATCATGGGAAGGGTATTGCTACCACGCCTGATGAATTAGTGTGATCCCCGGGAACAAAAGTTGAGTGACATATGCAGGCCCTCTGCCCCATCAATAAATGTAATTTTAAAAATATAAAATAAAAAAATGATACAATTCTTCAAGGTTCTCATAAAGTCTTAGAGGCACATTAACTTGTTTTCATTTTTATTTAGAGGCCCAGTTGAATATCTGTAGTTGTAAACAGTCAGCTAAAAATGTCTTTTCTTTGTCCCATTCCTTTTCAGTCTTAGAAGTCCATTCTAAAATGATCTTTTTTAGGGAGGTACCTGTATTAGAGTGTTCTTATGTCATCTGTAGCATATCAAAGATAAATTGAAAGTCAAGCATCAGACACACATATAATCTCCACATTTGGAAGCTAGATACAGAGGGATCCAGAAATAGAGCAAGGAGACTCTCATTCACCAAGGAAGTTTGAGACCAGCCTAAAAGGTGTTAATTTGCTTTCTGTTGTCCTGACCAAAAGCGACTTGTAGAGGAAACAGTTTAATTTTACCTTACATCTTGTAATCCGTTATGAAGGGAAGTCAGAGCAGGAACCTGGAAACAGTGTCTGAGCACAGGCCTACTGCTTACTGGCTTGCTCCCCATGGTTTGCTCAGCTAGCTTTTTAAAGCTCAGGACCACTTATCCAGGGGTAACACCTCCCACAGTGACTAGGTCCTCCTACACCGTCCATTAATTAGGAAAATGTCTCACGGATTTGCCTACAAGCCAATCTCAAGGAAGCTACGTTCTCAACGGAGGTATCCTCTTTTAAGTTGAGCGAAAATAAAAAATAAAAAAAAAATTAACCAACACATTGAATGGAAGATATCCTGTCTCAACAAAAGCATAAACAAATAAACAGATAAGTAAATAAATAAACAAACATTGCCATCATAGCTCATTGGCTGCAGAGTGCACAAGGCCCCACGTGCAATCCTGAGTGCCACAACACATTGAAACAAACACTAACATGGAAGTCAAGCAGAAGGTAATTAAACCAGTCAGTTCACGGCGAATCCATAGAATGGGAGGTGGAGTAATTATAGGCGCATGGCAAATGAGTTGTGACTTTCGTGTTTAGAGAATAAAACAGGGTGTGGGTGATGGCTCAGTGGATAAGAGCCGAGATTCAGTTCTTGGAGCACATGTTAAAAAAAGCCGGACACTTCAGATAGTGTATTGAACGAACATCCTTTAAATGTCCAAGTGAGAAATAAGAAAGCAACATAATCACTCCATCAGAAAGACACTAGGAAGCAAGGACTCTTGTATAAAGCCTGCGACTGAAAGGTGGCTCACCCGCTTCACTTCCTTAGTGGCCTCCGGAATGGTAAGATGTGAGGTTCTGGTTCATGAATCATATAATGGACCCATCCCTGACTCTGCTGAACACCAAGATTTCTCCAATCAGATTGAGACATAAAACGGGTTTTAGGGACCAGCTTGGCTCTGTCCTTGGGCAGCACGATGTGCCTGGCTGTAGTTCCTGCACCTCGAACTCCTCGCTGTATTTGTACAAATAGTAGATTTGTCTGTATGTCATGACTGCTCTGCCCAAGGGTGCTCAGTCCTGTGCTGCCTGCTTTGTGTCTTGAGTTGAGCCACCAATGCCACAACCCTGTGAGACGAGTGTGACTACAAAGCCCTAGTGTGCTCTGTATCCATCAGGCTGCAGTTGCCATCTCTCGAAAGCATGTGAAATCAGATCACGGCTGTTATCGGGACGGTGAGAATTTGCTGTTGTGGTTTTTACTATTGGGTGTTGTATTTATGATGATTTATAGGTTTATATGCCAGTGTGTTGGAAACTCTCCATGTTATAAGCCTCGATTAAAGGAAGCTTTTATAATTTAAAGCTGTGGTTAATAAGATTGTCCTGTCCCAATGTCATTGTGTGCCCCTTCCATCCCTCTGAGCTATCTGCCCTCCTGCAACCTAGGTGATACTATGGAATCATTCTGGTTCTTTGCCCTTTGGGTGGGTGGTGAAAACACGGCTTTACTTGGATATTGTAATAACTAATTTGTAATCTATTTTAATTGGACTTACTGTAAAAACAAACATTTGTTGAGGGGCTGGAGAGATGGCTTAGCAGTTAAGAGCACTGGTTGCTGTTCCAAAAGACCCAGGTTCAATTCCCAGCCCCCACATGGCAGTTCACAACTGTCTGCTAGCCCAGTTCCAGGGGATCTGACACCCTCACACAGATATACATGCTGATAAAACCACAAGATACATTAAATAAATAAATCTTAAAAAAAAAAAAGCTGGCAGGAGCTAAACATCTGCTATCCTTGTGCTCCTATGGTGGGAAGGGATGTGGAGAGAGAACAATCGGCAGGAAGTTTGTGGGTCTGGTACCGCCACTTGATGAGGGGCAAGCTTAGGGGTGGGTGATAAGATGGACCACCAGGTAACATTAGCCCACTCTCCGTTGAGAGCCCATTCGAAGTTGACTTTCCAGCTTCACACGATAGTGGTGGGAACAGTACCTAACACATTTATAGTTATTCGATTATCAGTGTTGTCTTGTGAGTGAGAAATTTCTCCTATAGACTTATGTATTTGAACACTTGGTCTCCTTTTGGAGAAGCAGGTCTCCTCCTGTTTGGACCTTATGGGACCTTAAGGAGGTAGAAAGTTGATGGAGGAAGTACACCACTGGGAATGAACTTTGAACATTTATGGCTTCACCCTACTTCCTGTGTGTGAATAAAAATGTGGTTAGCCAGCTTCCTGCTTCTGCTGCTGCACCTTCCCTGATGTGAGGGTGCTATCTCCTTGGAATTGTTAGCTATAATAAACCCTTCCTTCCCTAAGCTGCTTTGGTCTTCATGTTTTATCATACTGATAAAAAAAGTAATGAATGTTACTTAGCCTTAAGTAATGATTATGTCTATTATCACCAAGGTCCACGTGTTGTGAATCTGATAAAACTTTTGGGCCAACTTTAGTACAGTTACTTTTTCCCTCCAGCACAAATATGGAACTTATATTTGTGAACATTTCATTAAAGAACAACTGGGTTAAATTCATTATTTTTGATGTTATTCGAGAATGATAGGATTTGGGAATTCTGTCAGCAATTGGGCAGGTGTGTGAAAGAGCCGTGTGGTGTTTTCCAATCCTTCCATATGACTTTCACAAGCACAAGTAGGAAATGACGCTCACAGAAGACATAGTCTAACTATCTGATTTTGGAAAAGCTATTTTGAACCATTTATAATTTATAGACATAAAATTAAAACCTTAGTTTTTGTTTGTTTTTTGTTCTTTTGTTTTGTTTTAGACAGGGTCTTATGTAACCCAGGATGGTCTTGAGTTCACTATGTAGCTGAGGCTATCCTTGAACTCCCAACCCTTCTCCCTTTGTCCCTCGAAGTCTGGGATTACAGCCATACAGCTTCATGCCCAGCAAAATTTATATCTTTTAAAATATACAATTTAATGACTCAGTATGTTTACAGAGTTGTGCAACCATCACCAATCATCACCTTAAAACAATCGCTCACTCCCCAGACAAACCCCGTGTTAATCTGAAGTCACTGCTCATCCATGCCAAGCGTTCACACTTTCTGTCTCTCTGAACTAACTGCAGAAATACTTTCAAAGCCCTGGATTGATATTCGCCCTCCCCTCTTTATATGTGCATATATACACAAACATGTATGCAAAAATTTATATATACCTATTCTATTTTTATGTGTCTATACATATATCTATACATGCACATGTATGGTGGGATGTATCAAGGGAATGATTCAGATGGCACACATAGGAACATGCTAAGACTTTTAACTAATGTCAGGTGTTAGAAATAGGTCATAAAGGCAAAATGAAGAGGTGAGGATAAAGAGGAAATTTTTACATGTTACTACGGACCCTGGGACCAGTACCCCCAGTTTAAGACCTAGAACCTTCAGAATTCCCTGTATGTGTAATCTTTGGAGAGGCACTCAATGTCTTTGCTTCTGTTTTCTCATTTTTAAAATGGGAATGGTGTGAGATCCTGCTCCGTAGGCTCCTGGGCAGGCATGTTGAACAGCACCCATGTACTCAGAGGGAGAATAATTCTGACATCCAGTAGGTGAACTCTTTATTGACAATTGGAAACAGTAAGTTGTTTATTGGCTCTGTTGGTGGTTAACACTTTGGAGTATCTGGCGGGTGTGTGTATGTGTGTGTCTGCACGTGTGTGTGATGTGTGATGCTAGCCTGCAACCCCAGGTTCATGCTAAGCCAGCTCTCTACCTCTGAGCCACACTCCCAGCCCCAGAGTGACTGATGAAATTTTGGGCATCCACAGTTTCTCTCTTTTTCACTGTCCACCTCATGAGCTCTGTTGCCTCATGGTTCCTGCTCTGTCACTCTCTCGGTGGTTTTCTCCGGACTTCCTCATCAGCTCTTACCTTCTCTAACTTCTGACAGAAAATACGGCATATCAGACATGTCACAACACAAAGATGAATGTGCTGAAGTAATGCTGGGCCTGTTCTGAATCAGTGCTGGTAGCAGGGCCTCAGTGGACAGAGATGGGGGTGGGAAGAGGGAGAGGGAAAGAGAAAGAGATGACTGAAAATTGATTTCTTGTGAAGAGGTTGGCACAATTAAAGATTCCTAACACATAACATCCTATATACTACCAGGACTTAGGACACTTACTAGAGTAAAATTTTGTAAAATAATGAAAAATAGAAAATAAACAAATTGTAGAAAGAATGTATTTTAGTGATCAAGGTTGCTAGTTTGTTTCTATTTTTTAACTATCTAGTTAAGCACATTATCTCTAAGATGAAGTTATCACTTAATGTAGTAAACTTAATAGTTCCTAAAGCCTACGTTAAATCATTTTTTAAAGGGGCATGAGCACAATGGCACATGCCTGCAATCCCAGTATTCCAGAGGCTGAGGCAGGAAGATTACCAAAATTCCAAGTCAGACTGGGCTACACAGTGATTTCTAAGCCAGCCAGGGCTGTGGAGTACCGTACTTTATTTCAATAGATTTCTAGGACAGGAGCGTTTTTCTCCCTGTGAGTTATGCAAAGGCAAAGCGGAGAAGAGCCGGGATGTAGTCCTGTTGATAGAGAGCTTGCCGAGCATGCGCAAAGCCCAATGTAAACACCTAGCGTTGCCTTCTCTGGCTGTGGTGGTGGCATGTGCCTGAAATCTCAGCATGTGGGAGGTGGAGGCAGGAGGATCAAGAGGATAGTATCATCCTTGGTTATGTGTCCAGCTCCAGATCAATTTGACATACCCATGCAGCACACACACGCACTCACACACAGAGAGAAAGACAGACAGACAGAGAGAGACAGAGACACAGAAAGAAGACAGCGACAGAGAGACAGAGAGACGACAGAGACAAAGGGAGGGAAACCCTGTACTAATTAGTTAGGTGGAAATTTTTACATTCAAGAGAGAAGAAACGTTTTAGACAAAATGTCTTCGGTTGCATCCTTGCCGATCTGACCGGGGCCCCACTTTCTTCAGCGATCCTCACATTCGCAGGGACCGTGCCAAGTTCTGACTTTGTCCAGCGCCTTCGGGGAGTGCTGACTCCTCAAAACAGAGAAGAGACTCCACGTACTTGGAGGGATCTAGGACACGGCGCATGGTTTATTTCCCAGCTGTTTTCTGTTAACCTTGACTCTGAGAATTCTTTCCTCTGAGTCATTTATATAGCAAGGCAGAATGCAGGTCCGAGGGGAGCCATATTCTCGACATGAGCTTAGTGGATGCAGAGCAGGGAAAGCCAGGATCACGTCAGCAAACTAAAGATGGTGGCCGTTCAGTTTCTATTTCTTCCTCACTCTCCCATGCTTTTCTGCCCTCTTCTTTCTTGTATCTTTATTGAGCTTTCATAGGTCTACTGTGGGGCGCCCCAACTGGAGTGACTTGTGTTTCTAGGATAGCTTACATGACTATGGACATGAGCAACAGCGCTTAGGGGGTTATATGGATAACTACGACCAGCAGGTCCTACCTGATATCTCTAGGATGGCTTTTAGTTTTTATTTTTTAATGTGGGTTCTATGGCTGAAACTCGAGTCTGTAGGCTTGAAAAGCAAATGTGTTACTGACGGAGCTACATCTCCAGCCTTAGGATGACTTTTAATCACAACAGATGTGGGCTGTTCCTAAGAAGGATGCAAGCTCTGCACTCAGTCTGCCGACATCACCCTTGCAAGCGAACCCAGTGTCCAGCAGGACTGCTGTTACTTGCCAGACCAAAGTCGTTTTCTCTGCAACAAAGCCTGCCATTGTGTCCTGGTGCAGGCCCCTGGTCTTTCCCCAAAGGCCCCTTTGAACATGTGCACTTCTTTCCGTCCCTCCATGGACTGATCGCAATAATAGCCGGAGAACCATGGTAACTTGCCTTCCCCCTCGGACCATTCAGCCAGCGTTATCGGGTGCACTCTGAAAGGCACGCAGGCAGCTGGACTGTGTGTTTAAGAGCTGTCCTCGGGGACCAGGATCCCTGGTGCCTCTGTTGGAGGGCGAGGGGGGAATAAAGAGCTGCAGTGAGAAGGTGTCAGCACGCTCATTGACTCAGCTGTCCCGGCTCTAATCCCAGCTCACAACTGGATGTCCCGGGGTTTGAGGCAGGGCTCTCCTCTGGCTGCCTTCCAGCTGTTTCCAAATGCACTGGAGAAAGTTCCTTGTGATGTTTTTTCATGTAGCACCTGCTTGAACAATCCAACTGCCACGTTTTTTTTCCCCTCCTCTATTATACGGTACATCTGTTATTTTGCTGACATGGAAGCTAGCATAACAATTAGATTCATTCTTACCCAGTAAGTTGATTCCAGTGAAGCTTGAGAGGCCTCGGTGCTGCGGGATAACGCTCAGCTCAGTGTATTCTGCAAACGCTTATTCAAAGAAAGAACAAATTAAGAATTCCTGTCTACCGAGGCTGTTTGGGGTTGGGTCAGTGACGGGCCTTTCTCTGGAGCCCTTTCATCTCCCAGTGGCAAGGGGAAGAACTTAGATTGTCTGCATAAGAGGTTAGAGGATACAGTCAGCCAGCAGCCTTTACGTTTGGTTTCTTTGACCTTCTCTTAAGTAAACGTGTATTTGGGGGAAGGTACCTTTTTTTGTGTTTTTGTGAGACCCGGTCTCTCTATGTAGCCCTGGCTGTCCTGGAACTTGCTATGTAGAACAGGTTGGCCTGGCATTGTAACTAACAGAGATCCACTTGCCTCTGTCGGCCAGAGCACTGGGTTCAAGGCATTTGGTGGGGGTGGGGGGCAGGGTCCTGGCTCAGGAAGGTACTTTTAAAGAATCCTTCAAAAAAAAAAAAAAAGAATCCTTCATTTTTCCATCTGGGGAAAAATTTTGACTTTTGAGACCTTGGTGGATTTCCTACAATGAAGACAAGAGCCAGGTGCTTTCCAAATTTGCATAAGGTTAAAATCTGAGCCAGGTGTGATGACAATATGCTTTGAGGCCAGCCTGGTCTACACAGTGTACACAGATAAGACAGGGCTACACACAGAGACTCTGTCTAAAAGCGGGAAGGGTGCGAACAACAAGATGCTTCAGTGGGTAAAGATGCTGGTTACCAAGCTGAGTCCAGTTCTTGGGATCAATACATGAGGACTGACTTGCACATGCGCTACGGCACACGCACCTGTGTGACACTTATATGTACATACAACATCAATGTATATGAGTTGCTTCCAGTCCTCTTATAAGGAGCAATTCTGCATGAAATCATTTATGAGATCATCAATAGAGTGAAGAGCATTTTGTTTTCTGAGTTCTAGGGGAAAACCTTGGATGCATTTTGCTGTTAGAGATAGGAAGGCTTCAAATGTGGAGTCTGGGAGTTATTTTTAATAGCTTTGAAATAAATTTGTAATCCTAGTGTCCAGGAAACAAAGACAGGAGTAGTGCCCCGAAATTCAGAGAAACTAAATCCCACAGCAAGTTCTCGGCTAGAAGAAGCCGTATAGAAAGCCCTTGTCTCAAGTACCAAGCAATCAAAGTAGAAAGGATATAAAAGCTTTGAGATCTTTCCCTTATGCGTAGTCTCAACAAGTATCTATTGAGCCCTGGTGCCAGACGACACGTCTCAGCACTGGAGAAGCATTGGCGAAGAACACAAAATCTTCACTCTCAGGGAACCAAGGTTCAAGCGCTGAAAGATGCCAACTGGACAAGTGTAAATATATTATGTCAGGAAGACCTTAGAGACAGTGTTACTTGGGCAGTGTGGGTAGGGAAGAAAGCATTAGGGGATTAAGTTCCAATCACTTGGGGCATGGGAAAATAAGCCATTGAAGCTTTGGCATTACCGTGTGTGTGTGTGTGTGTGTGTGTGTGTGTGTGTGTGTGTGTGTGTGTAAAGATGAGTAGTGATCAAATTCTTGGCACATATCATTTAATATGATTTATTTAAGTGTCTTACCATTCATTTACATACCTGCTCCCACTCCTAGCAACAAGACGGTAGGGCTGGCTAAGAATGGTAAAGGGTAAAGGGAAGCTGATCTCACACATTCCAGCTACGGGAAACGTCTATGTTGGGGCTGTGTTGGATCTCTGCTGCCTGAAAATCATCCATAAATATTCTTAGCTGGACTTCTCCCTGTAGGCTGTAGAGAGGGTGGCAGCTGCCCACATTGCTGCGGCTTACAGACTGGAGCTCACCTGGCCCTCTAATGCTTCTAGACGTCACAGTCTCTCCAGAAATGGAGGTACTCTTATCAAACACACATCTCCACGGCTCAATGCTTTTCTGTTTCTGTGTCAGGGTGGTTCCTCCCGGGTTTTGATGACCTGGGCAGAGACAGAGCATGTCATGTCAGCCCAGGCTTGTTGTCTCTAAATAGCCACTTTCAATAGTAGTTCTCAGGCCCTTGTAGACTTTGGTTGCCTTAACAATGTTATCCCTGAATGTTTCTGGGAGACAGACTGAGAAGAACCAATGTCGAGGATCAGAGAAGAAACAACAATGACTTTTTCATCAGCCTCCCTCACCTATCTGAGTTTGATCCCGTTGAAGCTGAACTTGGCCCTTGTGGCGGAATCAGCTTTTGTCAGACAGACAATGGGAAAACAGTTGCATTTTAGATTCACTCAAGACAAAAACTAAAAACAGGACTGATGGGATGGCTCAGAGAGTAAACACAAATGGCCCTCTAGCCTCAGGACTAAATCTGATCCCTGGAACCAACTCTGGAAGGAGAGAACTCACTCCAGAAATTTCTCTTCTCACTTCCACACATGACATGCGTACACACCTTCACACACACGTATCCTATGCACACATTAATTAAAAATGAAATAAAATGAAAAACCATAAAAACATACAAGAAATACTCATTTTTAACACAAATACATGATTACAGAGACACATTTAATTAAGTAATTACACCGCTGAGGGGCAGAGTTGGGGGAGCAAACACTTGGGAGTCCCCTCTGTTCCAGACACTTTGCACAGGCCATCTCAGTGGACTCTCGTATTTATATTTGTGCTAAATGCTTGCAATCACCCAGATAATAGAGCAATTATATCTGACTCCAACTTAGCGCCGGGATTACTGAGATCCTGGGAGGCAAGCTATTTGGCATGTGGTAGAATAGACCGAGAATTCAGTTTTCCCTCGTTTTCATAATAAGCCATGGATATTCCAATAGCGTGGGCAGAAATGTACAGATTGGCTACACTTTTCATAGGATGGGGTAGTACACATGATAAAGGGTGATGCAGGACGGGGGTCATGCTGCCACTTAGTGTACTAAGGCAATTGTCAGAATCTTAAGTCTTTCTGCTTGGCTTTGTGCGTGTGCATGTGTGTGTGTGTGTGTGTGTGTGTGTGTGTGTGTGTAAGTAACCTTATACTGGCAATAACCTTTATATGCTTCTTACTTAATGTTATTTATTTGATTTTACTGTGTATCACTATGGAGCCCCAGCAATCCCCTTGTCTTGGCCTCCCAAGCACTGTGGTCACAGGTATCTCAGCTCTACACCCAGCTTCTTGTTTTGTCGAGCTAAGGTGGTAGTAACAACAGCAAAACTAAGTATGTTATTATTTACTTATCAATGCTTGAGATTGAGTGCAGGGCCTCACACATTCTAGATGAACACCCGTCTATTGTAATCTCTCACAAACACCGCCTTTATCCCCAGCATGGTATAAAACTGATTACGGTGGCCCATACCTGTGATCCTAGCAGCACACAAGCGCGGGAGGCAGGAAGATCAACAGTTCAAGGCCATTCTTGGCCATACAGTAGCCACCACCACATCCTGAGGCTCTCAAGACAGTGTGGGGAAGTGTGTAGCTGAGTTTCAGGAGGAGAGAAAAATATATCTAAACGGACTGCGCAGTGAGTACAGTCTGTACTCGCTGTACTGGCACTGTCTTTATCGCTGCTCTCTTCGGGTTGCTCTTCAGAATCAGCCTGTGTGCTTCTCTAGATGTGGTGCTGGCACTGGCGTTGCAAAGATGAACTAGATGGACAGTGGCCAGGGAGTCTTTTCTGTCATTGGGAGGCTCATCTGGGAAGCAGGGTCAGAGACTAGTGAAGAGCTACAGTAAGATTCAAATCCCTGGCTGTGTTAGAGAAGGTTGTGTGTACAAATCATTCCCACCAAGAAAATCCTGTTAGCTTTGAGAAATACCTCCTCATCTCTTCCCTCCTCTTCCTCCTCTCCCTCCTCCTCCTCCTCCTCCTCCTCCTCCTCCTCCTCCTCCTCTTCCCCCTCTTGTTTATAGTGATAAGGATCACACCTAGGGACTTGCATAGCTAGGCAAGTCTTGTCCCACTAAGCACATTCCCAGCCCTTGTGTTTTGATTTTGTCCTGTCTAGTTCAAGTTGGCCTGACATTCTCTGTAACCCAGGTTAGCCTCCAACTGTAGACGCCTTTGCCTCTGACTAGGCCTCTGACAAGGCCATAGGCTTGCCCTACCACACAGTGGAGTTGGTGGAGGGGAGGGTACACCATCAGCAGTACAGCTCAGAACGTGGAAGCACGAAGTCCAAGAGAGACTAGTAAGAGAGCAATCATTTTCCTCTGCTTGACTTTAATAGACTCGCTAAAGAGTTCCGTAGAAAACGGCAATGTTTTCATGTTCTTAAATTCTGCAAGGTGTTCAGAGATGACAAGCCACTTAATTGAGAGCCAAGCGGCCACAGCTTGCAATGAGGTCCTAGGATTTACCGTGGGAAGAAGATGCATGAGTCAAGAAGATAAAGGTTTTTCTGGGAGAACAGCTTAAGTGAACAGAAACTGCAACACAATGTCAAAGAAGTTCTGCCAGGATGTCGTAACTCATTCTTCACTAAAATGAGTAATTCTCTCACAGGACACCTAGTGACGTGAGGACAGGTTTACACAAGCTGGAAAGTTTAACATCCTCCCTCGCCCATTTCTTTCCTTCCTTTCTGTTTCTGATTGTCTTTTTTGAAACAGGGTCTCCTGTAGCACAGGACGGTGTCACGCTGAACTTCTGTTCTCCTGTTTCTACCTCCTAAGTGCTGGATTACATACGTGTACCACCATGCCTCGCTGCCCTTATTTTCAAATGCACAACCAGTTCTCAACAATTCTTCATATATACAATACATAGCTTTTCACGTATTGCCCAACTTGTTTATTTAATTACTTGAAGTTGGTTTTTTTTTTTTTTTTTTTTTTTTTGACAGAGTCTCACACACCTCCGGCTGGTCCTGAATCTTAATGACCTGGAACGTCATGTTCTCTTGTCACCCAAGAGCTGGGATTACACTTAGTGTGGCCCACTAAGCCTGGCTCCTAAAGTTTCATTTAATTAACTTTTCCAGATTCTTTACTAAGGCAGTTGTGACTTGGGTTGTACTTAGAGCATAGATCCTTCTTCTAAACACATTTCTAAGAAAGGCCAAGTTAAACCATACAGACAGACAGAGGTCATTTGGGTGCCCCTTATTCGCTGATAATATCAGTGTCTTTATTCTGATTTCTTGGAAGCCATGCTTGTTGTTCTTGCTGTTTTGCAGCGCTTACCATTGATCTCTTTATTATTTCATTGGGAAACAATTATCAAGCATGCTCACACCTTCCCCAGTCTCTCTGCCGAAAGTCCCACGCCACTTCATTCCATTTTTCTAAATGGTGATAACTTTTGTGAGCCCGTTTTTGCACGTGCTGTTGTTCAGTCCCTGTTCTTCACCTCCCTCCATCCTTTGAGCATTCAGAGATAGCACTTCCTCCCCCCTGGAGAACTTCCACATTTTTCTCTGTCACTCGGCCCTGTAATTGTTTGTTTACACATCTGTTTCCTCCAGGAGACTCTGGGCTCTCTGAGGTCGGAAATTTTGTCTTGTTCCACTTTGCAGTTTCCTGTTGTCTGCAGAGGAATCCGGAGCAGAAAGGTGGCCCACCCATCGCAAGCATGTGGTCCGCTACCTCTGAATTTGGACCTTCTTAGTTTTATCTATCTTATCGACTTCTCATTCCTGTTATGGGTTACGTCACTAAAAGTCATCTGGAAGAAAAAAAAATGTTCAAGTGATTTGGAGAGTTCAAAAGGAAAATAGTTCTCTCTGTATTCTTGAGGCATAACGAAGTTCTAGTACTGGGAAGATGGAAGATAGTAAATAAATGAATCTTTATAAATGACATAATAATATGTTAATATTTATACAGATTGCAGTGTAATTTATCAGAAGCTATATTATCATTCCGTGAGTGTGTGTATGTGCATGTACTTATAGATGTGTGTATGGAAGTTGAGACTCAGTAAGTGTAGCTACAAAGTAGTGGAGTCAGTTCTCAACCTAAGTGTTATTCAGCTGGTGGAAAAGCTAATTGTTCTTTAGCTCATTTGTCCCAGGACTTCAAAGATGGGGGCAATTCTTGCTGTTTTTCGAAGATTATGCTCTTGGTATGTCATGAATTTCATACCTAAGGTCCTTTTTCTTCTCATGGATGTTGTTGTCGTGTTATTTTTCTCCTATCTGCAGGTAATAGCTACAGCAGAAAGCAGTGAGCAGAGAGTAGCACACGGCTCTGCCTGCCATGATGAATGCGCCAAGGGCAACATCTTAAACTTCGTGACAGTGCAAAGCAGCGTAGACTCAGCAGTGGCTTCCCAGAGGCTCATTTGAAGATGTGCTGTGTGACACAGGAAACTTTCCTCCAGTGACCCGTGCTTTTTCGTTCTTGAGGCAGGGTCTCACTGTGTAGCATTGATTGGCCTGGACCTCCTGATGTAGACCAGGTTGGTCACTTGCAGTGATCCTCCTGCCTCTGTTTCTTAAGTCCTGGGAGTATAGGTGTATGACTTCATGCCTGACTTCTAATCATTTCTTTCTTTTTTCCAAAATTAAGTAAAATTAAAAAATTAACTGAAAATTTGTGTTTATCATGTACATATTCTAGAATACTTATGTTGTGGAGTAACTAAATAGAATTAACATGTGAGTTGTTCACACACATTAGTTTTTATGGGGAGAACAACCTCCAAAGAGTCTTTTCAAGATTCTGAGAGCCTAGTCTCTGAGCGAAGAGGGCCTTGCTGTGGAGAAGCAAGAGAGCGGTCTCTGTCCCCCTTTACCTTCTAGACTGACTTCCTCAAGTAGTCTGCGTTCTTCCCTGTCTCAGCCTCCTTCTATTTTTAAATTTTGACCCCATGTCAGAGCAGGATCAGTACAGTTTGCTTCCTCATTTACAAAACTGGGGAAAACAAAGGCACTACCTCACATGCACATGACGGCACAGTGTGCTGTGTGCACAGTGTTCTGTGCAGGTTGGGGAGGCACCTGAAGGAGATATGGCCGGTGGAGATACCAGGCATAAGAAGTAAATGAGTGCTGATCAGGCCAGGGTCCTAGCTTAAATGTAGAACCAGAGCAGGCTAAATCCACAGCCCATGCGCTTTCTTAAGGGTACAGCTCAGGGGCAGATAATTTTATTACCACGCGCCAAGCCCTGGGTGCCCATCCAGACCGCTCCAGCAATAATAAAACCAGAAGAACCAGCAAGTGAAGGATAGTTCCTATTTCTTCATGCCACTGGAGGTTCCCAAAGAGGCTACTGGGCATGCCCTAGATGAGAAGGAAGCTGACCGTTCTCCCCATTATCAGCCAAGCCAGAGTGTTCTTCCTACTGTAGAAATGTTGGGATCAGGCCGCTAGTACAATGGCATCACCATCCTATGCTATTCAAGTTGGAATCAGTGAGTGGCTGTTTTTCTACCAAGACTAGAGAGTCTAAACTGTGCTCCTGTGTAAAAAATATTATTAGTATCTATGGCTGACTCTGCCACCTAGATCGAAGTGGGGGAAAAAAAATCAGAATTACCCTGAGCCACTTAGAGGTGTGGCTGTTGTTGATTAATCTGTTACTATCTTGGCGACACTCTCTCTGCAGTAAAATCCTGAAGGCTCAGGTCTGAGAGGGATTTGGGGAGCCATATAATCCCTTGCTCTGCTTCAAAGACACTGCAGGAAGATAGGAAGATAAAAGCCCAGGTAGTGACTGAAGGGCTTCCCTGAAGAGGGTTAGAGTCCAGTTTCAATTCCCAGCTCTGACATTTGCCATCATCGGTTGGCCTGTTTACTTGGGACAAATCTCATGCTGGAAAACCCTGAAGCGCTGCTGCCTGACTTACGTTCCTGTTTCCACAACAGTAAAGGACAGGGACACGCGCTTTGGCTGCTTCTCTGCTGAGAGGAATGCTCTAAATGACCATCTTCAGGACAAGCAGGCTGAGTTTGAAGCCAAAACTGATCCAGCATCCATCTTAGTGATGTGCTCATAGAAGCAGGAGCGCAGCTCTTAGAAGGGGGTAGATGTGATGGCCTCAGGCACAGGCGCGGTTCACTGTATTTCACCTGCAAGGAATGGGAAAGGCCCATCTAACCAGAACTGCCTTGGATAAATCTGTTTCCCCGACACTCATTCCTCTTGGCTAAAGAGCGAATCTTTTTGAATAGTGCTATATCATGGGAGCGTTAACTTCCTTGTTAACTTCAGACAACAAAAGCCACCTGGACCCACATGGTGGAAGGAGCGAACTGACCCTTGCAAATTGTTCTCTGACCTGCATTCAAACGCCAAGGCATGTGTGTGTACACACATGTGGGGGTTTGACAGAAAATGGCCCCCAAAAGGAATGATACTATTAGGAGGTATGGCCTTGTTGGAATGAGCGTGGCCTTGTTGGAGGAAGTGTGCCACTGTGGAGGCGGGCTTTGAGATTTCATATATGTCCAGACCACGCCCAGTGTCTCAGACCATTTCCTGTTGCCTTCACAAGATGGAGAACTCTCAGCTACCTCGCCAACACCGTGTCTGCCTGCACGCCACCGTGTCCTACCATGATGATAATGGACTAAACCTCTGAAACCGTAAACCACCCAATCAAATGTTTTCCTTTATAAAAGTTGCTTTGGTCATGGTGTCTCTTCAGAGCAATAGAAACCCTAACTGAGATGACACACATAAATAAATATGTGAGGAGTGATGGGGGATGACAACTGACATTGATTTTTGGTCCCCCTATGTCCAATCACATACGAATGTACTCACAAATATAAATGTATGCATGCACACACACACATACACAGAAAAAGCATGTAAAAGGATACATATAATAGACACACATACACCAGACATACACATATATTTTATATCTAAATATACATATATCCACCCACAAAGGAAAGCATATCCTTTCTAAAGAGCTGCTGTAGAATTTCTAGTACCTCACAGTGCAGTTGAGCTGAGCCAGCAAGCCCTCCAGGTGTCTGGTGGCTCCTAGGAAGCAGTGCCCGCCCTCACTCTAGAGCCAACAAGCTGGTCCCCGCCTGTAATTAGTGTGTTTACTCTCAACACTTGAATCTGAGTTTACAGGCCTGCTAAGGAGAACCTGATACACGTAAGCCTGGGTCGCTCTCTATGGAAGGTCGATTACAGCTCTGCAAATTGTATCAGCATCTTGCCAAAAGAGCGGGCAGTTGTTGATGTGGACTCAGGATAAATCACCTACCTCAAGGCTAGGTGTTTGCCAAGGAAAACTTCAAAGCAAGGGAGCCCCCACGGAGGTGCAGCAGCATTTGGCCCTGTGTCCTGCAGCATCGCCTCTGTTCTGTTTCAGTCAGCATGGGCCCAGCTGGGTAGGAAGAGTAAGTGCCCAAGTCCTGAGGACAGCAGGAATAATTTTCACCTGGTTATATGTTCATAAGTCACTAGCGAAAGAAAAGACCGGGGGGAGGGGGTGGATTCTCAGCACAAGGAAAGGAGAAATGCATTTAGAGATTGTGTTCTTCCTTCCTTCCTTCCTTCCTTCCTTCCTTCCTTCCTTCCTTCCTTCCTTCCTTCCTTCCTTCCTTCCTTCCTTCCTTTCCTTCCCTTCTTTCTTTCTTTCTTTCTTTCTTTCTTTCTTTCTTTCTTTCTTTCTTTCTTTCTTTCTTTCTTTTACTTTTTGCTGCTATGGCAAAGTACTGGAGGCAAGATAAACATGAAAGGTAGAAAGGTTTCTGTAAGCCCACAGTCTCTGAGTTATCAGTCCATGGTCAGCAGACTCCACTGTTTTGGTTGGCTATAGGGTGAGTCAGATCTGTAAGCAGTGGAGAATGTATCTAAGAAAGCTACCCATTTCATGGGGTAGGAGACAGAGCAATGGTCTTGGGGAAAAAAGATATATCTATTCTATGATCCACATCAAAGCCTTGTCTTGATAAATAAAATTAAATAAATATTTCTTTTTATTTTTTTACTTTTTGCTAGTAAAAGTAAAATAATTTCTTAAATATTATTTATCCCTGAGTTATGCAGCTATGTGTTGAGAAAAAAATAACTAATTTGGGATAGATAGAAGTATTAACCTCAAATAGTTAAGCTAGTGAAACATATCAGTATGTTTTAAATTATTCCAGCATTTGAGAAAGTGAGGCAGGAAGATCCTGAGGTCAGGGACTGCTTGGTCTACACAGCAAGTTCAAAGAAAGTCAGGCTACATATATAGCAAGATCTTACCTCAAAAAAAAAAAAAAAACATGTCTCATTGACTCCCATGCTCCTGTACCTTTTGTGTGCCATACACCTGCAAGAATATGAGTTGTTGACCAAATCATGTTCATAAAGACATAATAAGCTAGGCATGGCGACACATGCTTATAGTCCTAGTTACTCATGAGACTGGGACAGGTGGGTCACCTGAAATAGCCTGAGCAAGACAGAGAATCTTTCTCTCAAAGTACTGAAAAAGTAAGCACAAATAAAACACAAAAGATTAACAAGAAACTAAGCTTTGGAAATGTGGTCATCGAAAACTGTCACATTATAGATGCCATTTTATTAATATATTAAATAATCGTTGCTAGTAGAGCCATTGGCAAAGAAAGTAATAGTGATGAATATAAGTTAGGTTTTGATTACTGTGTCTATTATGACTACTGGTGTTGCTAATGCTACAAGCTACAGGGTTCTCTTCTCGTTTGTCTTTTACTTTCTTTTCCTTTTTCTCTTTTTAGACAGGGTCTATGTAGCCCAGGCTGGCCTTCAATTTTGTGTGTAGCTGAGGATGAACTTGAACTTCTGATTCCCTCTCCCCAGCTTCCAAAGAGCAGAGATTATAGGTATGTACCACGGTGCCTGGCCCTTGCCTGAGTGTTTGAGTTCCCTGGATTCTCATCATGAGTTTACTCTCCACTGGAATTTAAATCCCAATTTAATACTACCATTTACAGCTACTGCTTCTATGGTCCTTGGTGTCACTGTGGTTCTTTTAAGGCAAAGACTCACCACATGGGCCAGGCTGGCCTTGAACTCTCAGTCTTTCTGCTTTAACCTCCTAAGTACTGGGATTACACCTGTGAGAGTCCCCACCCCCAGCTGATTACAATTAAAGAGATAGAGGGTATAGTCACACAGAAACATTCGTTACTTCTCAGTTCCTAAAAAATTTCTCCTAGTACCAGAGGAAAATAATACACTAACCATAATTCACCATGTGGCAGCAGAGTCATGAAAACACTACCTATTTGCTCTGCAATTATGTTGGATGCCTGACTTCTCGGCTTTTGCCCTTTCATCTTAGAGCTGTAAAGACAGGTGTTGGGTGGGAAATAGGGATAGCTCCTGGGCAGCTCTTCTTGGACCACTGGTCAGAATTCCTGGCACCGGCTATCTCTTGGCTTCTCACACCGAATGGAAGGAAGGGTGAAAAAAGTTGCTTGCATTATGTTGATGACAACTTAGTCTTTGGCCCAAGGGACAGAAATCCCCTAAAAACAGCTATATGAAAATGAAACGTGGGTGCATTTCTCTTTACACACTTCCCTAAAGGCCCCCAACTGTGATTGTGTAACTCAGAAAAGGGAGAGAATGCTATGAGCCTATGGGGTTCTTCCTATTCAAATTGCCACAGTCATGGGGATGGAGTCTTAGGTCCGGCTGCACTTCGCACCCACAATGGCCAGAAGCTTAGTGACCCCTTATGGTGCCATTCTCCATGACTTACTGATAGTAGGTGTTGTTGTGCACTAAAGATGGAGGCTCATTGCACTGAGCATCAAGAGACAAGGGTCCAGTTTTAACACCTACACTGACGGTAGCAAAGAGCGTTCTTTGCTGTCTCTCAGTCCTGAGCCCTTCACTAAGATCAATAGAGTTAGCATGGATAGTTTTTGGGGGGAGAGGGTGATGCCCTCTTATGCAGGGCAGGTTGACATTAAATCCACTATGTAGTTGGGATGACCTGGGCACATTCCTCCCCCAATTCTGTCTTCTGAGTGCTGGGATTACAGGCATGTGCTATCAAGCCCAGCTCTGAATCTTTTGTTAAGTTATAACAAAGTGCCAGAGAGGTCAGCTTCATTGATATCAGCACTGGGTGCTGGAGTCTCAGATGAAGGTGCTGTTTAGCAGGTTTGGTTCTTTTATGTGCCTTGAGGACAGGATATGTTTTATGCCTCTGTTTTGGTTTATAGACGCCTGGACCTTTGCTTAGAGATGTCTGGTTCTTGGTTTATAGAAGGCTGGACCTTGGCTTATAGGTGACTGGACTTTAGCTTATAGATGGCCATTTCCTCTTTGTTCTCTGTTGCTCCTGAGATTTGCCCTCTTTATATCTCTGGGGTTCAATTGTCCCTTTTGTAAGGACATCAGTCACGGTGGAGTAAAGCTTACACAAATGACCTCACTCTAATCTGACTACCTCTGCAAAATCCCCTTTTCCAAACATTCTGCGGGTGAACAGATGACTTGCAGGGAAAGGGAATGTGACTCATCCCTGAACAGTGACCTTCGGGCACTTCCTTGTATTAGAGGCACTTAGGCAAGCATTCAAATTGTCTGAGGTGTCGTGGTGAATTCTAGATTCTCCCTAAAGGAAGCAGCTTGGCTCTGACTTCCAAGGCCCTGAAAGGATGGTCCTCTTTGCAGTCTGTTAGAGGGGCCACAGAAGCCTTGTTTGGAACATACTTTTCTCTTGATTCTGACAAAAGACTCGAAAATGGTCATGGCTTTCCTCCTGGGGAAAGCACAGAAAGCAGGGATGAACTCTCAGCACTGTTGAAATCAGGCAGCCTTCACTGTGACTAATCTATCAGGGCTGGGGGAGACCAGGAAGTAGAAGAGGAGTTGAAGGCTAGCAGTAGTTTCTTACTCTAGGCAGGGGACAGGCCTGTCCCAACTGTCACTCGCCCTTTCAGCCCAATCTTCAACACACAGAATCAACCAATTTCTAGCTATGGAGCCCACAGAACTCTTAGATGTCCACCCTGGTCTTGGGAGTTAAATTGCTGGTTGTTCACAGGATGTTCTTTACTCTCCAGCAGTTTATCTGTGTTTATAAAGTATCTACTGAGTTTCCCTCCCAACTTTAATGTAGGGATAATTGATATTAGAGAAAAAATAAGTCAAAAGGAGCCAAGTAACAAAGTCTGAAGTTCTCATCTATAGAACAGATGACAAGCTGAGTTGCTTATCTAAAACATGCTTTGTCTGTGGTTGGCCAATTCCCTAGTGGTTCTTTAAACAAACCCAAAAACGTCAGAAAATGCCTTTTAATTATCAAAGAATTTTCCACAATTCCTAGAATGCAACTGTAAGATTTGATGACTCATTTTTCTTCTTAGGAGCAAGTTCTCAGGTAGCTCACAGGGCCTTTATCATACTGTGTAGCAGAGGAAGACTCTAGACTCCTTATCTTTTCGCCCCAGCCTTTCCAAATGCTCAGATTATAGGAGTGTGCCACAAAACCAGTTCAATGGCTCTAGTATTATTCTTTCATTAGTGTTTCCTTATTTATCAAAGTGTCTTGTATCTGCACTGTCACCTGTGAATAGAAACAATTAAAACGTAACTATGTGACCAAAACACAGTACAAGAAAATTTAAAACTATTAGTTTTCAACTTTCAAGAGGGTATACAAATATATTAAATATATTTAAAAGGAGGGCCTAACACCCTGCTTTCCATCCTCAGAGAAGATCTTGTTTAGGGCATCCTTTCTCCTTCCTTCCCTGCTTCCCTGCTTAAGACAGGGTCTCCTATATCCGAGGTTGGCTTTGAACTTTCTGTGTAACCAAGGCTGGCCTTGAACCTCTGATTCTCTTACCTGCACAACCTGTAGGCTGAGATTATAGGTGTGTGCCGCCATGCCTTGGGTGGGGGGTAACTGGGACGGAGCAGTGTAAGGTAAGGTAAGAACAGGAAAGCACAGATTGAGCTCGTCTTCATTTCCACCCAACACACTCCCAACATACTTCTTCAACTTCTCACTTAAATTCAGTGATTTTGATTCTGATTTAGGCTTGATCTATTTTCATTAGTCATTTGTTTTTAAACTGTTGTTGGCTTGAGGGAATGTGGTTTTCCTTTTTATAAACACTTTTCCTTTTCCTTTTCTTTTTTTAACTTATGATTCATGGAGAAGGCAACTGACAGTCATGTGTCCAGAGGCTTCTTTCTTCTATCTAAGGCTAGTCACACCAGTTGTGGTCTGTAGCCAATGTGGCCTCTTGGTGTCCCTGGTCTTTGTCTGCTGGACTTTCTATGCCCCTGGGGCAGCTTGTTGTGTATTCTCTACTGGCCGAGTAGTCCTGGAGAGTAATACAAACTGGTAAAATCTGGTTCTGAATCTGAAGTCAGTGATGCTGCTGCTCACACTCTCTAGGGAAGGCAGGGTTTGCACAGTTCCCACTTCCTGTACAGGAGGTGAGGGAGCAAAGCAAAGGGAAACAAAGGGAAGCTGGAAAGCAGTATAAAAGGGAATCAATGAAACCCAAGCCTTCTGCATGAGGCTGCCCATTAATGCTGGAGAGAAACCACAGGCCAACTCCAGTCCTGCAGAAGAGCTGCATTGCCAGAGATCCGCCAGATAGACAAACTAGGAAAGTGGCTGGCCCTCTGGAGCTAATCTCAGATGGGCTGGAGACTGGAAAAGAAAACCTCTTCATTGGCTTCAGAGAGTCAATGGAGATTTGAAAAAAACGGGAGGCATGCAGGGAGTGGTGGCTCACACTTTAACCCTAGCACTCAGGAAACAGAGGCAGGCAGATCCCTCATTTTGGGGCCAGCCTGGTCTATAGAGTGAGTTCTAGAACAGCCAGGGCAATGTAGAGAGACCTTGTCTCAAGAAAGACAAAAAGAAAGAGAAACATGAGGCTAATACACGGCCTTGTCTAGGATCTGCTCTCATTGCTCTGGGCTCCTAATGAAACTTCATGTGGCTCTCAGAGGGTGTAGAGGTCTTTGCTGTGTCTTGTGGGAGTTTGCTAGAAGTCTCCTCTCACCTCAAGTCAGGCTGTTTCTGGCTAATCCTTCATTGGCTTTATTAAGTTGACTGAAGATTGGTCCTTAAAATTTTTATTATGTATTAGGGGTTCATTATTTATAAATATCCAAAGAAGACCACTCTATCTCTCCTCAGAAAATAGCTAAATAAAAAAAAATCAGGTATGGTGAGCATATCTGTCCCAGCACTTTGGAACCCAAGGCAGAATGAGTTCAAGGCCAGCCTAAGCTATGTAGCAAAACCCTGACTCTAGATAAATAAAGAAACAAAAAGGTCACAGAAAAAAAAAAGACAATTATGAGGAAAAACTTCCAGAAATTCAGGAGAAAAAAAGAGTAAAGAAAATTTCAACACAGTCGTCTTTATGAGAGGAAGAAAGCCCTGGCCATAGAGTTGCTCAGGGGACCAGAGGCTTCTGGGAAGGCACTTTTTGATTACTGCCTCTGGGCTGTTGCTGAGCCATCTCTGGGGGGGTGGTTGTGTGAATTGTGGCTCTTTCTGGAATCCCGACCACCCAGGGGACCCCGGGATAAAAGAGCAGCCAGGTACAAGCTCGGTGCGAATGCTGAGCCAAGTAGTATGTGTCTGAATGGGAAGCACTTGCCAGCTCCTCAGTCTCCCCTGGAGGGTTTCATGCTAAAGGGGTCAAGAGACAGCGAGTGTGTGTCAGGGGGAGGGCTGTCACCTGGGTTGGCTCCAGCAGCAGAGGAGTTCCTGACCCTGATGGGAGGATGTTTGTGGCTTCTACAGAAGTCCGAGTGAACTCTGTCTCCAGAGAAACGCGAGGCACAAGAGGGCACAGGGATGACAAAGCCGAGCTAACAGTTATTCAGCCATCTAGCAAGCTTGCCGAGGTGACAGGGAGAGAGGAGAGTCAAGAGAGTTTGGCAAATCTCCAGGATGCCACCTCATGGGGGCATTAGGACACAAACCAAGGTAGGGTACAAAGACATGTAATGAAGACAGCTAACATGCGGCATGCCTGGAGTGCTGTGGGAAAACACACCTTTGGATTATCCCGTAAAGGGTGAGAAGTGAGCTTGAACATATGACAACAAAAAATGAGTGTACTTTAGCACTAAAGCAAGGATGAAAGCTACAGAAACCCAGACTTAGTATTTTGCATGATTTTGTGTGAATCCTATTGTGCTTTTTGTTTTCTATTTTTATTTGTTTTTTTTTTATTTTTATTTTTGTCAACATGAAAATGATGAGGTCATTTGGGAAGAAGGACTCTCAATGGAGAAAGTGCCACCCCTCCCCGATTGGCCTGTGAGCAAGTCCATGTGGTGTGGTGTTTTCTTGGTTCTTGATTGACGTGGAAGGACCAAGCACAGTGAAGGCTGTCACTCCCCTGGGTTGTATATGAAAGCAGGCTGAGCAAGCGGTAAGCAGGTTTTTATGGTCCTGCCTTAAGTTCCCTTTGCGATGGTCTGTGGTTGACACATGTCAGCAGAAATAAGTCCTTTCCTTCCCAAGGTGCTTGTGTCATAGTCTTTATCACATCAATAGAAAGCAGGCTAAAACAAAAAAAAAAAAGAAAGAAAGAAAGAAAGAAAGAAAGAAAGAAAGAAAGAAAGAAAGAAACAACCTACCACAATAGGGCAAAAGCGAGTTCTAAGAGTTTTGAAATGCTACATAGGACCACCATTTCTCGCTGCTTTGGACTCAGTGACATATAACTGCAAGAACGTCAAAATTGTCACTAATAGAGCAGTTTTCCTTGTATTTAGGTTTTTGTCCTCACACATCAAATAGTGCTAGTTTTACATTTTCCTTTCAGCTTTTTTTAAATTTATTTATTGTGGCAGGCTGTAGCTCTGTCTCTAGCTAGCAAAAGCTCATTATGTAGACTAGGCCTGAATTTGAATTTAAGGCAAGCCCTCCTGATTCCCTCGCTCTAGCCTCGGTGGTGTGGTGTGGGGACAGGCATCAGTCATCAACCTCAGCTTCCAATAGTTTGGTTTTATTGGATATTCTAGAATTTGTTTCCTACAGAATGGACTACAGACACCCTTGAATTGGTTTTACATTATGTTCCTGAAGTAAAGCACTTGTCACCTAAAATTCTTAAATTTGGCCTTTTATGTTAAGCCTAAAGCCATTCACCTCAAGCTACCTAACTGAAGGGATCGAAACTGGGGATTCTTTTTATCTGGGTGTAGTGGAGCATACCTATAATCCTAGAATTTGGGAGGTTGAGTTAGAAAGATTGGGTGTTCAAGCTAGCCTGGGCTATATAGTGATACTGTCTCAAACTAAGAGATAGGGCTGATACGATGGCTCCGTGTGTAAAAGTACTTGTCATCTGACAGTCAGAAGCCCATCCCTGGAAACCACGATTAGAAAGACAGAATGGGACACCAAATGTCATCCTCTGATCTTCACAAGAGTTTGGTGGTACATACACAGACAAAACAAAAACAAAACCCAAACCACAAAACAAAACTACAACAGAAAGCCCAATAAATTATACCTTAAAGATATATCACTAAGAAGTTTTTTCTTCTATTTTGTGCATGGGAGTGTGCACAGGCACTATGGCAAACACGGAGTTGGTTCTCCCCCTGTATCACGTGGGTCCCATTAGTTATCCTTTTAATGATTGCGTACCAATACTCCTGTTGCCAAACACAGCAAACATTTGCTAGTATCTTGTCTGTTCTGCTATCAATACTATTGATCACCTTTCAGTCAATGCCATTGGCTCCTGGGTTAGAACTCAGTGCTTGCTAACCTCTTACCCCTGTGAGTTCCTCTGTCTTTTTAACCTTTCTCAAACCTCATCTAAAATCATAAAAATAAAAACATAAAAATCAACTTCGTTGTTTGTTTGCTTGTTTCTGTGTTTTTTGAAACAAAGTCTTTTATGTAGCCCCAAACTTTGGTCCCCTGTCTTTGTGCTTCTAGTGCTGTGATTATAGGCTGACACCAAAACACTTTTCCTTCTCATTTGTTGCCTTAGGACCAATGAGATGGCACAGGGGATGAGAGTGCTTAGTGTCAAACCTGACGAATTGAACTGGGTCTTTGGAATCACACAGTAGAAGAGGGGAACTGACTCATTAACTGTCTTCTATCTTCCCTACTCATCACGACACACCCACACGGACATACACAAATAGTAAATGTAATAAAAATCAAACAGACAAAATTCTGTCTATCGTGGAGTTATTATGAGGACTAAATTAGCTTATGGATATATGCACCAACTGCAGTGCATGGTAAATTATTGGAGAGCACAAAGCAAGTTTTGAAGATGTTAAGCCTTTTTGTGGATCCTGCAGAGCTCACAGTGAAGTCCACTGTGGGATGCTCTCTGTACAGGCTTCCCACTGCATCCACACATTTGGTCCTGCTTTGTTCTGCCATGAATTCCTCTAGATTTTTCTGGCAGTCCTTTAGTCTCTATCTGTCCCCATTCTTCTCCTCATCCTGGTACCCCAGTTTCTGTGGCTATCAATATTATTTTGATATTTGATATTGATGTCTCTTAAAGCTGCTTCAGGCTTTCCCTCCTGCGGGCCTTTCAGTGAGCTAGTCTTCCCTGCCTCTCACCCCTGTGCATAGACTGTGGCCATGGAATGGAATGCTGTTTTTTTTTTTTTTACATTTATTTATTTATTTATTTATTCCTGAGTTAATTGTCTAGCTTCCTCCCCACATTGAAGGCCTCCTGGGAAAGTCTTGTATGTTCTTGGACCTCACATAGGCCTGAGTGGATTTGTTGTAAATGATTGCCTCTGTAATTATGGAGGTTTAGAATTCCCACGAGCTGCCATCCTAAAGCCAGCAAGCCCAGGAAAGCAAAAGGTTAATAAAAAGGTAGTCCTAGCATTTGGGAGACAGAGGCAGGTGGGTCAAACATTTATGCTAGCCTGTGCTATACAGCAATTTCTTATATTGTAGGGGGGGAAAGCCTGTTTTTGGAAAAACTGTAGTAAAAAATAGCATCAGAGTGATGTGGGACGTCCCTCTGTATATGTGTTCTTTTTATTGGTTAATGAATAAAGCTATTTCTGCCAATGGCTTAGCAGAGTAAAGCCAGGCAGGAAATCTGAACAGAGATATAGAGAGAAAGTAGGCAGAGCCAAGGAGATGCCATGTAGTTGCCGAAGGATAAAGATGCTCAGAACCTTTATTGGTAAACCTCGTGGCTATACACAGGTCAATAGAAATGAGTTACATTCAAGATGTAAGAGCTAGCTAGAAATATGCCTGAGTCATTAGCCTAACAGTGTTGTAATTAATATAGTTTCTGTGGTTTATTCAGTTCTGAGCAGTCGGAAAATGAATGAGCAGTCTCCTCTTACAACAGAGAACAGTGAAAATTGCTCAGGTAATTGTATGGGATAAAAAAAAAATAAGAACTTGGTGAAAATTATATTTAGGAAAATATAACCATAAGCACAGAACATTGATGAAATGGAGTAATAGGGAGGAAGAAGTCGGGGGATAGCTACAAGTTCGGATTCAGTCTGATCTACATAGTGAGTTTCAGACCAGGTAGAACTATTCAAAAGAACTTTTCCGGGAAAGCAACAGAAAACAAACAAACAAACAAACAAAGAAGCAAACAGAGCCACAGTTGACAGCAGAATAAATCTCCAAATGGATTAAGATAAAAATGTTTGTTTTACTTGAGTTACTTTTTTGTCTTAGCTGAGAAATTACCTTTTTCTTTTGTTCTTTCTTTTTTTTTTGTTTATTAAATCTTTGTTTCAAATTTCCTTTCTATGATTTTATTTAAAGGGAGTGTACTAGAGAAAGCCATCTTTGGACATTTAGTGGACTCACCTGGGCAAATTCCCGCCATATCTTTCCCATCCTTTGTGTACTCTAGACAAATAAAACAGATGGGAGCAACACTTGGAGCCAAAGAATACAGTGCAGTTGGAAATCCTCGCCTCATGGGGCCACAGCCATGTTTGCTCTTGCGCTTGAAAACAAACACTAAAAATCCACGGAATGGGAGAGAAGGCCCACAAAATCCCTTCCATTTTCTCACATCCACACCCTTGGTCCTTCTGAGAGCTCAGTGGAGACTGCTTTTCCCCTTCCTTCTCTTTCCTTGTTTCTGATTGGTGAGCCCCTCCTCAACTCCCCTAGGACATATTTTCTCTTTGCCCCCCCCACAGCCAACGGCTCCCTCTTTTGCACAATGCACTATAGAGAGCTTGTGTAGGTATCTTCTGCACATCTGCCTTGTGTGCTGGCTGGTGTCTTCCCTGGGAACAATGGATTGTGATAATTTCACAACCAGCTTCTCAGTGCCAAGCATAAACAAGGCCTGTTACTCAAATGTTTGCTGGATAAATATTGAGTAAATGCAAGCGAGATCTGCCTTAATCAGAAATGATGTAAGACTTGTAATCATTGACTCCAAAGATAACACCCCGAGCAGATCAATTAGGCAACATTTAAAAAAAGACTACGATTCTTTGTGTTTGCATCAAGTGTCCTGAAGGTAGCTAGCTATGTTAAAGCCCAGATAAACATCTTGGTCGAGATGTTTTAGCTTTGTAGTACAGGTTGGGGGGAAATGTCACAGTAGCTAAGAACACGATTTTTGGAGTTAGGTTTCCTATGTTCTACTCCGAGTTTGGGTGCTCACTAGACTGCCAGGGTGGATCTTCTCTTGCTGAGTTCTACCGTTTGTAAAATGAGACAACAATCCAACCCCCCTTCAACAAATTAAAAACTGGGATATTCCACACCCAACCTCTGTATACATTAAGCAATAAATAAATGGCTTCCATTATTAGCAGGCCATATGTTTCTGAAGCTCAACTGTGTAATTAGGTCTGAACATTTTGTTTGTTTTCTCATTTCCCTAGTGCATACAATTTCCCTTGTGTGGGCAGGTGTTGAGATCTGACCTCAGCGCCTCTGATGGTGAGTCTCATAGGATCCCTTTACAGTTAGACTACAGACAGCATTGCAGATTTCATTCTCTTTCGGTTTCGTTCCCCCCACCCACCCCATCCCCAACTCCTCTCTCAGCCTCTTTCCTACTGCAAGTCTTTGATTGTAGTGTTTGAAGTTGAGGTTGGGAAGGAAGTAGGTGACAGTGTACTTATGTCTAAACTCTCTTCCAGATGTCTAGGTCTTTGGGATCCCAGGAGCCTGAACTGGGTCCAGGACTAGGGCTCAGGTGGATCAAAGGTATAATGTTCAGAGTAGAGATCAATACAGAAATTGAGGTGAATTACTGAGCTGGAATGTCAACTCAAAGGCATCGGACCCCCTAGTTGCTGTTCTCAAAGGGAAGACTTATTCTTGGAGAGTAGAGAAGGGAGGGGGCGCTGGCTTCAGTCTTTGATAGGATCGCTGGCTCTAATCTGAGTCTGAGAGATGGTAAAATGTGAGATACTGGGGGATATGATGCCCTAGTACATACCTCTTCCTTTATAATATTGGTGCCCACTTTCTGATGGAGTGGGGGCCTCAAGTTTGGCTAAGGTATTGAAAAGAAATTATGCAGTTTGTTTTGCTCTGGCTCTGTTTGTCCATAGAAACTGCTGTGCTGCTGGTAAGCCTCAAATCAAAGCTTTCTGAAAGTGTGTTGAGAATACAGCTGAGTACTGGGGACAAATGCAGGACTCCAATTAGGTAGCACGATGTTGGGTAAGTTTAGTTGCCCTAGTTCCCCTAGGACATGTTTTCTCTTTGCCCCCACACAGGGAACGGCTCCCTCTTTTGCACTTTAGAGAGCCCATCTAAACTCTCAACCTAACTGTGGACTTTTAAAGGTCTTGATGCTTGGTTACTTTACCACTCAACTAGGTACCAGCTGGAAAAGAACAACAGAAAATTGGTAATTAAGATAAAGGCCCTATGCACATATGTAGGTTTTGAGCAAGAGACAAAAATGTCTTACTGAGCCGGGTGGTGGTGGTGCATGGCTTTAATCTCAGCACTACCGAGGCAGAGGCAGGTAGATCTCTATGAGTTCAAGGCCAGCGTGGTCTACAAAGCGAGTTCCAGGACAGCCAAGGTTACACAGAGAAACCCTGTCTCAAAAAATCAAAACCCTCCCAAAAAATCTTACTGCTTTTTCATTTGTCATATGTTTTCTAAACATAGATGAAGAAATGGTTATGGATAAGTTATCTAATTCTTGAGGCACAAATGTTGCTTGTTTATATTTCTAGAGGTACCCACCAAAATACCTGCTGGGAATTTATGGTCTCAAGTGAGAGAAACAAGAAGATGAAAATAGTTAATGATCAAATCTCAGCCAAGTTCTCTTGGTGTATTCTATTTTCATTCATTCTTTTTTTGTTTTAGTTTTTTGAGACAGACTTTCTCTGTGTAGCCCTGGTTGTCCTGGAACCCAACTCTGTACCTAGGCTGGCCTCAAACTCAGAGCTCTGCCCAGGTGCTGGGATAAAAGGTGTGTGCCACCGCCTTGCAGCTCTTGCTTATTCTTCCCAGATAAATGCTAGCAGGAGACATTATTAATAAACCTTTCTCCTCTCCCTTTCCTTAGGCAAGCTGTTTAGGCTGCTCTGTGCCCAACTTCCTTGACAGTTCTCCCTAGCTTCACACATGTGAGAGCTGAAGGCCAGCCTGCTGCTTGTCTTCCTGGCATGAAATGCCACCCAAACCAACAATATTGCTTTTGTCTCCAAGTGATCTGTTTACAAAAAGGAAAAGACCATCAGTCCCAAATTATTCTTGTGAGCTTTTTTAACCCCATAGTGGAGAGTCTGAGTCTTGGGGTCTGAAGGTCTGTGTTTATGAGTCTTGTTTACTCATCCTATGGTCTTGAGAAGCTAACTCAGTTTTTGCTTCCATGGAATGGAGTGTTGAGCCTTCACAGTGATTACTGGACTGTGTGAGATAATGCATCGAATCTGAACTGCTTCCTTGCAAGCTCAACTTGTATTTTCTGGTTTTGTTGTCCTTGAGTACAGAGATGGTTTCTGCCCCCCCCCCCCCATTCTTCATTGCTTTCTGGCTAGAACTCACAAGGTAGCCTCAAGCTTATGTTCCTCCTGATTCAGCCTCCTAAGTGCTGGGATTACAATTTACCAATGAGCAAGTACGTAGCTGACCCACAGCCAAGTCTGTTGATGGAGAGGTTTGTTTGTTTGTTTTAATTTTCTTAGGTGATTGTATTCATACTAAAGGCTTTTTTGCTCTTCTGTGAGCTTGCTGAGAACCAAGATTGAACTTAGGTCTTCCTTACTGATTCTAATACTTTGCCAGGCTTGCAGCAACTGCCCCATGAGGGTTCCCAATGACTATGAACCAGGCTGGCAGCTCACTCCGCTTTTAGAGGAAATAAATAAATCTCCTGTATCACATTGCTTTGCGCCTTTCTTTGTAGCTACGCCAGTGAATGGGGAGTCTTCGAGTTTTTCTAATGACATGGAAACCTAGGCAAGCATTCATAAAGAAAGAGTCATGCATGACACTGGGAATAGCAAATAATCCCAAAGAGATCACAGATGTTCCACCATGAGGACAATAAACTCCATGCAAGTGCTCCAGGATAAACACAGCCTCCAACAACAGGAATTAGGATCTATTAAGGACTGAACAAAGAACTGAAAACAAAAATCACGTACTCTGAATAAACCCCTGGCTGCATTTGCCCAGCTGCGTTTTCTTTGAAGAAGACAGGAGAGTCCATGTCATGGCCTGTTGGAAAACTAAGCCGAGTTCTTAAGTGAACTCCAAGTTCTTCCAGTCACTGCGTGTGCTGCTAGGAACTGGGGACCTGGAGGCCTGCTGTTTTCCCATAACTATCATACTAAGCAAAGAAAAGCCAAGCCAGGTGGGTCTCATGGGCCTTAATTCCCCAAATTCAAAGTGAATATCGAAATGTGTTTGCTTAGTGATATCTCAGGACGGTGCTGGAGAGGAAATGAACAGGGAACTAAGTGAAAGTGTTTAGCAAAGGACCAGGCAGCCCCTCTGTACCCAGATGTTTACAGTGACTGCACATTGCTGTGGCCATTTGTAACCCTACACGCTTTCTTCCTTAATCTTCACTTAAGGTACTCTGAGAAGTCAGGCATGGTGGAATAGTCCATTAATCCTAACCCTTAAGAGACAGAGGCAGGAGGACCTCTGTGAGTTCAAGTCTAGCCTGGTCTACATATCGAGTTCCAGGTAAGCCAGGCCTGTACAGTGATAGCCTGTCTTGAAAACAAAAATACAGCAAAAAAGATACCCCAGCAGCTGCCACGCCACACCTTTGGTTGCTGGGCTTTTCCTTTCCTCATTGTGAAAAAAATCACCTCCTCCTTCAGCTCATTGTGAAAGAACTCTGGCTTTTGAAAGTTATGGTGATAATGTTGATTTATGTATATTTTACATAAGAATGGACATAGAATGGCCCCTTGATCGATATTTGTTGACCAAATGAAAGAACAAACTCCGTTCTATTTTTAAAGGTATTTATTTATTTAGTCTTATGTGTATGTGTGTGCATGTCTGAGTGTATGTAAGCATGCAACATGCGTGCAGGGAACACATTCACATGGCAGCTCACAATTATCTGTAACTTCAATTTTTTTTTGTTTTCTTTTTGAGATAGGTTTTTTTCTCTGTGTAACATTCCTGGCTGTGCTGGAATTTGCTTTATAGACCAGGCTGGCCTTGGACTCACAGAGATCCCCCTGCCTCTACCTACTAAGTCCTGGAATTAAAGGTTTGCCCAGAAGCCTTTGCATTTTTTCCCATCCTGAGCTATACTCTTCTGAGTTCAATTTGTCAGGCTGTGTAAGTATTTTTAGATCAAATATACTTATAGGCTCAGCTGCTGAGAAGAAATTATGGTCCATCTACCCCTAAACTGATCGTAAGTTATTACCTAATTACTTAAAAGCAAAACTTCACAACTTTCTCCAGCACAGTTCTTGAGTTTTGCTTTTTAATGTGTCTTCTGCAGTCCTAGTGGCAATTTCTCTTTAAAATGAGGTCTTCTGCAGAAACTTACACCTCCCAGGCCCTTTTCATTTTAAACCTTGTAGAAAGCCAGTTACTGGAAGACAACAGAACTTACCACATCTACCAGGCATTTAGAGCCCGAGAGGCAAGTGTACACAGAGGAATGAGCTTGGACTTGAAAGCCACTGAAACCCTGGTTTGAACTCCTGTAATAGGCTATATTATTTCATGCAATTTATTTAGTGCCTTTGATTTTCATTTTTCTTACCTACAGGGAAGGGTATTAAGGACTAGCTTTTAGGGAAATTAAGAACAATTTAATTAATGATAGGAAACCATCAGTACACGCTTAAAATTTAGTAATGGCACCTACAACACAGAATATATTCTGCATTTTCTTCTTACAACTTCGACAATGACAGCTTCTGCAATTCAATGAAGACATAAAACATTTCTCATTGTATATAAACAAGTGTATCTGCTTATTTTTTGTCTATATCGAGTCCATGATTTTTTCCTCTTTGTGCACCTGCCTCTTGAGCTCTAGTTGCCTGGTGACATCGGATTCTTATGTTGTCATCTAGTAACTGGTTTTCTTCATGTTGATACAGACCTGCTTTACATATAATTCAATTTCCTAGGTGGAGGTATGTCTGTGTATCTACTGGATGGCTTCTTCTTTCAAGCAGGAGGTCAGTCTTTCAAAGTTTTCTTGTTGTTTTTTGGTTTGAGATAAAGCCTCTCTATTTTGTAGATCTGGCTGTCCTAAAACTCACTCTATGGACTACGCTGGCCTTGAACTCACAGAGATCTGCCTGCCTCTGCCTCTGGAGTGTTGGGGTTAAAGACACACATCATTATGCCTAGTGCATTGTTTTATTATATCCATCTGATTGGGGTAAAATGGAATCTCAAAGTAGTTTCATGTTTCCCTTGATGGTTAAGGATGATGAACCCTTTTTCATGTGCTTTATTGACAATTCATATTTCTTCTGTGAAAATATCTATTCAGTTCATTAGCCTATTTATTTATTTGATTTTTTTTAATTTTTGAAAGTCTGGGTATTTGTCGCTGTCTGATGTACAGTTGACAAAGATTTTCCCCCTTTTTATAGACTGTCTCTTCAGTCTAATGACTGCTCTTTTTGTTGTATAGAAGCTTCTTAATTTCATGCATCCATATTTATGAATTATTGGGATTATTTCCTGTGTAGACCAGGCTAGCCTCATCCTCACAGAGATCTACCTAGCTCTGCCTCCTTGAGTGCTGGAATTAAAGGAGTGTGCTACCATGCCTGGCCTCTTTGATTCATTTTGAATTCATTTTTGTGCAAGGTAAGACACATAGTTCTAGTTTATTTTTCGCTTGTGCAAATCAGTTTCCCCAGCCTTGTTTGTTAAGCTTTGTTCGTTTGCCAGTACATGGTTTTGGTGAGTTTGGGACAATTAGATGACTAAAACTGTGCAGATCTATTCCTGGGCTCTCTCTTCTCTTTCACTCCTCTACATGTCTGTTTCTGCGCAGGTTACATTCTGGGCTTTTGTCACTAAGGCTCTGTAATAGAATTTGAGGTTGGCTATTATGATCGCTCCAGCATTGATGGGTGGTTGCGGGGCTAAGGATTGTTTTGGCTATTTGACTTCTTTTTAGCTTCCATATATACTTTAGGATTGGTTTTTCATTCTGTGACGAGTGTTATTGAGATTTTCATGGGATTGCATTGAATCTGGAGATCGCTTTCTGTAAGACAGTCATTTTCTCACTGTTAATTCATCCTATCCCTGAGCGCAGGAGGGCTTTCCACGTTCTGCTGTCTTCTTCAATTGCTTTCTACATGGTGTCAATGTTTTCATAGAAGAGGCCTTTTATCCCTCAATTACGTTTATTTCTTGATCATTTGAACTATTGCGAATTGGATTGTTTCCTTCTTGATTTCTTTCTCAGTGAGCTTGTTATTGATATGATTTTACAGACATGAAGTATTAGTCAGTAGTCAATCATTGCTAAGAGCAGATTACATACACATGGTTTCATTGAAATATCTGGAATACCATAGTCTTTCATCTTTGGACACGTTGGCATGCATTTCTCAATCAGAAGAGTATTTTTCCTACATAGTCACCCCATATGACAGCTATGAAATTTGATAAGAGTCTTCCTGTTAGGAGAAATCCCCCCACTACATTTGCTCACTTTCATCCTTTCCTGGTCCCTGCTGCCCAGATGTTAGTTCTCAGGGGCTCTTCGACAGAGAGCAGGTTGATCCTGAGAAGGCAGACATCACAGTACGCTGTGAAAAATGAAGCTATGGAGGAGAGAGACTTTGCTGAGCCCATCTCTGCCTGCTCCAGCTCAAAAGTGGGCTATTTGGGCGACCGATTTTCTTGCTCCCTTGGTATTTCTTTGCTTGATCATCACACTCAGGTGTTCCTCCTACCCTCCGTATGAATCTGAAAACTTGCCTATTGCCCTCACGCCCAGAACTGCTGTCAATGTGAGTCCTTCAACATCACCCTGGCAGCCTTCTCGGAACTATTGCTGTGTCTCCTGTATGCTTTCTCTTTGGAACAGTCTCTTAGAATATTCGTAGGCTATTTTCTATGCCTCTTTGAGAATGATTTAGGTTCTTTCTGAGCAAGGACCCTGGGGTGGCTTTAACGAGAGGCTCCCCCCACTCATAGTTTTTTTTTTTTTTTTTTTTTATTGAAATGTTTGGTACCAGATAGTGGAACTGCCTGGGATTAGGTGTGACCCTGTTGGAGGAGGTGTCTCTCTGAGTGGGCTTGGAGGTTTCCATTCCCAGTATGATCTCTCTACCCTAGGCTTGTGAAACGATTGTCAGCTCTCAGCTGCTGCCCCAGCTCCAGCACCATGCGTTCCTGCCTGTTACCATGCTTCCCACCATGATGGCCATGGACTATAACCCCTTGAAGCTAGACGCCCCGAATAAACACTTTTGTTTATAAACTGTTGTCATTATGGTGTCTTATCACAGCAATAAAAAAAGTAAGACAGATCCTCCAAGTAAGCACTGTGAGAACATAATAGGTGTTTGTTAATTATATTTATTAATTTGACAAATTAAAATAGCATCATGTAGCTAGTAGAAATTTATTAATATATTTGTTTGTTTGTTATCTGTGACGAACAGTGACTCCGTGCCATCTAGGCCTTTTGTGAATCTAGACTTTGTCAGCTCAAACACGAAGAGTCTCTAACTGGCAACGCCATCAATGGCACTCACAGTTGCTTTGTTCCTGGCTTGTCTTTATCAAAAGCCACAGCCCCATTGTCTGAGTCAATGTTAGATGCAGCTCTCTTGTTTAGACAGAGGGTTTGAAGCCAGCTGGATGCCAGGTACTATGACATCACTTGGACAGCTCCCTAGGTGGAATGATCTAGATGTTTCAGTCATTGAACTAGCCAGATTGTTCCATGGGTTTGCTTTGTTATTCAGTTATCTCCGTTTGGCATGGAGGAACAACAAGCTTTCTCACCTGCTTTGCTTTTGGGACGAATCTTGACTGAATCATGAAGTGATGTTCTAAATGACTCCACTGGGCTCCCGTGCATGGGTCGGCTCAGAGACACAAGCCTCTTCACTCTAGGTTTTCCATCATTACATGGTTCTTTAGGTACCATTAATAGTTCTTAAAACTTTTAATAAGCTTTGTTTATGGTTTTTATAGAAACTTGTCAGTTTAGACTACTGAGTCTTTTTTTTCTATAAAGTCAAGAAAACTTTCAGTCTTCTTAGGCAGCACAGTTGATCTGATTCTTTAGTCAGAAAGGGATTCCATTTAGGCTACATGATTTTGGTTAGTCAACAGCACAAGTTCTCTTCAACTTAGACTTTTAAGAGTTTTTACCCCTTCCCATCCCACCTCTCTCTGACAGTGTCTTAAGTAGCCTAGGTTGACCTCAATTTGCTGTGTAATTGGCATGACCTTGAACTCCTGATCCTCTTACATCCACCTCTCAGGTGCTGAGGTTACAGTTGTGTGTCATCATGCCCCGTTCGCAAGGATTCTTTCTATATGCTACCTTCAGTAGGTTCTGGAGAATATGTGTCTGGATCTCCATTTGTCATGGCTTTGGCAGCTGGGTAAGAGTCAGCTGGTAATAGGGACCAGCATCTTCCAGGTAAGGCGCAGTTGCTTTCTTGCTCTCCGTGTCAAGGGATCCTGTGCAACAGCACACACCAACCCGATGTTTAAACACACAAATTGCACATGGGCATTCTGCATACACTCACCTAAGTTCAAACTCCACACCACTGAGAAAAAGCAAACCGAAATAAATATTCTGTTTCGAAGCCAGTCAGGTTAGTTTTCCTTAAGCCTTAGTCCCTGTGTCAGTTTGACAGATGTGATCATGGCTGTCCACTAGTTTTGAGGACACATTTCTGTAGAACCTCCAAATAACGAGTCCAGAAAGAAAAAACTGTAGGGCTTCAATCTATTATAAAATGATACTTTCTCCAGAGTTTGCTTTGATATTTGGTAGTGCACATAACTTGATTCTGAAATTGACACAATGGTTAGCCAGATAAATAGTAAGCAGGTTTCTCCTTAATCCTTGTCCTTAAGTATTGTGTGTTATTTTGACTGTATTCTGAAAATAAAGCTTGCTTGGACTCAGAGGGTTGAGTTAGCTGCTAGCTGACCACAATTAACCATAGAGGTTTTGGAGGACTGAGGATAGATAGGAGACAGGAAGTAGTCAGATAAGGCAGAGAGTGGATCTCAGTCCTTTTGGATGGAGGAATGGAAGAGAGAAGAGGTCACTGGAGGTTGCTCTGCTCCTTCTCTGATCTTTCAGGCTCTTATATCGATATCTGACTCCTGATTTTTTATTGATAATGAATAATTAGATAAGCACTCCACTGAGGGACTTCTCTTACATGTCAAGGTAAAGTCCTCTTTGGGGACTTTAACTTTCACTATGGAAGCTCTTCTTCTACCCTTTAAGTACACAAATTGTGGTGAGTGGTTTAAATTAAGAACAGATTATAGGAAATTTCTTGAAATGTTTTGGTATTGAACTGAGATCCAAATAAGACTTAATGAACAGGGAGAAAATTGACATAAATGAAATTTATAAGTCTCCAAATATACTGAACAAATATGCTTTAGCACAAGGTAAAATAACAGAACAGAAATCATACGCCATTTTCTTAGAAAGTTGGGGCTGGAGAGATGGCTCAGCGTTTAAGAACACTGGCTGCTTTTTCAGAGAACCGGGGTTCAATTCCTAACTCTTGACTGTCTGTAATTCCAGGGGGATCTAACACCCTCAAGCAAAATACTAACCCATACCAAATAAAAATGAATGTTATTAAATTTTTTAAAAAATTACTTGAAAATTGTCCATTTCTTCTTTTCTTTTTTCCCCCATAGGTTTTTGGCTGCATTCAGGTCACTGTCGGTGGGAAAAGCCATTGATTTCTCAGAACTGTCTTCTCTGTGAGATGGGAGGTGAGGATGGATACTCTTCCCTTTTTGGGACAGTATCTTGCCATCTTTCCCCAGGCTGGGCTTCTTAGCTGAGTACTCAAATAACAGGCATGAGCCATCAGACCTGATTACACAGGCACTGTGAACTGTTCCAGAATTATTCCTCTTGTTTTCTCTTTTCCCTCGTGCCTACCTGTCTCACACACCATCTAAGATTGCCTCTTTCTTAATCGGCCTGAACTTAAAAACAGAATCACATGCATTTTCATCCATACCATGTTAATTTGCATTTATATCTTTAATGTTTTTTTTTTACTGTAATTTCTGAAAGATAACTAAGGAAGGTAAGATTCCCCCACCATCTCCTATTGAGTGAAAGCATCCCACATCTACCTTTAGACTTCAGAATTTGCTCTGATTTTTAAGTGACTGGTGGGTGGCTCATCCTTAGATGTGATTTCAGTCTTACTTCAGTATTGTTGGATTTCCTACTCAGCTTCCCTTTCCATATGACAATCATTTACCTACATCTCCTGTATACCTAGCCTCTGCATCATGGAACCCATCCTCTGCACTGTGGTACCCATCTTCTGCATTGTGGTACCCATCCTGTGCATCTTGGTCCTCACTGCATAGAAAGATGAGGCTTTAGGCCCCCTCCATTTGCCAGGTTCTATTCTGAAAGCAACCTGAGAAATCTTACATATGGGGAAACTGAAAGTCAGATAGCATGGCAGACAAAGCAATAACCTAGTACCTGTGTGTGAATTTGTTATGTTTTATAGCTTTTTTAAAAATATGATGACAGGTCAAACTTTGAGATGGGGAGATTTGTTCAGATTATCTAAGTGGGTGGCCCAGAGTAATCATGATATCTTTGAACCTTAGAGACCTTTTTTCTGGTTAGTTTAGAGAGAAGTGGAATAAATGATGAAGAACATTGTCTTCGAATGTGCAGGAAAGGAGCATGAGCAAAACAGTAGGCAACTCAGGGAAGCTGGAAAAGGCACAGAAACTGTACTTTAGAACTCCAGGAGGAATGTGGTCCTTGTCACACTTTTGATTTCCATAAATGAAATAATGCACTCATGTTATTTAAGTTTGTGGTTACTTGTTATAGCAGCAACACAAAACTAATACGTGTAGGTTGTGTCAATTGTTTAGAATTATATAATCCCATATTCGGACCTGGAGAGATGACTCTGTAGTTAAGAGCACTTGTTCCTCTTTCAAAAGATGCAGGTTCGCCTCTCAGCTTCCAGATGACGGTTCCAGTTCCAGGGGATCTGACATCCTTTTATGGCTTCTGAGGGTACCGAGTATGCATGTGGAGCACATGCAAACACAGAGAGAAAGTAAAAACAAATGAATCTTAAAAATAAAAGGAAACAAACCTCTGAATGCACTAGAGTCAAATTTAAGAGGAAGTACCAGAAATAGAAGTGAGGAAGATGGAAGACTGATGTGTGGCGTGAACTGGAACATAATTCCAATACTGGGATTTGGGAACAAGAGGATTTCTGGGTCTCAAGAATCAAGCCAGTCAAGCCAACTGATTTGTTTCAGATTCAATAAGAGACTCTGTCTGAAAACAACAAAGTGGAGAACAACTGATGAAAACACAAATATCATCTGGCCGCCACAAATGCAATGTTTTCTCTGTCTCTCGCTCTGCCTCTGTTTCTGTCTCTCTCTCTACCACCTCACAAAAACCCAAAGACTCTAGAAGAGAGAATTAATCTGTCTTTCAACATGCCAATGAATTGAACCAAATTTACTTCCTTGATTCTCGTCTCTTTTAATTTATCTTTGCTCTTGAATAATTAGCACAGTGCATAGATTCAATGGAAGCCAATGTATGAAGGATAGGAGGAAAAATTCCCATTATCTATGTGAATATTTGTTAGACTAACAGCGGCTGAGAAGTCAAGGATGCAAACAACAATGTGGGCTGAGCTGTGTCACCCATGTGATATTTGCTGATAATTCAAAGACCTTTGCTTCTGCAGTTACAAGAAGGCACCTTCCATCCCACTGTATTGGACTTCTTTAAAATGAAGTTGGTATCAAGTTCATTAAGTTGGTATCCAGTTCATCACATCTCAGGAAGCTGATTCAAACCTACGCACGATCTCACCACCCTCACTATTTCACTGTCTGTCTATTGTTCTATCTGCAGAGGAAAAACAGAGAAGACCATTTGTAAATATTGACTGAACAAAGAACTCTTAGGAAAGCCTTCACAGGAAGCTACTCCCTTGCCACCTAAAACTTCCATCTAAAGAGGTGGGAGGGTGTAGCTGGGAACATTTCAGAAGCTTGGACTTCTTGAGAAACTGAATGGGTGTGGTTAAAACTTAAAGCGGAAAGCAACAAAGTAGGGGAATAAAAAGAACTCTTAGGGAGCTGTGGAGATGACTCAGTGAACACCGGGGATTGCTGCTTTGATTCTTGGAACCCATGTAGAAAGCTGGATACAGCAGTGCACATCTGTAACCCCAGAACTCCTATGGTAAAATGGGAAGTAGACACAGACTTACTCAAGAGCTAGCTAGCCTAGAGTGTACAGGTCAGTGTTGGTGGAGGCTGTTTGTTTGTTCCTGGCTACCTAGATAAGTAATAATCACACAGAAACTATATTATTTGCAATAGTGTTTGGTCAATAGATTAAGCATATTTCTAGCTAGCTCTTATATCCTAAACTAACCCATCTCCATTAATCTGTGCATCACCATGAGGTCATGGCCTACCAGCATAGTTTCAGTGGGCTCCAATGGAGGTATCTGTCTTCTGTGGTGGCTACATGGCTTCTGCCTGACTCCACCTACTTTCTTCCAGCATTAAGTTTAGTTTTTCCACCTATTTCTGTTGTGTCCTATCATAGGCCAACGTAGCTCCTTTATTCATTAACCAATAAAAACAACCTGTATAACAGATATACAGAAGGACTTCCCACACCAGGTCAGCAGCAAGAAAAAAAGAGAAACTGTGCTTCAAAAAAAGTGGAAGAAAATGACTTTTCCAAAGCCTGCCTTTGACCTTGGCACAGAAGAGCCCACCCCCATTAAAATGCATTTGTGAAGAATTATTGGATGGCCAAAGCTGTTGTCACTAAAATTCTATATATCTTGATGTGCACACATATGTAGGGAATAAAGCCTCTTTGTTTCTGCTGGGAAAATCCTGTAAAATTTTATATAAAAGTTGAATGAGAAACTTTTAGATAAAAGATATGGATTCACAAATAGAAAATCCCTTTTCTTCCCTCCCCTTCCCCATTATTCTTCTATCCTCCCGACCTCCTACCCCAATCATTCTGCCTCTCACTTTTCTTCTTTTCCTTCACTAGGCAGCTGGGCATTAAACCCAGGGCTTCACACATGTTACACAGGTGTACCACTCTTTATTTTCAATCAGAGACCCCGAAGTTGTCAAGCTCATCATACACTCACTCTATAGCCCAGGGTGGCCCTGCAGTATCAGTCTTCCTGCATCAGCTTCCTGAGTGGCTGGAATTACAAGCCAGCAATAGCAAAGCAATACTGGAATGGAATGCCCGAGGAACCCACAGATGATCTAAATGGTCTTTTATCTTCTTCTTTGTAGTATTGGGGATCAATCCAGGGCCTTGGACATAGTAAGGAAGCACTCTATCACTGGGCTACACCCCAGCCCACAGAAGCCCTTTTACTTAGTTTCTATGTGTGTGGTATGCTGAGAATTGAACCCAGGGCCTTATTGCACATGCGAGGCCGGCACTCTGCCCTCGATCTATGACCTCATAGCTCTTTTTTATTTTTTAGACATTTTATTTTGGAAGGGAATGTCACTTCAAATTGCCTAGTTTAGCCTTGAATTCATTCTGTAGTCAGGCAAGCCTTGAAGATCTGGAGTCCTCTAAGACAGATCCTGCTTTTTACCCATTAGTGATCATTAAAGATACTTTTGAGTTGAGAGAATGGCCTAGCTGGTTACTCAGAAATTTATTGTGAAATTATCCCATGCTAGTTTGTAGGGGTATCACTGACCTGTGACATTGAGAATTGAGAAACCAGGCTTATTTGCACTGAAAATACCTTCCAATCAGTATCACACTGTAAAGACACAGTCCTTTTACATAGCCAGGATGGCCTAAAACTCATCATGTGCTCAAGAAGGTCTTTAATCCTTGCTTTACCTGTTTCAGCCTCAAGGCTTTTAGCATTACAGGCAGGTACAGCCATCCTATTACAATAAAATCTCTCTCATCAGTCTACAGTCTCATTTAAGAAACCATTTCTCTCTAAGTGACCTTATTCTAAAATGAATCATTGAGAAGCTGAGGCAGGAGGATAACTACAAATTTAAAGGCAGCCTGGACTACAGAGACAAGCATCAAAAGAACATCTGCAGGTAATGTCTCTCCCAATGGTCAATCATAAAAGCCTATGTAATCATGAAGGTTTCTGTGCTGCCATTGCTCACATTTCCAACTTACATTTCAGACCCATGAATCACGAGGCCCAACAGGGGACTGGTGACTGTCCAAGCGACAAAAGGTTAAGTAGCAAACAGGTTAACTCATCCTGGTTTTACCATCGTCTGCAAGCTCTGCAGAAGTGGAGAACTGAGAGTGACCTAAGAAGGGGATTATTTTGTTGTTGTTGGAGACAGGGTCGCATAAAACCCTGGCTGCCTTTGAACTTGCTATACAGCAGAGGCTGGTCTTGAATTCTCCATCCTTCTGCTTCTACCTCCCAATGTCTAAGATTACAGCCAAGCACCATCATACATATCTTATTGATCCTGAATCATTTGGAATCAAATATTTCACAGCAGGTGCTAAAGAAACAAAACAACATAGCAATAAAATGTGTGCCTGGCCCCCCAGATAACGTGAATGCATTTACTTACCCTGACTGAAGACTTGCTGCCACCATGCACGGGAACTGGAAAATGAGATTGTTACATAATTTTAAATCAAACTACATATCTTCCTTTCCACACAAGATTGATGTTCGTGTGCCGTTGCTGTCTTTCAATCTATAATAAGCTTTAATATATACAGAGCGGTGGATACTCTGAGATAAATATATTCTATTTCTGGGCACTTGAATGGCAGCAATTTCCTCTTTTCAAACAAAGGAGTCGGCTTTTTTTTTTTCCAAAACACTTCATGGTGCCAGTGCTTCTGGCCTCCCCTCCCCTTATCTGTGCTCTTTGCTCTAAAGGTTCCATGAGCCAGTCCAGTAGAGTGTGCAGCTTAGGGTTGCCCTGTGTATCCCCCATTACTTCCTTCCCACCTGCTAAGTCGAAGGGGTGCACACCTGTTGTTTGTGCTGCCCATACATTCCTCTCTCTTCTGTAAGTTATATCCCGACTACTCGTTGTGGAGTCTCCCTTGTTCTGGCCCAGTTGTTCTCAGTCTGGTGTCTCAGACATGGTGGTCTGTGTGGCCTCCAGACACTGCTCTGTAAGGTCATGTATGGCTCATGTGAATGGTCATTTGATCCCTAGCTAAAGGTCATTTGCTGGTACAACTGAGAAACAGACTAAGGCAGTAGAACAAAACCGCTCTACTTTTGAGAAAGCCATTGGTTTATCTTGCCTGACAATACTTTTTCTGAGTAAAGGGCAGAAAACAGTCTTTTCTTGACTTCTCAGTTACATGACCAAAAACAGCCTCTTCTTTCAAGAGTCTCTGTGAGCTGCATTTCCCTCAGCTGATGCTGAATCAAGTCCTATTTGATTGTTGTGATTGCTAATTTTGACTGAGAGTTTGACACAGTCTGGAATCAGTGAAGAGATTCCTTCCTCCCCCCCCCCCCCATCTTGGGTTTTATTCGGTTTTGAGTTCTAGAAATTAAACCCGAGGGCTTATGTATGCAAATACCCAGCTCCAGGAAAGTGATCTCACTTCTATAGATGAATTTTAAATATAGGTGTGCTAAGTCTTTTGTCCCAGTCACACAGCAGTTGAATGGAGAATGGGAAATCAGGATAGAAGAGGCCTGACTTTGGAGCCTACAGACCACATCATCACAGATAAATGACTTTCAGTGTCTGGGCAAGAAGTCTGATTAACACCAGTGAATGCATTAACATCTTGAAAGGAAGCATATTTTAAGTTGTTATTCAGACATTTGATTTTGGTCAAAGGGGAAGAGAGCAGATTTATCAAGATCACAGAATGCAAAGCAAAAGAGGTGATGAGAGTGATGAACTAGAAGAGGCCAGGAGAGAGTGAGGAAGCTGCCTCTAGATGAAGCGTTGCTCGGTAACCAACGCTGGCTTAGCACACTCTCACTCTCAGCTCTATTGGCCATTGACACTTAACACATTATGTTATTTAATCCTCACCCAAGTACTGCCTGGCTCCTAAGGCCATGTTCTTGCAAGTCACTTGAGCTCTGCTAATTCTGTGTGGCCTCCACTCCTTGGGCAAGTCTTTAACAGGCCCCAGATGAAAACTTGAAGAGGCATTCAGGGTGGAGTCTGCAGAGCCTGCTCTCTAAGTGGGGTACACCAATTGAGAGGAACTTTAGCTCTGAGAACTTGAGTGTTGTTTGGTGGTGATGTTTCCGGGTCTATGGCTGTGAGGAGACTCAAGCTAGATTCAGCCTTGTCTCAGTATTGCTGGGAATCAAGTCCCCTGTCTGAACAAGCAGCCCCTAGATGAAAAGACAAATGAGGGGCAGAGGAAGACAAGCATGGATGCTTAATTTATAGAAGCCAACAAGAGGGGGTTGATATTTATGTCTGAGTTTTGTTTGACATTGGGTGTGAGTGTATGTGTGTAGATATGAATGTGTGTGAGCAAGAAAAAGTATCTGGTGGTAGTGGTGGTGGTGGTGGTGGTGGTGGTGGTGGTGTGTGTGTGTGTGTGTGTGTGTGTGTGATAGCTAGAGAAATCTTTCCACAGTGGGGACTGACTTCCCTCTGGAGTTGAGAACTCTGTTGCCACGCTGTCTTTTGGCAATATGAAGAACCAGGTACCTTGTTTTCTTATTCCAGGTGGGTAGATGAGCAGTCTTCTTCCAGACAATGTTGGTTACAGCATTTGTTAAGAGCTATTGGGTAAACAATAGGTGCTGCTCCATCTGGAGTCTCTTATTCCTCCCCACACAAAAAGCGAATTGTCTAATGAGCGGCTTGTATGTGGCCGCTGTTCTGGGCTCACATGATGATTGAGGGCGTGATTGAGTAAGTGACTGAGTCAGACAGAAGAATAAGCTTTCTTTGGCCAGAGCCCTGTGGGCAGTGAGTGATCTCTGCAAGAGGTTTTGAGCAAGACAGTTATTGACACTATGAAAAAGAGTTGCTTTGAAGCTGGGCATGGCTGTGCTTGCCTGTAGAACTAGGTAGTAGCAGAATGAGGACTCTAAGGTCGATCTATACTTCATGGTTAAAATGATAAAGATTGTGTTTGGATTAACATAATTTAATAGTAAAGAATACCCCTACCTGTATTTGATGGCACATGCCCAGCATTCCAGATTTTAAGGCAGGAGGACCATTGAGTTCATGAGATCCTGCCTTATAGGCAGACCGCTTGTTTGTTTCTCAGCTGCCCAGACCCTAAATCGCACAGAAACTATATTAATTACAACACTGCTTGGCCAATAGCCTACGCATATTTCTTGCTAACTCTTATATCTTAAATTAAACCATTTCTATTATTTTATATTTTACTACAAAGCTCATGGTTTACCAGTATTGGTGCGTGGGCATCTTTCTCCTCCAGTGGCTACATGGAATCTCCCTGACTCTCCCTTCTTTCTTTCTCTATTCCCTTGGAATTCCCACCTTACTCAACTCTGCCCTGCTCTAGGTCAAAGTAGCTTTATGCATTAACCAACGGTATTCACAGCATACAGAGGAGAATCCTGCATCACCACTTCACCTACAGAAAAGAAAATCAGTAGAGAGGACTCGTATTAATTGAAAATAATGAAGTGTGGAAGAATTTATGTACTTAGGATTGACTTTATAAATGATGGGATGGCTCTGAGTGGTGACAAAAGTCTTCAGAGCTGAGGAATACTGAATGAGTATTTGGTGCCACACTGGTATGGGTAGTAGTGCATATTCTTAAACCAAATACTACATGTATAATAGTGTTTGCGTTGATAATCTTTCCTTCCAGTCTTAGAAAGGACTCTCTGGAAAATCCTGTTTTGGAGCTTAGATCTGTTAGACAAATGCCATTTTATAAATGGATCTTTCCCCTTTCTATTAATATATTGTCCCTAAAATTATTTACTAAGCAAGGGCCTTAAGACATGACCAAAATGACTCTCTGAATCACTGTTCTATTTCTGTGAAAATGCACCATGACCAAGGCAACTCTTATGAAAGAAAGCATTTTACTGGGGCTGGCTTCTAGTTTCAGAGGTTTAGGCCATTATCTTCATGATGGGGAGCATGATGGCACACAGGCAGATAACGTGCTGCAGCAGTAGCTGAGAATTACATCCTAATCTGCAGGCCAAGGAGAGAGAGAGAGAGAGAGAGAGAGAGAGAGAATGGACTTGGCTCAAGCTTTTGAAATCCCAAAGCCCACCCCACAGTGCCACACTTCTGCCAATAAGGTTGCACTTCCTAATCCTTCTAATCCTTTCAAACAGTTCCACTCTCTGGTGACTAAACATTCAAATATATGAGCCTATGGAGCCATTCTTATTCAAACCACCACAAGGACAACATGTAGCTTTGTTCCAGAAGTTAGAATTTATGTGTGAATGTTGAAAATGCCAGATTGGGATGGACACTAATTGATAAAATTTGGGGAATGCTTCGCTGCTTGTGGTTAGAAAATCAGTTCCTCCTTCTCTCTGGGAATCTTCAGAACTTCCCAACACTTCTTTTTCTGGCCTGATTGTTTCCATTACTCTAGAGTTCCAAGGCAAACCTGCTCCTCCAAGGCAACCTGGCTCCTCCACGGCCACTAGGTCTTCCATCTTACATGCAAGAGTGGGAATTGTCATTCTCTTCCCTTTCTTGTACTGACAACCATCCATTCTCTAAGGCTGCTTCTGAATGTAAGAGTGTCTAGGATGATACACTGAAGTCAGCTGACTATACATGAAAGGAGATGACTTTCTGCTTCTCAGAGACATTTTAGAAATATGAGTGGCTGGTGCTGGTATAGTGGATTGAATGAGAGCAGTCCCCACAGGTCTATTTGTTTGAGTGCTTGATCAAGTCGGTAGAACTGTTTTGGAAAGATTAGGAAGTGTGGCCTCTCTGGATGAGGTGTGTGTCACTGGGGACAGGCTTTGAGGTTCAAAAGACTCATGCCATTCCCAGTGCGCTACCTGTCTCCTGCTTGTGGAACAAGATAAGAGCCCTCAGCTTCTGCACCAGCTTCCTATTGTCATGCCCCTTCTCTGTCATCATAGACTCTAGCCCTCTGGAACTATAGACTAATTAAACATTTTTTTTGTAAGTTGCCTTGGTCATGTTGTCTTATCGCAGACACAGAAAAGAAACTAGTACAGGAGGAATGTAGTTCAGTGGTAGTGTTCCTCTAGTATGGAACACACACACACACACACATATATATACATATATATAACTTGTAGTATAGCCACAAGTTCAAAAGTCACACACACATGCATGCACACACACATGCACACACATATGCACATACATGCACTCATGCACATGCATGTGTGTGCACATGCACACTCTCATGTACACATAGGCACATACGAGTGTGCACACATACACTGTGGTGGTATGAATATGAATTGCTCCTATAGGCTCATATATTTGAATGCTTAGTCACCAGGATAGCACTATTTGAAAGGATTAGAAGGATTAGGAAGTGTGGCCTTGTTGGAAGAAGTGTGAGGTTTCAAAAGTCCATGCCAGACCCAGTCTCTCTTTGTTCCTCTTGGTCTATGGATTAGGATGTAGCTGTTGGGTACTTCTCCAACACCATATCTGTCTGTGTTCTGCGATGCTCCTTGTCATGATGATAGCAGACTGAACCTCTGAAACTCTGAGCAAGCCCCAACTGAAGGTTTTCTCTTATAATCATTGCCGTGGTCACAGTGTCTCACCACAGAAATAGAGCAGTGACTAGACACATATACAGACACACACTCAAAATGCCAATTTCCAGACCGTGTCAATGAAGCAGTTACTCCAGAGCAGTTTCAGCAAACTCTCTTCCTGTGGGTTAATTTCAGCTAGTTTGAAAATCACTGGGAGGACAGACCTTGTTCTGACTTCCATTTCTGAATCTGGGACGTAGTCTTCAACCAGATTGCAAGATCTCTCTCTCTCTTTTTTTTTTTTTTTTTTTTTTTTTTTTTTTTTTTTTTTTTTTTTTTTTTTTTTTTTTTTTTTTTTGCTGTGTGTGAAGAACAATTTCAAGGAGTCATTTCTCGTCACTGTCAAAAAGGGACTATGAGCGGGCCATTGGATAGGTGACAGTGGACAGCTGGATAGACGATAACTGAGCATTCTGGGAATCCTTGCTAAAAGCTCTTTGGGGATATTTCCAATGCAGAATTTTGAACACCATGCGGGAAGTTTCTGCACTTGCAAAAGAAGGCTCAGTTGATAAGCAACAGTGGCTCTACTTATCAACAAACACAATCTGTGCCTCCCGAAGCTGGCAGTGCTCAGTCTTCCCAGGTCATCGATGCCTGTGGATGGAAGCTGGAAGCTGGGGAGGCATGGTCAGAAGTTCAGATGTCCCAACCACATTCTCTTCTTCTTTGCTAGTGCTCTGTGGACAGGCTGCTTAAGCTGAGGCACTGTCCAAACCAAAACGCAGAGAAAAGATGACATATCTCAGCTCCTTCTCAAAAAAAAAAATTATTGAGGTAAAACTTTCCAGAATGTGTTCTGCTCTTTGAAGGCAAGTATACCTACAATTGGTATCTAGGGACCCTAGACACAAGAATCAAACCAGCTGGGTGTGTTTCATAGAACAGATTTCTATCCAGTTTGAATGTCATACTTCTGTAAGACAAATTACATTTGAAATTCAGCAGGGAAACTGCCATTTGAAAGGAATTTCCCTGTAGATCTTTTGCCAGATATATAACGGATGGATTTGTTGTTTGTCTCTGAGTAAAAGCTCTTCCTCTTAGCAATACCTCAGTTAAACAGAATGTTAAGGAGCCAGGGGACGCTCAGTTAAATAGAGTGTTTGAGAAACCAGGGGACTCTTGTTACTTAAGTACTATCTGTTTTGGCTGACATAACATTTCGGTTGAGGGTTTGCTTTGAGAGTAAAGATACAGTTGCCTACTTTTATTAGTCAGATAGCTCCAGACAGAAAGACCTGGGTTACAGATGGTTTAGCTCAGAGGATGCCTGTCAATTAGTGTTTGAGATACTAGAAATCCACCTGCAATTTTATCTGTTTCTTTTTTTTTTTTCAAGGCAGGGTTTCTCTGTAGCTTTGGAGCTTGTCTTGGAACTAGTTCTTGTAGACCAGGCTTGACCTCAAACTCACAGAGATCTGCCTGTCTCTGCCTCCCAAGTTCTGGGATTAAAGGCATGTGCCACCACCGCCAGGCAGTTTTACTTCATTTTAATGGGTGTTTTACCCAAATGTTCAGCAGACAAGAATATTTTTTGGTTTCAAACTTGCCTTTGAGTCTGTTGGGTTTACTTCATGAGAATAAATTTATATTTAGAAACACTAATCATGAGGTGATCATTAGACTTAAGACATCTGATAGCGTGCAATTATATTCTCACTAGGGTAAGAGCTAAGTTTTTAAAGGGGGTGGTCTTTGCTTTAACAGTTTACGGTTGGTGTTAAGATTAAAGCAGCAGCTTGCAAGTCGACTGTGTTCTCACTTGGCTGACAGCCACCATCTGTGGATGCTTTTGACAAGAGAGGAGGCAAGTTCAAAGCCTAGGTCACTGACAAACTCTGGGATCACTTTAAATTCGACGAAGCTTGCTAGACATTCAGTATGACTGTTGCCCCACCCCCCCCAACCCTCAGTGCCACTGGAAAGATGCAGCCTTCAGACTGACACAGGAAAATTCTTCTGGGTGCACTTTCGAGGGTGGGAATGTGTTGGGCCCAAGTAAGGGAGATGCAGTCCAGGAATCCTCAACTGTGTTGTGAGTGGAGGCTGTGGATGCTGTTGGCAAACACCATGGAATGCTGATAGATTATATTTCACCACAAGGGCTAGGCTGGCTTTGCGCACAGAAAGCGTGCCTACTTAAT
>NW_026067910.1:2877076-2887820 GCF_014885135.2 Alexandromys fortis | reverse complement strand
TATATAATCTCCATACTGTGAAATCCCAACTGTGAACATCCAGCACCACAAAAATAACTCCAGCTACCAAGTTCACAGGCTCGGCTGTTCCTCCATTTTGCTGTTAATGTTAATATGCGACGCGCTAATTCACGCTGTCATCTGTTGGAACATGCCACTAGACATGCGGAAACAGGTGCAGACCATTGAGGGAAACAGGAGATGGGAGAAAATCCTGCCCATGAGTTTAATTTTAAAATGTAATTTAGGAAAAGATGGTAATCCTTCCCCCTTTTGTTGACGTTCAAGGAACCCTGCGGCCTTGCTGGACAGGTGTGAAAGAGCCCAAGGACCTGTGTCACAGGCTTACAGTTGCTCCAGCCCTGTCCAGTATGTGCTCTTTTTCCATGGAAGTGGGAAGCAGAAGGGGAGAAAGTGACTCTTTAACTTTGTACGCTATCTTGGTGCTAACACGCTGAAGATAGTGGGTGCTCCCTCCATATGCAGCTGTTGAGGATAGTGGCTACCCAGTAATGAGCTGTTGAAGATAGTGGTTACCCAGTAATGAGCTGTTTAAGATAGTTGCTACCCAGTAATCAGCTGTTAAAACTGGAACTGCTCTTCCTGAAAAACCAATGCTATTGTGATGATCCGGCTTAAGAATTGCGATAACATAATAAAGGCAAGATACAAGCATGCTAAACAGGCCTTGTGGACAGACCTCATACTTTCTGTCCCTTATTATAATTTAAACAGGACCTTAAGTAGGGCGTCCTTGTTTTGGTCAATTTAGTTGACTAATATTTTCATATTTTAAGCACATTCTGGGCACTGAGCATATTTTTTTTTGTTAAATGAGGATAAAATATTGTTCTTAGCATAGTAAGATTAGTATGAAGATTAAGCACAATTCAATATATAATCTGTTTTTATGAGTGTCTAGAATATATAAACTGATTAATAAATAGTATCAAGCCATTTTGTCTATGTAATTTTGTGTATGGGGGGCAGCTAAGTTGTCAGGGTTGGTGGCAAATAGTTTTACCAGGTAGGCTATGTCTCTAGGTCTCAAGGCATTCTTTGTTTATTTATAGCAATAAGATACAGACATGATACATCCTCAAGGAGAAAGTCAAACAGCATTGAGAAACAGAACACCTCAGTATCAAGGTGTTATCAATACTACTATGGTTTCTTGAAGTCCTCATCTTTGGTGGTTTGAAAGAAAATGGCTTCTAATGGGAGTGGCATTACTAAGAGGTATGGTCTTGTCGAAGTAGGTGTGGCCTTTTTAGAGGAAGTGCATCACTTTGTGGGGCAGGCTTTGAGACCTCACATATGCTCAAACCATGCCTGATGTCTCAGTTCACTTCCTGTTGCCTATGGGATTGAGATCCTTCTCCACTTTCACCTCCTTCTCCAGCACCATGTCTGCCTGCATGCTGCTATGCCCTGCCATGACAAAAGTGAACTAAACCTCTAACACTATAAGCCATTAAATTAAACATTTTCCTTTATAAGAGCTGCCTTGGTCATGTTGTCTCTTCAAAGCCACAGAAACCCAAACTAAGTTGATTTCTTACAACTGTCACTGGAATACACTGTGACATGTAGGCAGAACCCAACACTCTTCCCCCAGCAGAGAAAGAAAGTGGAACAAACACTCGGCTGCCTCTGGAAGCTCTAACCCATGGTCATGCTTCCTGGTACTCATCAGGTCAGGACCCTGCTTGTTTACTTAGAACATGGGCACCAGGGAGCCTCAGGCACTGTGGTACAGGTAGACCTCTCCTCTTACTGCTCCCAGTGCCTGGCTCTGCAGACATGCAGGGCTCTACATCCCGTGAAGACGACGTCCTCACCTGACTTGGATAGAGTAGGAGAGAAGGGAATTTGGAATCCTTTAGAGTAAGCCACGCTTGCAGCTGGCTCCTTTAGTAACAAAGCTCCTGGATTATTTGGGGCACCCTTAGGAGGCATCCTAATTTCTGAAGCTGCTAGAGAAAAAGGGTGAATTTCTTAGGTACTTCTTTGCACTCAATTCTGTGTAGCTCAGATTAGACCCTGGCAGGTGGAGGAGTAAGTCAACTGTACTCTGATACTGTTGAGCAGTGTGGGAAAGTGAATTGCTATTCCCATCACACTAAGGTAACCGTGACATGTTTGAGATGAAGTATGGCCAGAGTTGGTAGGAATGTCCTAAGCAGGACAGAATGGGAATTGTTCTTTACAATGGATATTCATGTGCTTATTATTATCTTTTTTATATAAGCTCTGAAAGACAGATACAAAAAAATTCTAATGAAAAGATCCCCTGGCTTTCGTGGAGGAAACTCTGTTTAGTAGGTGTACTGGCTGGTTTTGTGTCAACTTGACACAAGCTAGAGTCATTGGAGAGGAAGGAGCCTCAATAGAGAAAATGTTTCCATGAGATCTAGCTGTAAGGCATTTTCTCAATTAGTGATTAATGGGGAAAGCCCAGGTCACGGTGACTGGTGCCATCGCTGGGTTGTTGGTCCTGGTTTCATAAGAAGGTGGGCTGAGCAAACCATGGGGAACAAATCAGTAAGCAGCCCTTCTCCATGGCTTCTGCATCAGCTCCCGCCTCCATGTTCCCGCCCTGTTTGAGTTCCTGTCCTGACTTCCTTCAGTAATGAACAGCAATGTAGAAGTATAAGACCAATAAAACCTTTTCTCCCCAACCACTTTTTGATCATGGTGTATTTTTTTATGGTGTATTTTTTTTTTCAGCAACAGAAACCCTAAGACAGTAGGGTTCTCTCTACATGCCTATTCTTTGTCTTGCCTTGTGCTAGAATAGTTACATCCATTCAGCCATCTCGCCATTTCAATTTTATTTCATCGAGTTTCTGTCATCCATAGGATTTGCAACAGGAATTCTAGAAAAAAGAATATGCAATTTGCTGACACTTTTCCAATGAATCATTCTACTTCAGTTTCAAATACCTCAGAAGAGTGCAGATGTAGTCTTGGTTTCCCTAGCAGGCTTTGGATCAAGGGTCTAGGGAGATGAGAAGCAGGAAAGGAAACTGGTCCAGCACCATGGCTAATGCTAGGTGCACTTTTTGGCTAGAACAAGTCAGATGTCATGGTGAAAATGACTGTAGGGAGAACTTGAATTTTGTTACCCGCTCAACTGAGAAAATTGAAGGAGCTACCTCTAGGAAAGATGGGTGTTAGCAACAGCTCTCCTTGAGGTCCTGGATAAAGATGAGGAGTTATGCTATGCTAGGCTTGTGCACTTGTGATTTAACCTTGTTCTACTGCTAGGTGTGTGACACTGGGTGAGCGGAATATCCACTCTGTCCTTATTTTCCTCGCGGTACTGTGGGAATAATTGTCTAAGGTGCCCACAGAATGAAATAATGGACATTTTGTCAGTCTCGTGTACATAGTCAACATTCAATAAAAGTTGGGACTATTCTTGTTAATTTTACAAACGAACAGTAAAAAGCAATGTTAAAAACAGGGAAAAAAATAAATGCACTGCCTATTAGCAGGTAGTATTGAAATGATTGCCAATGCCAAAGGTGAAATTCTCTCAAGATTTTAGTTTTCATTAATTAAGAAAAATGCTTGTTTACATTTTCTCTTAAAATAGATTACATTTATTTATTTGTTTATTTATTTATTTAGTGTGTGTGTGTGTGTGTGTGTGTGTGTGTGTGTGTGTGATGTGTCTGTGCCATTATAACTGTATGGAGGTCAGAGGACAACTTTTCTATGTCTGTTGTCTCCTACCATGTGGGTACCAGGGATCAAACTCAGGTTGTTAGGCTGGGTTAACTATCACCTTTACCTATGGAGCCTTCTTGCTGGCCCCCATTTTGCTTTCTTAAACATAGTTTCAGAGCTGGAGAGATAGCTCAGTGCCTAAGAGTGCTTGCTGCTCTTACAAAAGACCCAAGTTCAGTTCCGCACAACCATGTGGGGTGGCTCACACCCCCAGCTGCAGGGGACCAAATGTCCTCCTCTGACCTTCTTGGGCATCTGCAGGCACATGCATGCAGCAACATATAGGTGCATGGTGTCTTCAGAAACAGGGTTTTTCACATCCAGTTCAAGAGCATGGTGACGGCCTGTATTTTTTTGGGGTTTTCTGGAACACCTCTGGCCAGCAGCTGGATAGGAAGTATCCCATACCTGGCACTGAGCACGCCGTTTGACCAATTGTGGCTTCCAGGCTGGCAGACTATATTTTCCCACAACACCACATTCCTTCTATATTTTAAAGTCAGATGGCTAATTGTGCCACTCTATTTAGTTTTTATTTTTACAGTAGTGTTGAAAAAGTGCTGTTAAACTTTTCATTTCCTAAGTCAATGGATCCCAGAATCTTGTAAGGGGGGTCAGAGAAGGAATGGCATTATGTATATAACACTCTGAAAAGAGAAAACCAGCCCAAGGGACTGAAGGGCACAGCTGGCAGGGACTGGTTCCACACTCAGTAATTCCTATGTTTACAATGTAAATTTGTTTGGATATTTGCTGTCCCTCAGTCATCCTTGACAAGGAGGCGTATGTTCTTAAATTTTTCTTTTAATCTGAACAGTGGCTCTTACTATTAAATTATACTTTCTCATTTTCAGAACTTTGTATAATTTATATGATTTTTTAATGATCCCTGAATATATTTCCAGTGAATAAGACTCTAAAATTTAAAAATTCATAGACGAGTTTGTAGTAATAGGAGCGGCGGGGCTGCGTCCCCAGCACCCCAGCCACCTGGCTAGCTTATGCCCCGAAATAACAACACACAAACTGTATTCATTTAAATACTGCTTTGCCCATTAACTGTAGCCCTTACTGGCTAATTCTCATATCCTGATCAACCCATCTCTAATAATCTTTGTAGCATCAGTCTTACGGGGAAAATTCTAGCTTACGTCCATCCTGGGTCGGAGCTTCATCATGTGTGCCTCAGAGAGCAGAGCTATCACGTCTGCCCAGGAGAGGGGAGCATGGCTTCTCTGAGCTTACTTCCTCTTCCTCCCAGCATTCTGTTCTGTTTACTCCACTCACCTGTGTTCTAACCAGTCAGGGTAAGCAGCTTCTTTATTTAATTAACCAATGACCTTCCTCCATCATGAGTTGATAGATATTATCAACTTGAAACTCATATTTAAAGGAAAAGAAATTATCCAGGTATCTGTAAACAGCAGATTACTGAAATATACTTATCCTAATTATTTTAGACCTAGATAGAGTTTAATTAAGATATGACCCAGGTAGCGGAGTTTAACCCTCTTTCTAACACCTTGTGTCTGCCTGTTGGCTTTAGATGTTCTCATTGTTTAAATAATTTTAGAGGAAGCTTTGTTGCATCTTCAGGGTCTGATCATGCTTAGTGCCTGACTAAAGAGCAAATGCTTGTCTGCTGTCCCACTTACACACATGCATTCCTACATAGGACCCATTTCTAAAGAATATGAAGAATTCCAAAAAGAAATGTCTTAGCTGATTATGGTAGCACAGGACTACAATCCTAGCACTAGGAGGCTGGAGAAAGAGGAACAGCTGGTATTGCATAACAAGACACTGCCTCCAAAAATGAAAACAAAAGAAAAAACAACAACAACAAACAAAGCTGGAAAAAGCAATCCTATGTGCTTGAAGTATAGTTCAGAGATTCACTTTTTGTCCTTATGTCAATTTGAAAATGCACTTCCACTCCACACTCCCCATCAGAGTGAGGCAACCTAATAGATGCAGGGATGGAAAACAGGTGATGGATGGAAAACATAAGAGAATGGCCCCCATGACTTCTTATCTTTGACTGGCTCCCACAGTTGGTGGAACTGTTTAGGAAGGACTAGGTGGTGTGGTCTTTTGGAGGATGTGTGTCACTGAGGGTATACTTTGAGGTTTCCAAAACCCAAGCCAGACACGGTCTCTTTCTATCTGTCTCCTGCCTGTTGACCAAGCTGCAAAGCTCCCAGCTTCTGTCTCTGGCCATGCTTGCCTGCCTGCCACTAACGTACTCACAGCCATGCTGGTTATGCTCTAACTCCCTAAAACTCTAAGTTAGTTCTCAACTAAATGCTTTCCTTTGTAAGTTGTCTTTGTCGTGGTGTCTTCACAAACATAGAACAGGGACTAAGACTCTAGTATTGCTGGGATGGGGAAAATGTGCTAGGGGATTTTTGCTCAGGTTTCCCATGGTCAGTAGGAACATAGCTCCTCAGGAGACACATGGCTCTTGGTGTTAGAAACAGCTCTGACTTCTGTGGTCTTAATGTTTACTTGAAGGTTGGTTGCTTTGTACTAGTCTATTTTTCTGTTTAAAATCTAGGACCCGGCACATTTTCCATCTGCCTTTCTCTTTGTGTTCTCAGGTGTTCATTCTGGTAGGCTCTACAGAGATGTAATACAGTTGAGAGACTTTACTGGGGCATATTACTGATAGCAGGTGTGGGTTTCTCTTGTTAGTTTTGGCCCTTAGCATTCCTGGGGGTTGGCATTGGAAGTGGCAAATCTTTTCATGGGAAGGCCATGGCCCTTGGCATTGGTAAATCTTTCCATAGGAAGGCTTTTTAACATTAAAAATCTGACACATGAGCGCATATATACATGGCTTCACTGATTAAGAAATGTAAGAGTAAGAATTATTTGACGAAATCAATATAAAGCCAAAGGGTTGGCTTACTCTTAAAATCCCAACCATCCCGAGGCTCAGACAAAAGGATTGTCACAAATTCATGGATAATCTGGGGAAATATCAGTCATATGGGCTAGGCAGTGGTGGCACACACCTTTCATCCCAGTACTTGGAAGGCAGAAGCAGATGGATCTCTGGGAGTCCAAGGCCAGCCTGGTCTACAGAGTGAATTTCAGGACAGGCTCCAAAACTGCATAGAGAAGCCCTGTCTCAGAAAACCAAAACCAAAACAACAACAACAACAACAACAACAAATATCAGTCATGTGGGACAGGCCTCTTTCCTTGTCATCAATTTGCCATGTTTTAGTAAAGAAATGAAAAAAAGAAATTTTGACAGGAATCAGGATAAATACCACAATACTATTTTCACTAGGAAGATATAGAGATATGATCCATTTCCTCAGAAGATGGGAGATGACTGAGAGAGCCACACCACTTTATGCAGTGGCCATAAGAAGTAATATCCTAAGTAAGTCTCAAAACAAGTCAGTCAGGGTTGTTCTTGAGCAGCTGATCATATATAAGAAGTTGCTTTGCCTCAGAACCTTCCAGAATCTCCACTGACATCTTACTTTTCTTCTAGTCTTTTCACCACATTCCAATTCCATTCCAAACTCTATTTATCTCCGTATTTTCTTTTTAAATTGAGACAAGGTCTACTGTAGCCTTGAACTCACTATGTAGCCCAGGCTGTACTCAAACACATCTTATTAGGAGGGTTTTTTTTTTTTTTTTGACTCTTGTCACAGTGGTCTTGAAGTGTAGTCATTCTTGGAAGCCATGATGAGAAGACTCAAGGGAAATTGAGATTCTCCTTCCTCTAGATAATGTGTTGAAAGACCTGAGCCATCATTTCTTCTATCCTCCTCTCTCTCCTTCTCCTTTGTTTCTTGTCTTGATCTATCACTACATTAAGTTTTGAGCTCCCCGATTGGCTAGCCTGGTCGCTGTGTGAGCTCTGGAGACCCACCTGTTTTCCCCAACTCCTCCTGAGCATCAGAGTTACAGCTATGCGGGACCACATCCAGCTTTTCTGTATGAACTCAGGTGGCAGGTACTTCACAGACTGAGATATCTTCTGAGGCCCATTTCTTTTTCTTTGCTCATAAAAATTGTAAAATTTAGATTTAACATCTGTTTAAATTTCTTCTTTTGTGTGTGTGTGTGTGTGTGTGTGAAATTAGAAAAAGAAAAACGCAACACAGATTGTTCTATGAGTTTCAACATAATATATGGCAGTAGTATGGAGGCTAATTAAGGCAATGACTGTATTCGGATAGTCTGACTGTACCTTCCTTTGTATGTAGACATTATCTGGGGTTTGTTGTTGTTGTTGATTGTTTTTCTATTTCAGGTAATCATCTTATTTTGCTGAGGCAGTCTGTCCATGTATATTGGTGGAGGTTACTTGTTTGTTTCCCGGCCACCCAGACCAAAATAATCACACAGAAACTATTAATTGCAATGCTGTTTAGTCAATAGCTTACTCTTCTTATGAAATAACTCTTACATCTAAAATTAACCCATTCCTATAATTTTATATTTTACCACGAGGCTCGTGGTTTACCTGTAAGGTTCTAGGGCATCTGTCTTCTCTGGTAGCTACACAGCATCTCACTGACACTGTCTACTTTCTCCTCTATCTGTGCTTGGAATTCTTGCCTTGCTCTATTCTGCCCTGCTAGAGATCCAAAGCAGCTTCTTTATTAACCAATGATATACAGACTGGAATCCCACATCACATGTAGTACAAACAATCCTAGCAAACCTAAGACAGCAATGTTATCCTTCCTGGTGTTTTGGCTTTATGGAATGTAAATTTTAAGATACATTTGCATAATACATATGCTCTATAAGCAATTTGACTGTCTATGTAAACGATCTCTGTGTTCTCTGTTTGCCCCAAACACCTTAACCCTCCTTCAGCCTGACCAGAAGTCCTCTCATTACCCTCCAGTCTGGTCTGTAGACACTAATTTTGTAAGTGAACTTCTGTGTCGCTTAAATTATCTTAGATTCAATTTTCTCATTTGTAAATTAACAGTTTGGATAAATTCCACTTTCTTTGATTTTTCTGTGGTCTCTCCTGTCTGTCTCTCAACATGTGATGTTTCTGGTCAGTGTCTTCCTGAAACAATTTGCTAATGTTATAGATAATTCTAATTACACTGCAATCAAAATGTCACTTCTGAACTTATGAAAATGGACTCTAGATGACCAGAATTGTCCTTGAGTGCTGTCCTATCAAGAGGTTGTTCTTTATGCAAATCTTTGATAACCTTTCTGCACCTTATTCAAAGAAACTCTTACCTAAAGCCCATTGGCATAGGGAGAGACATGTTCAGTTTTAGAGGGGACATTGTCAGTTCTGATTTTAAAGCCCACAACTGTATGCTCTCTGCCTTTTCATCTCTCCGTTTCTCAGTCTGTATACAACAACAGTTGCTGTTTTGTTCAGGAAGTGCCCACATATGCATGCGAAACGGCACGTGCGTACAGAGTCTGTGCAGCATCCCCCAGTGAGAGCAGTGCGCCACCAGAAGCAAGAGCAAGGGCTGCAGAGCAACTGAGGTGTGGTGCTTTGTGGGGATTTTGGCACAAGGGTGGTTGCTGGCTTTCCACTGGAAAGGATGGCAGAGAGAAGTGCAGGCTTCCTTCCTTTCCTCTTTTCCTTTCTTCCTCTCTTCTTCCTTTCCTAGAAAAGCCTACAAAAAATGAATATAGTCCTTTGGCCTCCCCTACCGCATTGTGTATCTTATTAACCAGAACAAGACTGTAAATTATAGATATGAAATGCCTCTTAGAGAGAGTCTAAGAAATCACTCAAAAGTTCTCCACTATCTGACTCACTTTTGGAAGTGACAGTCTAGAAACAGATGATGCTGAATCTGTGGCCAGTACTCATTTCAGTGAAGCCCGTTGTTCTCAGTGAACTGGTCAGTTGAGCACCCATAGAAATGGATGCTGGATTTGCTCCCCAAAACATTTAGATAAGTTTCTGCTTTGAGGACACAATAATTCCCTGAAGCTTCTCTAAGATATTGTGTTTCACCTCTGATGAGAGATTTCTTCTGCACTGGAGAGACGAGTTAGTTATCCTTCATTGACAATAGCTTTTGAAGTTTGTTGTTAAATCTCTTTAATTGCTTTAAATTAATTTTTTGCATTTTAATTTAGGGACAGAAGTTTTGAATATTTTGAGGAGTGTCTGTAGTTAAATGGTGTAGGGTGGGAGGAGAAGGGCTCATACATACACAATGGCTGTCCAGAGGAAAAAAATGTCTCAGAGTAAATGGCCCATCAAAGTTCTAATTTAAGACTCCTAAAGTCTTGCAAATTGTTTTAACAAAAAGCATTTGTCCCCGATCATTTGAAGTAGGAAGTTGAAGAAAAGATGAAAATATTTTATTTTATCTATAGTTACCTTGTAAAGCTTTTTTTACTCAGGTATATGTGTTATACGTATTATGAATAAGATATATACGTATGCATGTGTTGATGTGTATGTGTACTGGCTCAAGGTGGACTTCAGTATCTTCCTCAATGGCTGTCTACTTTATTTATTGAGGGGTGGCCTCTCATTGAACCCAGGGCTGGTCAGTGACAGATAGTCTAGCTAGCCAGTATGCTCCGGGATTCTCTGCCCCTGCATCCCCAATGCTGGATTATGGGAGGCTGCCACGCCTGCCTAGCTTTGTAGGTTGGTGCTGGGATCCAAACTTGTCCTTTTTTTTTTTTTTTTAACGTTTACATCTTTTTATTTAAATTTATTTATTAAATATTTCTGTCTCTTCCCCACCTCCGCCTCCCCTTTCCCTCCCCCTCCCCCAATCAAGTCCCCCTCCCTTGTCAGCCCAAAGAGCAATCAGGGTTCTCCGTCCCTTGGGAAGTCCAAGGAAAACCCTCCTCCGTCCAGGTCTCGTAAGGTGAGCATCCAAACAGCCTAGGCTCCCACAAAGCCAATACATGCAATAGGATCAAAAACCCATTGCCATTGTTCTTGATGTCTCAGTAGTCCTCATTGTCCTCTATGTTCAGTGAGACCTGTTTTAACCCAGGCTTTTTCAGACCCAGGTCAGCTGGC
>NW_026067910.1:2837130-2876240 GCF_014885135.2 Alexandromys fortis | reverse complement strand
CTAGTTTCTTGAGTTCTTTATATATTTTGGAGATCAGACCTTTGTCAGTTGCGGGGTTGGTGAAGATCTTCTCCCAGTCAGTGGGTTGCCTTTCTGTCTTAGCAACAGTGTCCTTTGCTTTACAGAAGCTTCTCAGTCTCAGGAGGTCCCATTTATTCAATGAGGCCCTTACTGTCTGTGCTGCTGATGTTATACGTAGGACAAACTTGTCCTTATGCTATTGTGGCAAGTGCTTTATCCATGGAGCCCTCTCCCCAGTCCAGGATATATGTTAAGAGTAATATGTTCACTGTGTAGGCCAGGCTGGCCTCAAACTCACAGAGATCTACCTGCCCCTGTCTACTGAGTGCTGGGACTAACAGTGTGTAACACCACACCTGGTTTGGGATTACATTCAACACACTATGGGACATAGGAAAACCACAGTATCAATTATTATGTCTTAGAAACCTATTGTACATGATTGATACATGATTTCTCAGGATAAAACCTGAGAATATTGTCCTTGATTTTCAAAATAACTAATAAGCCTCATAACAGCGAATAGCAAACTGTCTTCCAAGTGGACTCGGATGTTTCACATTAATGATGAGCTCTCTTGCTGCCAAATGGACAGGATTACTTATTGCTAATTACTATGTAAAAGAGACGAATGTGGCGCAGTTTCCTTAGTCAGCCATGTCTCTGTGTATTTACGTGTACTGAGAATGCAATAGAATCTGACTCAGTATTTGTCTTCAGTTTATAAAGTGACTACTATAAACTTTAAGTAGTTTTACATTAAAAATTACATTAGATACCACTGGCATCTGAATTAACGTCAGCTAAGAATTTCCTTTAAACTTTGACCCAAATAAAAACAATAGTGTTTACCAATTGGGTGTGAATTTCTACAGTGCAGATTCCAGCAGGGGCCAAATGCTTGCTTGCTGTAAGAGCTCTGGAATTAGCCCACTAAAGGAACTTTGTAGCATCGTATTAAAAAACAGCCCTGAATTCTCTTCAGTGAATCATCTAAGCTTTCTTCTTTTCCTTGTCTAAAGACTCCTTTTTTTTTTTTTTTTTTTTATTTTCAGGAGGCTTGCAAGAGTTTGATGTTCATAAACTAAACTTCACTCAGGGCATCTGCCAACATGAGGAGCTGAATTGAGTGTGGACAGGCTACGCATGCCTGAGGTTCTGCTGAAAGGTTTTGAAGGAGTCGGCCATGGAGCTGGAGTTTCCCATTCACCAATAAGGTGATGACTTTAGAACACAGGGTGGCTTATTTTGTGGGTAAAAACTTGCAGATTTGTTACACAAAATCGAACGGATCAGCTCTCTCCCTTTATCACCTGCACACGGGTGACATCTATTTCCTCAGTGGCAACTTACTGAAGTTCACTAAAAATGTTCACCCTAATGAAATAGCAATTAATGCCAGTATTTTAAGTAGTGAGCAATGTTTTACTGCTGGAAAAGGAGATTGTGTAGTCTTTTAGTAACAAACCGAGGGTGACAAACATATCTTTGTCATGAAGAAGGGTAGGCCATTTCATAAACTCTTCTGTGTCTACCTTAAGAGTAAGACTGATAAGAGGCATATGATAGCTATGTTGGTAAAATGATTATTACATGGCTTTGTGTGATGTGGGATGTCATTTTGTATGCTGTGAATATGTGTTGCTTTTATTGGTTGATGAATAAAGCTTCTTTGGCCTATGGCATGGCAGAATATAGCTAGGTGGGAAAGCCAAACTGAATACAGGGGGGGGGAGGTGGAGTCAGGGAAATGCTAGCAGCTGCCATAGAAGTAAGAAGTGAGGTAACAAGCCACAAGCCTTGTGGTAAAATAAAAAATAATAGAAATGGATTAATTTAAAAGTAAGAGCTAGTTAGTAATAAGCCTGAGCCATCGGCCAAACTTTTATAATCAATATAAGCCTCTGAATGTTTATTTGGGAACTGGCAGGCAGGAGAGAAACCTCCAGTCAAATTTGTATATTTGTGAGTGTATGTAGCTGGGAGGGGTTCTCAGGATAGTCCCAGAGCCTCAGACCTTCTTGCATGTTAGACAAGTGCTCTATCTCTGAGCTACACACTCAAGCTCCCTTTCTCTAATTTCTTAAGTATAGAATTATTTTTCCTCATTACAATAGAAACATATACACAAGAATATAAATTGATATAAAGGTAATCAAAATTACTATACAGCATACATTGATGAACATACCTTCCAGAGCACACTTGTATACCATCATGTTGAAAACTTGACCAGTTTCTTTATGGTTAACAATTATGTTTGATACATCTTCCCATATCGATAGTCTTTAAGTATAATCACATTTTAAAATGACCATATAGCACACTGTTAAGTAAGTCTATTACTGAACATTTTAGTTATTTCTGATATTTTGCTGCTGCAAATGGCTCACTGGTAAACATCCCATCACTCAGTCTTTCTGCACTTTCTTAATTATACCCCGAGGCTGAGTTTCCAGAAGATAGGCCACTAAGCCATAGGTCTGGGCATTTGGAAGTCTGATAATTACTGCCAAATTGTTCTCTAGGACACCCTGTTATTTGATCTCTGACCACAGAAGTGCCAGACTGCCTGTTTTGCCTCCCAACAGTCCCGAAACCTAAACCTTTCTGGGTTTGTTCTGATTTTCACCGTAGCTCTTTGAAGCAGACAGAACAAATGAGCAGGGACAGGAATGGTCATCTCTGTCACACAAGCTCAGGCTGAGCACAGCTCCCAGCTCCTTTCTCTTTCTTACCCTCCTGCTGCAGGGGGTGGGGACACCAAATGACTCCAGGGAAAGAACCAGGAGAAGTAATTCCTGCTCCAGCTTCAGCCTGGCTCCCGCTTGGATTGCTGGCAGGGCTCTGCTCCAACCCCCCCCCCCCCCCCCCCCCCCCCCCCGTCACCAGTCTGTGGGTGGCATGATTCTTGTATTCTGAGCAAAAGACTGCAAAAGACTGTGTTGGCACACTGCTCACCAAGGCCAGTGCTTAAACCAGCAGGGAGAAGGCAGTAAGGAAGTAGAGGGTGACCAAATTGCAAACATAGGAACTCAGCTCAAAAATCCTTCCTCTCTTACTCCATGTTGTGAGTACAGCAACCCAGGCTACCTATCTGGTGTGAAATTTTAATTAATGGGTTTGTTTTTCAATTATAAGATTTCTATGCATAGAATATTTTTGATATCTTGATATTTTATCCTTTTGAATTTTTAGGGAACAGTGTCTAATATGGCCCAGGCTGACCTCAAACTGGCCTTCTAACTAAGAATGATTTTGGACCCCTAGTCCTCCAGCTCCCCTCTCCCTAATTCTAGGACTACAGGTGAACATCACCATGCCTGGCTCCTAAGTTTTAGTCATAATTTGATTTTGGTTAAGGGGAGATCCAGGGACCCTTACATGCTAGATAAGGTGCTTGACCACTGAGCCACACCTCCACCTCTGTATTTTTATTTGCACAGCATATTCGGGGAGTTAGGTGCTCATAAACAAACAGAAGAGGTGGTGAAGGAAAAATTCCATTCAAGGTAAAAGAAGCAAGCATGCGTTTCTTCTTTCTTGATTCATGCAGTTCCATAGACTTAATAAAGTAGGAAGGAATTTGAATGAACAAGGCCTTGAATACAATGCTGAAGGTGTCTGCACAGTTCCAAGAAGTGTTTGGCCATAGCATTGTGTAAGGAAATGGTTACGCAAAAGTTCAAGGGTGTGGGTAACGGTGAGTAAGGCAAGCATGCTAGTGGGTGCTCCAGCCTTACGTCCAGTTCCAGGTTCCGCTTCTGCAGCAGCCTGTGAGCTCACCACAGTGAGCACAGTTTTAGGAGGCCTTCTACAGCAGTGGCTCTGCTTCCTCTGCTCTTTGGGATCACGCTGCTTTCCCCGTCTCTAAACCCACTTCATCACTTGATGCCATTTATTTAATGCTCTGTTTGCTCAAGCCCCGTGGAGACAGAAACTATGCCCCATCTCCTGATACAGACAGAGGGCAATGATCCCATAGCAAATGCAACATTATTTTTATCAATGGGGGAAAGAAATTGTATTTTGATCATGACATTGCTTGTTTCTCAATCAATCTTTTCAAGTTGATCAAGGTAAATCCATATAATAATATCTGATGAACAAACTTCATCTTTGAAGTCAATTTATGAATTTAGGCAGCTCATAAAATTTATGGCCTCAATATTTTTAATCTATAAAGTAAGAATGTTAGACCCAGATCAGCAATTCTCAATATTTAGGGATGGGTACAACATATTAGAATCTTCTTTAGACAATTGAAATAGCTTACTAGATGATCTGAGAGTTGGGAGTGAAATGCATTTATGTCACTTTTCTTGTGATTGAAACACAATACTTGACAAAGGCATCTTGAGGGAGAGATAGCTCCTGATTTCATGGGATTTAATTCTGCCATAGATGCCACAGCTGCTGCAATGCCTCGGTGCGTGTCAGCTGGAGAACGAACAGGCTGGTCACACTGTCAAGGCTGACATGGAAGCAGAATATGGTCCTGAAAGCAGAGGGAAACTGTGACTCCAGTGTCTCACCCCTAGTGTGGCCTGTCTGCCTCAGCCAGCCACTCAGCTAGCCAGACTCCATAACTTGTGGTACGTCTCCTTCCTCATGATCTTGAGTACCAAAATGGCAGGTATTTGACAGTGTTCATGGCTTTAGACCAAAATCTTACAGTGCCTCCATCAGTTTATGTCAGTTTAGGTCCTTCAGTTGTTTGTCTGCTTACTTGCATATTTTTTTGTTTGGGGACAGGTTCTCATATATCCCAGGCTGCCCTCAAACTCCTATATAGCCAAGGACAACCTTGGACTTCATCGTCTCCTGCTTTTACCTCCTGAGTTGTAGGTTTGCACCATCATGCTTGGATCATGGGGCACTGAGTCTCCTGAATGCCAGGCCAGCTTTCTGCCAGTTGAGTTCTACCTGGGGTTTGGTGTGCAGAAGAGGAACCCTGTGGAAAACTGCAGAAAGAACATAGCAGGGAAGAGATGGCCAGCCTGCTGCCCTTGGTTTAAGGTTGTGAAGTGAGCAGAGGGAAGATTGGGTTGGAAGGAGCATCAGGAGTCTCTCCGCAGGTCTGAGATGTTTGGTATCCCTGAATCACATGAATCTCACTGGAAGACTGTACATTGGGCAGCAGGAGCCACCTGGTCTTGTCACTCCCAGTACTTGGTGATTGTCTAGGGGTGATCCAGAGGAAGAAGGACCTGCTTCATAAACTTCAGTGAATTAAAAATATGTCTCTCCTCCCAGTAGCAGGTCGTTTGATTGGCATAAGGTGACCTTGAATTCTAGGGCCTTTCCAAGGATTTCTCAAAGATTATTGCTATATTCCCTTGCTCTCCACTCTTAACTCCCAGCAATAAAATAATAAAATTCTTTTTCCTCCTCCTCCTCCTCCTCTTCCTCCTTCTCTTTCTTCTCCTTTTTCTTCTTCTTTTTTTTAAATGTATATTGGTATTTTGCCTGCATGTATATCTGTATGATGGTGTTGGATACCCTGGGAATTAAACCTGGGTCTTCTGGAATAACAGTCAGTGCTCTTAACTCCTGTGCCATTTCTCTGGCTCAGGAAGAATTCTTTTTAATTCATCCTTACGTTCTGTCTGTACTGAACAAGGCTGTGTAGGAAGCCTCACTCCTAAGGCTCACCTGTGTTTTTGTTTGCTAGCCAATAAAAATTTAGTATATGGAAATTCTTTTTGGAAAATCCCAGTTCCTCAAACATGTTAATGCTAGCACTCATAGCCATGTGTTAAATAAAGTGAACATGAGAACAAGACACTAAAGAGGCAAACTACACATATTGGCCAAAACTGTAGCAATGGCCTAAGAGACAAACCGGTTATAGACAGAACCATCTTGTCCAGATTAGGCAAAGGCTGACTGGGTCTCCAGGGGACAAATGCAACTTAGAGAAAAAGGCAGTTATGGCGAGTCCAGACTGGAACCCTGAGGCATGGCGTATAGCATCCTGGGCATTTGGCTATGGGAATGGTGTGTATGCACTGGAGAGCAAGTTTATCCTCACCAAAAACTGAAGCACATGAGGCAAGCACAGACATAAGAGACAGGTGTTCTTGAGGCTAGAGAGATGGTGCATTCAGTAAAGTTCTTGTCCTGCTTGACATATGCGTGATTTGGATCCCCAGGGTCCACACTAAAATAAAAAAGCTGGTCATTGTGGCATGCTTGTAATCCCCGTGCTGAGGAAGCTGGCATAATTGGATTCCTGGGGCTCTCTGGTCAGTCAGCCTAGCCTGCTTGGCTAGTTTTAGGCCTGTCAGAGACCCTATCTCAAAATGAAAATAAAATAAAGCCATGTTAATACCTGAGAATCAGTCTTCCAAGTTATTCTCTGGCCTCCATATGCACTCTCGTGCGTGCGCTCTCTCACACACACACACATACATACACACACACACGTGACTGTTACAGGGGGTCAAAGAGTGAGACCACCAAGGCAGGCAGGAGCAGGCCAGATTGATTTTTATGATGCTGGGTGGCACCAATGTAGCCTCGTGTGCGTTTCATGAGTGTGGAAGGCTATGTGAGTGTGCCTGACCAGTGAAGTATTGCCAAGTGGGTATTTCTTTATGTACATTCCCTTAGGGATTTGCTAAGGGGACAGGAAACGGGCTTCACAAAACAGAGGTTGTAGCTCAGGGTTGGAGGGAAGGGGGAGCCTGTGCGATGGATATCCTGGGTTCCAAATGACACAAACAACAAAGGCAGCAGCCCAAAACCCTGCCTGAAACCTGGGTTCAAGTTATCTGAGTGTAGGCCAGTTGCATGAGTCTCGAGACAAGTTCCTTCTTTCACAAGGATCTTCACACAGTGAAGACTGTAGAAGTTAAGGAACCATTCTGTTTTTACGTGCTCTTCAGGAAGTGACAGGCACCTGGGAAACCCACAAAGTATGGTTTTGTAAGAAGTTGCTGAGTGTCCCAAGAAGAGAGCACCTGACCTCTCGCTGGTCTTTGACGCACTGATGAGGGAAACGATGAGAAAAGGTCCAGCAAGTGAGGCTTTCTGTTTTGTTTCTGAAGACCACGGTTGCGTAAATCCATTCTCTGTGTTCACCATTCCTTACCAGCCATGTTCCTGAAGTGAGAGGAAGGGAGTATGGGGGTCTTAGTAGGGCTTGGGGGATCATTAGAACACACCTGCTGTGAAAATAGAAGTGTGTTCGTGGGAAGAGTATAGCATTCTGGGCATTTGGTTATGGAGATGGTGTGTATGCATTGAAGTGCAATTTATCTGTCGTGGAGCATTTGCACACTATGTGAAGATGTGTTGCAACTGGTGTAATAAAAATCTGGATGAGCAATAGCTAGGCAATAGAATATAGAATAGTAGGGATTTCCAGGGAGAGAAAGGAAGAGAGAAGGAATCTAGATGTTCTAGTAAGACTGAAGAAATAGGACATATGGTACGGAGCAGAGGTAACTGAGTCACGTGGGAGGATGTAGATTCATAGATGTAAGCTAATTAAGTTGTAAGAGCTAGTTGGGGACCAGCCTAAGCTAAAGGCCATGCTTTCCTAATAATTAGTCTCCTCTCCAGGTCATTATTTGTGGGCTTGTGGACCCGATGGAAAAGGACTACTACATTTATCTTCACAGAAAACTGTTGCCTGGTATCCTTTGGTTTCCCATCCTCTTGCACTGCCTGGGGAAGTACCAGTGCATTTATCAGATGAAAACAATACCAAATATTTTAGTGCTTTTCTTCTGGAAGATTTTACAAAAAGTCCTTCTTTTACTAGCTCTGATTTGTCAGCCAGTTACTTGATTTTCAGTAAGAAAATGGCTGCGAATGTCGTCGCATAGTTAACATTGGTGGGAAGCAGGGAACACACAGCAGTGTGTGCATAAGGTCACAGAAGCTGGTTCTGTGGGGCACCTGCAATCCCAGCACTCAGTGGGCTCGGGCAGGAGAATTGCCATGAGTGTGAGACCTCCCTGTGTTGCACAGTGAGTTCTAAGCCAGCCAGAACAACACAGCAAGATGATGTCTCAAAAGCAACGAGAAGCCCTTAAATCTCTCCACGAACAATCAAGCTGTGGAAACCGACCATTCTTGGAGCAGCAGTGAACTCGTGGAACAGCTCTGAGAAGTTCCTTTTCAGCAGGAACTGTTAGTGCATGGGGTGAACCAAGCAGTTGATGCATCTAGGGGATTCCCGACAAAATACCGATTCTTTTTCTTGAGTACTCACAAGCCTGACTGACCTTTGTCATCTTGAAACAACCAACCAGGAAACAAATCAAAATAAGGCAGAGACTTTTCTAACTCACCATGTGCCTCTAAAAGATGTTTTGAGGAAAAGAAAAATCTTATAAGGGAGGGATAACTGATACTAGGGATCAACTCAGTTCTAACTAAGCAGCCACTTCCGGGGTCCTTGGCTGAACTTTCTATTTTGGGGGGTTGGGGGAGGGGATACTTAATAGGATCTTAATAGGATCTATGGAACTTACTGTGTAGGCCAGGCTGACTTTGAACTCACAGGAATCTGCCTGCCTCTGCCTCCCTAGCACTGGGATTAAAGGTGAGCATCCCCACTTCAGGCGGCAGACTGGACTTTAGAGCACGGAAAACTAGAAATGTCGCTCTCTCAAACCCTTGAAGCTTGAGTTTTGGGAGAACCATGGGCTTTAGGCACATGACAATAGCTTCCTGTGGCTGCTTGTACTGTTTTCTTGTAACTATGACAATCATGGGGGATGATTGATAACGAAAGAAGGTTTACTTTGTTTCATGGGTTTGGAGGTTTCAGGCATTGAGCAATTGAAGCAAGGTCGTGTTACACACGTAATCCGATCCTTCAGTAGTGAATGGCAAAAGGATCAATCCAGAGTCATCCCTGGCTTCAAAGCGAGCTTGGTAAACACACACACACACACACACACACACACACACACACACACACACACACACAGTCTCTGCATTTTTTGGAGTGCTTCCCTGATTAGGCCAGACTCCCCCAAGAAAACCTCATTCTTATTTCATTTACACTCAACTGACTAGAAACCCGATTTAACTGGTAAAATCCTTTATTGAGACGCAATAGGATGTCCTTATGAGATCGTGTCCTATCAAGTTCACATGCTCGGCTCACACTCAAGGAGGGGTTAACATGGGGTTCACAAATCCCAAAGCAAGAAAGTTGGGAGCCTGTTCAGAATTTGGCCTCTCATGGCAGACTGCTCAGAGGCAGAAGTGAAGTGGGATGACGTGGGTGTGCCCTACACGCAGGGAAACCACCTTTCCACACACGTCGTGTTTCTGGGCAGTGTCAGTCCGTATAGGTTTCACTTCTCTCTCCGAGGGCCGTGGGAGCTGAGGGCTGGGCAGCAGCAAGCAGGGGAGTTTTGCAGAACAGCTCCTGGCCCGAGAGTTTTTCAGCTTTTCTCCTCCGTTCCCCTTACTAACATCCAAAACAGGTTCTTTGCTCTTCAAAAAGATGTGAAGAACCGACATAATAAATACCTTTCTGCTTAGTCTGGCAACGGAAAATCTTCATTAGTACTACAGGACCATCAGTGCAAACTTTTAGCTCCAATAGATGCGTGAAACCCTGCGTTGCTTTTTTTTTTTTTTTTTTTTGAGACAGTGTCTTGAAAATAGTCTGGGATGGCATAAATTTATTATGTAGCGTTGAACTTCCAGCACGCCTCCTGACTCAGGTTTCCAAGCATTGGGGTTACAGTTTTGCCTCACCAACATTAGGCTCTGAATCGCTTTTTAGATTTTATTTATTTTTAAGAGTGTTGGGGGTGGCGATGCAGCAAGGGAGTACCATGATACATGGGTGGAGGTCAAAGGATAACTCTGGGGAGCTGGTTCTCTCCTTTCATCATGGACTCTGGGGACTGTGCTCAGGTCAACAGACGTGTGGGACAAGCTCTCTTTGGTCCTGTGCTGCTTTTTTTTATGATTTCATACAATTTTAAAGTAGGAAGAAAGCTTCTCTTTCTAGAAGGACCTTTTCCAATTTTGATTCTGCAGAATGCTTCTAATAGAATCCAAAATGTCCTATTGAAGTGTTTTGGAAAAACTCTTCCGTAATCACGTCAGCCTGGGATAGCTGACATTCATTTATAGCACTATGAAGCATGTTAATGACCCAAAGAGCTTGAAGCAAAGATATCCCCAACCAAACTATTCAGATCTTCTTAATTCAACCAAAGTTTCCCCAACCAACTCCTCGGAGATCAGGTCATCTCCCCAAACCAAAGAGAGGGTGGTTGGCTTGAGAAGTCTTGGCTATAAGAACACTGAGCTCGTTCCTGACTCCACACATCCATCTGCACAGGAAACTGCAGGAGAAAGGCAAGCAGAAAGCTTCGGTATGAACTGCTCGGCTTGTCCATCAGTGTTGTAGCCACAAAGTCCGTTGTGTCACTCTGGGAAACCTCAGCTTCCGCTGTGTTGACCTGCCATGCTACTTGACTGGACAGACTGCCCGGAGAGTGGGCATCAGGCGCATGTCTCATTCCCACCCTGATATTCACAAAAGGATACCTGCTGGAAACCAAGATCAAGAACTTCCAGACTGCAGGGTAAAGGGGCTCCTGAAAGCAGAAGCGAGAGGGCAGCAGCGTGATGAATTCCCATGCAGATATTCTGGGCTTAGGGCACGACAGACCATGAATTGCCCTAGAATCAGCTCCAAATTAAATTTAAAGAAGTGATCTCAAAGTCAGGTTAGATCCTTATACAATAGACACTTGGTTTCTGAACCAGACCCCGTGCTTTCTTCAGAATCCAGATTCTGAGATGTAAATTGCACACACCTGACTCAGGAAGGCAGGTCCAGGGGGTGCATATTTGTAGCATGAAAACAGGGAGTCATTAGTGTTGCTACAGTCAGCTGGCCGGCTGGACACACCTAGGTGTTTTCCAAGGCCCCATGACTGGCTGAGAGGCCTGTGGATGGGCAAAAGCAGTTTTGGACTCCTGGCTCTGTTTGGTGCTCTTGGGAAGTCGTCCAGTTTGATAAAGGACCTAGGCAGCACTGAACTTTTATTGTTAGGACATTATCTCCCTTTGAGGGAGGCGGCTGTGTAAGTTAGACTCCCTGAGTTCTCCCCGGCAGCTTATCTGCCCGTTTTCCCCATCTTTTCCCTGTCTGTTTTTTCCTTTACCCCTACTCTTCTCTTTCCTTCCCTTGGCTTTCTGGACCAGAAGGGTGAGGCAATCCCCTGGCCTCTGCTTTGCTCTTCAGCCTTTTGATGTGCTGGGTTTACAGTGGGAGCCACCATACCCAGACCCTGGCCTAAGTGTCTGCAAAGAGTGCTTAAAACCAAAACCAAAACAGGGAAACCTTACAACAAGGTCTCATAGCAGCCACGCAGGCCCTAAATAAAGAAGTGAAATGGTTAGCAGCGTAGCCATTACCTTTAGTCATAAAAGGACTAAACCCATAGCTCTCTCGCCGCAGTTCTGAGAGAAGTTTCCATGTGTGGTGCAGGCTCCAGGCTGTGTTCCCCTGAGCTCCTTCCCAGGAACAGGACAGCGGTAGCACACTCCTGGCCAACAGTTGCTGTAGAGTTTGCCTGTCTTCTGCTTGAAAAACTGGGAGCTGGAAACACAGGGGTTTAGATAATAGTGAAAAGATTCTTTTTTCTTTGTTCTTTGTTTTTTTTTTTCTTTTTTCTTTTCTTTTCTTTCTTTATTTTTAAGATAAGGTCTTACTCCCAGGTCTTGCTCCTGTTTTGCTATCCTTCTACATCAGACCTCGAGTCCTGGGATTATAGGCGTGTGCCACCACACAAGGGAACTCAATACGCAGCAGCTTCACGGCGTTTTTTTACCTGCCTCTAGCTAATGAATGAATTCTTGGCCTTTCACTAGCTGAGCTACACCCAAGAGGCTTTCAAACTGAAACCACTAGGCTGTTTGAAGTGGGTTGTGGGCTGGGGGATAGTTTAATAGTAGAACACAAGCTTGGTGTTCATGGAACCCTGGCTTGACAAGTAGCACAGCAAAAGAAAAAGGGTAAGAAAGGAGAGAGAGAGAGAGAGAGAGAGAGAGAGAGAGAGAGAGAGAGAGAGAGAGAGAGAGCGCTATCATTAATTAGAAGAAAAACAAAACCCTAGTTGAGAGTAGTGGCAATGTGCCCCTATTGCTTCCAGCTCCTCGGGAGACAGAGGCACTGGGATTGCTTAGTCCAGCGTTCCAGGACAGCCTGGAAGACACAATGAGGGCCATGCCAGCAAAGAAACAAAGAGCAGAATGAGCAAAGCCAGTGCAGTAGGAACGGGGCACACTGCTGTGCATTCTTTAGAAGGACTAACTTAGTGGGTAAGCATCTTCAAGTCTGAAGTATCGGAGCATGGTTAGAGAAGAGGTAAGATCGGGCTGTAAGTAGTTCCCTGTTGTCAGTTTCCTCAAGTAGACTCAAGCTGCATCTAGCCTACAACCTAAGAAAAGTCATGAGTATTTGAAGCAGAATTCACGGGGGAAGTCTAGATATACGGCACAAATGTTTCTATCCTAGCACTGAGCTGACAGGTAGATCAGGAAGCCAGGGAACTCAGAAGGCGCCACTGCTGGCTGTTGGCATCATTGCTCTTGTTTTCCAATGCTTTCGTATATGGTGGACACCCACTCACCATTTCTGCTGATTGGGCTTGAGTAGCCTTCCATTAGGAAAGAAACACAATACATTCACCATATTATAAAAATGGATTCCAGTCGTGATTGCAGGTGTGTGGAAATGTGAGCAGAACAGAGGACATTTCTGTTCCTTCTCTTTCTTTAAAGTCCCAAATTCATTTCATTGTACTGAAACCTTTGACTTCCTGGAGAGCCTTTGCTTTATAATGGTCTGATGGGGAAATGCACATGTTTGGGGTTTCCTGGTGAAAAGTCAGTACTGCACACCCTAGCCTCCAGTTCACACTCTGGGAAGGAAAGGGGGAGAGGTGAAGGTCTGGATAAGAGCTCCTGAATCTGTCTAGCTCTCCACATTTCCCCTTCTCGTATCCCTCAGTTCAGGTTGTAACTTAGAAGGCCTGTTTTCCCGATCTCAACCAGCAATGACTGGCTGCTAAGGATTTCAAAATGAGTCTTTAAACAACTTTATCTGTCCCAGAAATAGACATGATTTTGATAAGTGACAGGGTAAAGCTGATACACCCATTTCAAAGGGGTGGGCAATAGGCCAGGAAAGCTGCACCCAGGGACTTCGTGGAAGCCCTGGGGGAAAGCCTGGGTAGGTGCTGCACTTTGGACCCCATCCTACTGTTGTAACAGGTGAGGCCCCAATAGCAAATATTGGCTTAAACTCCTCTTGTAAACACAGTTACCTCAGTAGGATGTGCTGTATAAAAATGATGGCAGTTTTTTTATAGACATTATCAAAATATTTGTGAATCCTATTTGTTCTTTCTCAAGGATGACTAGTTTGATTGGCATTGGGGTGGGGAAACTAGCTTTGGCAAAGGTCGGGGATTGCAGGGGTCAGGAAGTGAAAAGCAGTCCCAAAATGCATGGGTCCGAGGTCTCTGCAGGCTTAGGTTAGAACCTAGTGAGAAAGCCTTGTAAGCTTCAGGGAATCCCAGCTGGAGAGGCATGGTCTAAGAGCGGGTCTTTTTTTGTTTGTTTTGATTTGATAGTTTGGGTTTTGCTTTTTTGTTTTTTGTTGTTTTTTTTTTAAATATTTATTTATTATGTATACAGTATTCTGTCTGTGTGTATGTCTGCAGGCCAGAAGAAGGCGCCAGATCTCATTACAGATGGTTGTGAGCCACCTTGTGGTTGCCGGGAATTGAACTCAGGACCTTTGGAAGAGCAGGCAATGCTCTTAACCACTGAGCCATCTCTCCAGCCCATTGTTTGTTTTTTTGACACAGGATTTTGCCTGACTTCAGGCTCATGATCCTCCCTCCTACCAACTCTCCTTAGTGCCTGGATTATGGGCTTGCTTATAACATTCTAATTTTTCGACCCTCCCTTGCTGCATTTGATAGTATTTTTTACCTCATGTCATATGTTTTTAAGTTTTAGATTGTCCCTCTGTCTTCCTCCTTACCTGCCTACCTTCCTCCCTCTCATCCTTCCCTCCCTTCTCCCTATCCTCCTTGGTACTTTCTCCTGCTTCAGCCTCCCAACTAATAGGATAATAGGCTCTGCCACCACATCCAGCTCTCTTTTAATTTTTTAAATTAAAAATTACAAATGTGCCCATTAATGGAGCACCATGATAGTCAACACATGAAAACCCTGTATAAAATTTAAACCATAACACACACAGCTCCTCAAACACCTATTATTTCTTTTCAAAAAAAAATATTTTAAATGTTTTCTTCTAGCTTTTGAAATAGACTCCATTATTATCACTAGTCATCACACTGCAAACGGCACCTAGAGTGCCTTGCTCTCATCTGCTTGTGGTTTCGGACACATTAATCTCCTCTCCTCCCATCTCTCTCCTTCCCCTCAGTCTCCCTAGCCTCTAGTCACCTGGACTCTCGACTTTTCTGAGATCAACCCTTTTAGATTTCCTGGATGAGTGAGATCATGCCAGACCTCTCTGTGCATGGCTTTTTTTGCCTAACATAGTGAAAAGCGATGCCCTCAACGCCAAAGCAATTGGTGCACATATAAAGGAAAGTGGATCTAGTGACATAGAAACAGCCACCTCAAAGATGTCCATACCTGTGATCAGAGCCCTTCTGTATGTAGATCTGGAGGAGCGTTTGCAAGTGCAGATGTGCAGCAAGAAAAGGCTGAAAATGGCAGAACATTTAATAAATAAAATTGAGCAAGTGTGAATGCACAGAACTGAATCGCAAGCACAAAGGATCTGGTGGGAGACAAAGACTGACAGGCAGCACGGAGGGATGGTCCATTTGAAAGGATGGCCCGATCCTGACACTTTAGTGACGTGGCCTAATTTAATACTGCTTGAGGGCATAAGCACTAGAATAATATTTTTCTCATCGCTGTGTATCACTTAGTTCTTTCATTGAAAAGACACCTTTTAACCTATTGAAACACCATGAACGTGATTCAGCAGTCAAGAACATGCACTGCTTTTTCAGAGAACTCAGTTTCGGGTCCTCACCCAGACATCAGTCAGCTCACAACTGCCTGCAGCTCCAGTTCAGGAGTGTGGGAACTTCACCTCCAGCTTCCATGCACGTTTATGAGTGCATAGCCCCCCTATAATTAAAAAGTAAAAATAAAAACAGGTCTTAAAATATTTCTTCCTCGAAATTTTAGAGCCACATTGCATGAATGGACACACACTGTTCATTAAGAACTCCTGAGAGCCAAATGAAAATGCAGCCCCCAGATCTTCCTTTTTCTCTCCTCCAGCAACCAGTTCTTCCTCAGCCAGTTAATTCTAAGTGTGAGTAGAAGAGTCCAGTATGGAAGGAGGCAGTGTTGCGTGTGTGGATGTGTATAAAAGCCTGGAGTCCAAAGTACAACAGCCAGGAGCTCATTTCTACGGCTTAGTTGCCCTCAGAAATGGTTGCTAGGCTCCATTTCCCAGAAAATCACAGGGGTATTGGTGTTTATTAGCCAAAATACAAGTGCTGGTTGCCAAGGGAAGAGACCAGACTGTCTGCCCCAGGCCCTCTGCTGGAGTCTGGGGGGTCAAACAGTGCAGACACACCTCCTGCAGAAGCACTTCCTGCCATTAATGAAGCTTGATGTGTCTTCTTTAATTATTGTGCCTCCCAGCATCTTGTGTATTTGCCGCTCAGCACTTAGGATATTGTGATAACTACCTGCATAAGGACAGTCTCCACAGCTGGCTGGACAATGAATGATCCAAACAAACCACCCGTTTCAGTAGCCGGCTTTGACCGCCTTAGAGTAGAGGAGATGCCCAGTTAACCTAGTCCATTTCTCTATTTTCTCTCTCTTCCTCCCACTTGATGACTTTGTTAATGCTGTATCAGTTTCTAGGCTAGTTCCTTAACAATAACTGGACACTCCCTGCCTACTTAATAGAATAAGTGCATGAATTCTCTCAGTGGTATATCTGCTTTTGTTTTTTATTTACTTGACTTTTATTTTACTTGTTAAATTTAAGGCAGGATCTCTGGTAATCAAGGCTATTTTAGAACTTGCTATATAGCTGAGGCTGACCTTTAACCCCTGATCTTCCTGTCGCCACTCCTTGAGGGCTGGTATTACCGGCGTGTGACATCATGCTTGGTCCTTGGATTGTGTGTCTCTTTGTGTGTGTAGGGCAGTGGGTCTGGATGCCCTAGAACTCACTATGGAGAGCAGGCTGACCTGAAGCTCATAGAGGTCCATCCATTTGTCTCTGACTTACCCAGGCTGTGAATTGTCTTTTTTTAAAACTGATTCTCATAACCTTCAATTTCTCCCAGATAAAATACATTTATATAAAACAAGCAAACATATAGAGCATTGTGTGCAGGGTCCTAAATTCTAAAGATAAAAAACAAGCTTGAACTCTGTGCAGTGACTTTACACAAGAGGTAAGGCTTTAAGATTCTCTTTCGTGATAGTCTTTGAGGCTAGTTAGATGTTACTGAGTGTCAAGAAAAGGAAATGGCATGAGAGTTCATTATTGGCTATACGCCCTCCCCAGGGACTGGCTGTGTATGACACTGCTGTAGAGTAAATCGGGCAATCCCTTTTGCACTATTTAAATACGGCTCTGTTAAAACAACTTTACATTTATATTCAAAGTAAGGGGTTTTTTTTTGCAGGGGTGTGTGTGTGTGTGTGTGTGACATTTAGAAAACATAACCCAGCTTTATGGATAGTTTTTTATGAATGGCTATAAAATATATAGTAAAATTATGCAATATACTTCCTAATTATGTGTTCAGGAATTTTATTTTAGATTTAAATCACACTTTAATCTTTGTAGGGAAATGAATAAAATTGAACCACTTTTGAATCTTGTGCTTTGCCTGGGCCTTAATAAGTGTCTAAGCAGTAACTCCTGTTAAGTTTAACGCTAGACAGGATGTGCACGTGTGCCCATGTGGGTAATATGTGTGGGTTCATGAGCTTCACATGTATGATGATGCGTATTTCATAATGATGTGATGTATATCACCATATATAACTATAACTGTATAACCATGTATAACTATATATAACATATATAGCTGTGTTATGTGTATGCTATGTTTACATATGTATAAATACAAATACACATATATAAAATCATTTAGGGCTTGTAATAAGGACACTAAAAAAGTTCGAGCTTCATTCTTTCTTTTTTTTAATTTCTTGCCTTTTGGGGACAGAGTTTCTGCCCAGGCTGGCTTTGAATAGTCACGCCTCCTACTTCAGTCTACTGAGTGCGTGGCTTGTGAGTGATGGCCATCATTTCTTGCTCTGTGCTGGCTGTACAGACTGGGAATGCTGGGCTTCTAGAAGGCAGGCAGCTCAGAGTTTGTTTCTGAAGCAGGATTTGCATCGCTGTCAGCTCAATTTTGAAATATTCATTTTTCAACATGTAATTTCATTAGAATCCTCTAAAAAAATTTTCTTCTTTCCTAAGAATTAGTTTTGATCAGTGGGGAGCAGGGAGGTAGAAGGAAGTTGAAAATGGCATGGGGCATTTTAGCTCAGCAGCTTTTAGAAATGAGACAGAAGCATGCATACCCACGAGGGAGGAAAATATCACAACTGGCATGACCAATGGTTTGGGAGCACGGAATCAGGCCTTCTTTTACTCTCAGTTGTAAACCTGTGTAGCTGAAACTGTTCTGCACAAAGTTAGGAGAGAGAAACAAACAAGCAGAAACACCTTACTTCCATCCCAGGCAGAAGGAGCAGAGATAGATATTTACTCCAATGGTTGCTAAAGGTTTATGGAGCCTGTTCTCCATAAGGGAGTCAGATGGTGGAGGCTCCTCTTATTAGGCTGAAGTGACATGTTCTAGCCTGCTCCAGCCTGGTCCTGCAAGGAAGAGGTCAATGAAGTGACTTCTTTCTCTGTTCCCAGTAAACCATGAAAGTGCTCCTGTCTTTTGTGCCTATCAATGTTCTATCTAGATTTAGGCTTCGAATAACATGTGAATATCAACAATCTTCCCGGAAACTTGTTTTGAATATTTGAAAATTCAAGAATCAGCACTTTAAAAAGCCAGTACCTGCTTGTCTCGGACACACAATGTACTGAGAGAGAGAAGGGAAAATTGTCTCAAGCTGTTTTCAAGTCATTTGGGAAATAAAATGCGACATTCCATACCCAATATCCATGCTTGTTTTTCTTCCTATGTCCCTTAACTTTGATCCCCTACCAAATATGACTAAATAGGTTTGTTCAGGGGCAGGGTGGGATGTAAGAAGTAAGCACAGAAAATTAGTAAGAAATCATCAAAAGCACCCCCCAAAAAAGCATAATGAAGCTGAATGACACAGCCCAAAGCAACATATATCAGTTCCAGTCCATGAGAGTTGAAGAAACCAGGAAAATCAAAACTGTGGATAAAGCTCATGTCCTAAGAGGTGAGGAAGTCTTGGTTTTAGGTAAGACACAAATGAGTTGTTCTGGAAGTTGCTCTGTGTTTTGGAAGGACCTCTCTCAACTTGATTTCAGCTTTAGATCTCATTTTCTCCTAGGAGCACTGGCTCCATGTACTGTTTACCAAATGCAACTGGAAGCTATTGACCTAGTGTTAGCGATGGACACATAAACAGGATGACCTAAGATGAAAAGATACAACAGAAATGTTTTTTTACTAACAAAAATATTCTTGTTTAAGTCGAAGGTACATATACGTCTCTGAGTTTACTAGACATAGGAGAAGCAAGGATTCTAGAAAAAGGATGTAATTCTAGATCTTGCCTTTGTGTGACAGGACAAGGTACTGTGTATGCACACAACATGGGTGTGATGGCTGTTCTTGGTTGTCAACTTGACTACATCTGGAATTAACTAAATCCCGAGCAGCTGGGTACACCTGTGAGAGTGTATTTTCTTAAATCATTTCAAAGGGGAAGACCCACTTCTAATCCAGATCTTTTGAGGTAAGATCAGCCTTTAATCTGGATCACACCTTCTACTGGCAGCCTGTACAAAGGACAAGGAAGAATGGAGCTCTTTCTCTTTGTCTGCTTGCTGTAGCTCTTGCTGCGAGTCCATTCCTTCACTGTATTTAGAGCCTACTTCTTTGGGATGCCAGCATATACTGAAGACCGACTGAGACATCAAGTCTCATGGATTGAACAATTTATGGATTTCTAGGCTTTCCATTGGTAGACAACCATTGCTGGACTAGCTGAACTACAGCCCATAAGCCACTCTAATAAATCCTATGTATACACATGTTCATTCTGTCTTCTCTGTTCCTCTGCAGAACCCTGACTCATACAGCGGGCATTGAACTTGTAAGCACGTGCAGTTCCTTGAAGGCTGAGCAAGGGCTACAAGTGGATTACTATGACTGTGCTCAGCTATGGTTATTGAACTAATACTATTTTGTTATGTTTACATAAAACCATGGAAAATAATTACATCTCAAGATAAGATCGTAGAAAGCATTAAGATTTTATACTGTGGTTTTACTAAATATGTGTTTGGTCATCCAGAGTAACCAGATATTTGGCTATTGCAGAAAAAAAAGTTGCTTGTATTTGTATCTTCTCATTCAGAGACCTTGACATCACATATAGTCTAGTATTTTGATTTTAAAGATATGATTATAACCTTCACACTGGCAGTCTATGGTGTTCAGAGGTACTTTTGTACACTCAAGATCTGGCATCACACATTGTCAGTTTGAATATGTGAGTATCATGCCAAATTTGATGCCAGAGTCTTTACAGCATTCTTTCTTCAGTAAGAAAAACTTTTCTGAGAAATTTTCATCCATATATTAGTCATCTTCCAATGCATTTTTCTGATATGGCTAGTCTCAAATCCCTTCAAGATCTAGCTGGCAAAGACCACTCTGCCGTCCTTGGGACATTTTCCTCTTTCCTTTAGGAATCTACCATTACAGAGTCTGATGCCATGTATAGCTCACTTGGATCCTCTTTCTGTGTCTGAATGTCTGTACCCCAGAGTCAATCCATTTGAAGTGGAATCTCCAAAGCCATTGGCGGGGTAGCTTTGCGGGGAGTGATTGGGTCATCAAGGCTCTGCCTTCATGAATGGATTAATTTATCTGTGACAGTGCTTCTCAACCTTCTCAGTGCTGTGACCTTTAATACAGTTCCTCATGTTGTGGTGACCCCAACCATAAAATTATTTTTGTTGCTACTTCATAGCTTTAATTCTGAAACAGTTATGAATCATAATGTAAATATCCGATACGCAGGATGATCTTAGTCAACCCCTGCAAAAGAGTCATTAGACCCTCCCTCAAAGGGATCTCAACTTAGAGGTTAAGAATTACAGATCTATAATATAGTAAGTTATGGTTCAAAGCGACTTTGCTAAAGAAGCAAGTGTTCTCTGGCATGCTTGTTCTGAATTCCCTTATAATGCTGCCTGCCTCATGATGATACAGTAAAATATAGCTCTGAGCAGGTGATCAGAGCTGGACAATACCATGCTCCTGGGCATTTCAGATTCTAGAACCACAGGACAAACAACTGTTCCGATTAGCTTTACTTGTCAATCTGACATGGTCTAGATTTACCTGAGATGATAACCTCAGTTGAGGAATGATCTGAACATGTCTGTAGAGGATTGTCTTGATGGTTATTGATGCAGAATGGCCCAACCCACTGTGTGTGGGGTACCATGCATTGGCAGGCTGTTCTGAACTGTCCAAGAAAGCTAGTTGATTATAAGTCTGCCTGCAAACCAGGTCGCAAGCAGCATCCACCATGATCTGCTCCTTGACTGTGAACCAAGCTCTGTCTGGGATAGGAAACAGGTCTGCCTTAAGTTTCTGTCATGACTTCTCCTCAGCACTAGAATAAGATCTGGAACAGTAAGCTAAAATAAGTCTGTCTTCCTCCCCTAAGTTGCATTTTATACTTTATCACAGCTATGGAGAGGAATCTGGACCATCACCCCTTTACTCTTTGTAAATTATCTGGCCTCAGATATTCAGTTACAACAACGGACAATGACCAAAGCTTTTGAACTCGCTTTGGCCCTTCTCTTGACACTTCCAGGAATGGTGGCATGTTCTTGTAGCTGGCTGACTCAGTCCCAAGGTTCTTCCCCAGGGTTATCTACCTTAGTATTACTCTCTGGGCACTGCCTTGTTCTCTTTCCCTACCAAGCAGCAGTCATACAACCATCTTTGTTTCCAAGCCTTTCTTACTTCATCATCTTTCACGTTTTCTGGGAAACACACCCACATCTAGCAAATCTGTTAACTTGATTTCATTCTCCCCAGTTTTGTAAAGCCTTGTTTTGACTGGGAAAATGTTGTATAGTGTCCCTTGTCTCCTTGGGGTGATTCATCAATGGAATGTCCCTGGTTTTCCTTGCTGGACTATGAAAGTCTAGTTATGCCCACTGGGAATTTTTGTAACTTCTTGTCAACTCTGAGGCCATAGAAGTGCCAGGCTTATTTCCTCATTTCAATGATCTTGGAACTACTCCCCCCTTCTCACCCCCCAATAACCAAGATTTAGAGTGGATGCCAGTAGAATGATTTCACTTTCTTTTTTCATTTTTTTTTTTTTTTGGAAGACTGGGTTTCCTGAAACTCATTGACCTAGAACTCACTATGTCACCTTAGATCTTTGATCTTTCTGCCTCCAGCTCCCCAGGGATTGGATGAGAGGTTTGGGTGTTTTCCTCTCGTTAATAAAGGAATTCAGAAATGGACTCAAAGGGAAGGCCAAGGACAATTTCATAGCATTTAAGATAAAAAAAAATAGCCCAGGTTGATTGAAAATCCCTGTTGCTGCCAGGAGGAGATGGTGTGGATAGAAAGAGCCAGCTTATTCAGCAGGGCAAGGGCATGCCCAAGAGTGGAAGTGGCTACTGAGCTGAAGAAGGAGTCTCCAAAGCATCCAAACCTGGATGTATTGTCCTTTATAGCCACCCCCTCCCCTTCTTGGCCTTAGTTTCACTCTTGCTCTGATTTGGTTATGTCAGGGAAAGGAGAGACACAGCCTGTCTTCCTCTTCAAGCTGGTTTGTTTTGTGCGCTAATCTTGATGTCGCCTTTTTGCTTTGCGACTGGCTAGAATGACTTCTGACTCTAAATGTGTCTCTTTCTCTACCAAGATTTCCCCCCTTTAAGATCAATAGGTCTCTCAACCAGGCTTTAGCCTTTCATCTTTCCTCATCTACCCTACCCCACCCAATGTGTGATAGTTCTTGAAGTTTTAGGATGCCAGGAAGCTGCTTCCCAAAAGTCACACTATCATGTTAATGTTGACTTAATAGGTTTTCCTGACAAGATGTCTTTAGAAATCAAACACACACCTTTAAGTGGAAAATGAGTGTACAGCCTGGGGGAGTTTTATGTGCAGAAGCTTCTAGATGAGGAGTAAGTGAGAGGCTTAGACTTTCCTAGTTCCTCTCAGCATCCTGGATTTAGACCTGTATCTCCTTTACTGGGGACTTGAAACACTTGATTGTTCTCTCCATGGCAAGAGAGAGGACACCTGTCTTTAGCCATGTCACTGTAGACAGCCCTGCAGAATTGCCCAGAGCTTGGCTACCGTTGGACACCACCTCTACCTTTCCCATGACCTTGATTGATGTTCTATAGAAATAATTCTTGAAAGATTAGATTAGCGAGAATGATGTCATTGAGGAGATGTCTTCAGCTCTTTCCACAAGCTCACAGCTGGGGAGGTTGTAGGCCCTAGGAGGGTGGGGAATCTACTATCACTGTTTTGCTAACTGTGTATGCCAATCATTTTGTCAGACCTCCTTCTGAATGTTTATGCTGCTCTCCGTCCCGGGGCTGCTCTCAGTTTCGGAGAAGTTTCTATTTGCAGCAAGCGGCAGTTAATGCAGAGACTCAACTGCTCAGAGTTCTGTGAATAAGTGGCTACGAGCGCTCAGCTCTAATTGGGACATCTATGTCAACATTCCTACCCTGCACTTAGGAGATGTCACAAAGAATATGACACCTATGGGGCGGGCCACAGTGCTGTGAGATGCTGCCTTTTACACATGACATGGCCATTGCACTCATGAAGTCATACTAGCTTTGGATACCTCCACATCTGCATGAGATGAAGCCAGTCAGCATTCCAGCGTGAATGTGGGAAGGGATCAAGAGGTCCTACCCCGTACTGAAAATTTATTAGCAGTTGTTGTCTGCTAGAATAAGAGTGGGGCCAAGAATTAGGGAGGTTGGGGAAGGTGTATGCCTGTGCCCTGGTGAATGGTCCCATATCCGTGCACACATGAGAACAGTAATTGGATCCAGTGAGTGAGTATGTGTGGTGTATGTGGTGTGTGGTGTGGTGTGTGTGTGTGTGTGTGTGTGTGTGTGTATGTGGTGTGGTGTGTGTGCATGTATGTGTGTGTGTGTGTGTGTGTGTGTGTGTGTGTGTGTGAAGAGGACATGAAGTTGAGAGGGGACCTGTTAGAGAGGAAAATGTACTGTAGAAGGGTCTGGGGGAGTTGGAAAAATGAAACGGGGATCGATAGGATTAAAATACATTGTACATAAGGATGAAATTTTCAAAGAATTACTATCATGGAAAAAGAGGGAAGAGCATAGGGGAAAAATATTGTTCTGAGGATCCAGAGAACAGTCTTGTGGTTTTTCATACAGGCTTAAGAACAACCTTGACTATTTAGTAATTTAGCAAGATTTTACTGGACATGGAACTTTTTTTAAAATTGATTTTATTGAGCTCTACATTTTTCTCTGCTCCTCTCTCTTCCTCTCCCCTCCCCTTCAATCCTCTCCCATGGTCCCAATGCTCCCAATTTACTCAGGAAATCTTGTCTTTTTCTACTTCCCATGTAGATTAGATCCATGTATGTCTCTCTTAGGGTCCTCAGTTTTGTCTAGGTTCTCTGGGAATGTGAATTGTAGGTTAGTTTTTTTTTTGTTTTGTGTCTATTAATCACTTATGAGAGAGTACATATATTTGTCTTTCTGGGTCTGGGTTACCTCACTCAATATGATGTTTTCTAGATCCATCCATTTGCCTGCAAATTTCAAGATGTCATTATTTTTTTTTTCTGCTGTGTGGTACTCCATTGTGTAAATGTACCACATTTTCCTTATACATTCTCCAGTCTAGGGACCTTTACATTGTTTCCATGTTCTAGCTATGGCAAACAATGCTGCTATGAACATAGTTGAGCACATGTCCTTGTGGAACCATTGAGCATCCTTTGGGTATATACCCAAAAGTGCTATTGCTGGATCTTGAGGAAGGTTGTTTCCTAATTTTCTGAGAAATCGCTATACTGATATCCAAAGGGGTTGTACCAGCTTGCACTCCCACCAGCAATGCAAGAGTGTTCCCTTTACCCCACATCCTTTCCAGCATAAATTGTCATCAGTGTTTTTGGTCTTGGCCATTCTTACAGGTGTAAGGTGGAATCTCAGATTTGTTTTGATTTGCATTTCTCTGATGGCTAAGGATGTTGTGATGGGTGTGGTTGATTGATAAATAACCAGACCAGCTGAATTCAGAAGATTTTAATAATTGAGGGAAAACTTACACGACCATAGATCCCGCAAATGCCAGGCGCGCAGGAAGCCAAAGAGGAAGTGGGGAGCGCACCCGCAAGATTTATCTGTATTCTTTGGCCTTAGGGGAACACACCCCAAGACAGAATGTGATTGGCTGAGCTTCCTCATCAATGTTGAGCATTTCTTCAAGTGTCTTTCAGCCAGCCATTTTAGATTCCTCTGTTGAGAGTTCTCTGTTTATGTCTGTATTCTACTTTTTTAAATTAGATTATTTGTTCTTTTAATGACCGATTTCTTGAGTTCTTTATATGTTTGGATATTAGACCTCTGTCTGATGTGGGATTGGTGAAGATCTTTTTCCATTCTTTAGGCTGCCATTTTGTCTTGTTGACCATGACCTTTGCTTTACAGAAGCTTTTCAGTTTCAGGAGGTTCCATTTATTAATTGTTTCTCTCAGTGTCTGTGCTGCTGGGTTTATATTTAGGAAGTGGTCTCTTGTGCCAATGCATTCAAGTGTACTTCCTACTTTCTTTTTTATGAGGTTCAGTGTGACTTACTTTATGTTGAGGCCTTTGATCCATTTGAACTTAAGTTTTGTGCATGGTGATAGATATGGATCTGTTTTCATTCTTCTACATGTTGATATCCAGTTATATATATATAAAACATTTCCTGAACTCCTTTAACTCATGAATTCTGGCATAGCAGAAAAACTTAGTGCTCAGCGGTAGGTACACAACCCATGGCTTAGTGAGATATGGAAAGAGGACTAATTAATAGAAGTCAATATATCTTAAATGTCAACTTTTGCAAATGATTCTCTGAATGCTTCTTATTGTCCATAATCTATTTCGTGTGTAGCACAGCTGCATAGCTTGTCATTGGGTCTGTGAACACTTTTCATTTTAATCTGATAAGAAGATGGATTCAAGGCAAATTCCTCTGGAATTGGTGGCCTCAGCTGAGAGTTCTGTTCAGTCCAGGTGCTAAAACAAACACTGCTCTAATAGCCCATTCCTAGCTCACGAGAATTTTAAACACCTGAGAGAAATAGTTTCCTGTCACTATCTTCAAGGCACAGAAGGAAGAGAGAATACTGAAGCATTAAAAGAGCACCGTTCCTCTCTCACACTACAGGTTCTCGAGATTTTGCCTTGCCAGCATGTAATCTGTCCTAAGATGTCTGTGCAGTCCCGTGTCTCTGACTGCAGAATGGCTTCTTGTTCAGACATTTTCTAAGGGCAACTAGAAAACTATGATGTAAGCAGTATTTGTGGCATTTTTTTTTTTTTGCCACGGAGGAGAAAGCTAGTACAGAATTATTTGCTAAAACCACAAGAGAAAGTGTGAACACAGTGTCCACATGTCCTTTCATAATAGAAGGAGAGGGTGGCATTAATCCACTGAAGCCCTTCCTTTGATGTGTACTGATCTTTCCTTTAAGGAGGCTGTCTCTTACACAGGTAGAGATTAGCATGTCGCCTGCCAGGACAAGCCCAGAGGCAGCATGACTTGGTGTTTGCTGATCGATGACTCTTTAGAGTTCTGAGAACTCAGACTCTGTAAGAATGACTCCGGAAGTTGAGCTGTGTGGCTCTGCCCTGGATTCCGCCACTCAGGAGAGAATTGTGACTTCTTCATCCTTCTCTGTGACTCGACATCCCCAAAGCTTACTTGCTTTTCCTCAGCCTTGAATGCCCAGAATGGAGCTGTTGGCAAATCGCCCTTCACACCCCAGCTTTTCAGTCTTTTCTCTCATTCTTGCTCCTTCCCTTCAGCATCCAAGAACAACAGGGTAATGATTCATCAGCCCCACTTCCTGCAAGTCATCATTTTCCCACGGTGAGTGACGGTTTACTCTGGGGGAAGGAGGAAGAATGTTGACTGGATTTTTTTTTTTTCGCCTGCTGACAGAGAACTAACTTGGAATACATTATCTCCATCACCACGGTTATCTCAAAAAGCAAGGTTAAAAGTATTTTAGTTTGTGAAACCGAGACTCCTAAAGTCCATGTTACCGCTAGAGAATGAAAATGTGATAATCCCAATGCATATTTTGTTTAAAAATTTTAATGGCAATTTTTAAAATTTCCTTCTTTAGTTTGACCTGGGATGACTGCTTGGTCATTACAGAAGCCAAGGGGCTGGAAAGGCCCTCACTGTAGACCCATCCTACGGCTGAAAAAACTGAGACCAAAGAACTTACATAATTTGTCTATTTCTACAGAGCTGTTCAGTGACAGACAGGTTAGGGCAGGGATCAGCTAATTTTGGCTATAATTTTCCCTAACTTGTAGGTGATAAACAGACTGAAGCTTATATGGACCAGGAAGGAATCCCACGGATTAGTGGCATGGGGTCGAGGGAGACAGTGACTGGTGTCAGATGGGTCTGAGTGTGACTGACCCTGGGAGGGAGTGTGCTGCCTTTTGAGTTTTTTTCTGAGAGCACATTTTCGTTTTTTACAGAGGAGAATGGGGAAATCGTGTCTATTTCATCATATGTGTTGTAAGGACAGGTGAGAAGGTGCTGGGGGGGGTGGGAAGAACACGGTATGTGGTCGATAATAGCGTTCCTTAGTACAGATGACTGGGTAGCACGCTCCCTGGCTCTCTGGCCCTTCCTTTCACCAGTTTCTGTTCCAAGCTAGGCTGTCCAGAGGGCTTTCTCAGGCTGAGTTTCCTTTGAAATTTGCATCTGAGCTGTCTCATTTCCCTGAAGCCCAGTCACACGCTCTGAGGTTTCTACAGAGCAAGATCTGAAACCCCGGCCAGGGAAGTCCCGTGGAGAAGCACTGCCTTCTCTTACGGAGTTTGTATCCTTTCCAGAGAGCTGACTCTCTGGGATGGTGGCCTCCAGGCTGCTGATGGCAGACCCGAGCAGTGCAAAGCGGGGTGGTGGGCACGGTGGGGGCGGGGTTGGCTCTGCTCCTGACCCCATGACCTTTCAGCACCTCTTCAGATGCGTTTTCCTTTTCACCTTCCTCCCTTAGCAGTGGAAATTTAGAGGGTTCCGTGGTTCTTAGGAGACACCGGGACTGTACATTCTGTGTCCTCACTTCCTCTACACATCTCAGAGGTTTCCTAAGGCAGGTTCATTGTCCGGCACCACCGCTGGTTCCTTCCCCTGCGATGGGGGAATTGCCACATAGATGCACGCTTCTTCAAATTCTCTTTTGAAGTCTCATTTGCATAAATATGTATCTGGTGTTTAGGTTTCTTTGTTTTTTCCCCCCAGTGTTTGTGTAATTTAAATGCCGTATGTCTAACACAATAAAATAGTCAATTTAATTAAATGGTTTTATTTTTTTATTATAGTATATGTGTTTGTATCTTTGTGTTTGTATGTGTGTTTGTATAAGTGTGTGTTTGTATATGACTCTGAGTGTATGTTTCTTTTTTTTAAATTTATTTGTTTATTAAAGATTTCTGTCTCTTCCCTGCCACTGCCTCCCATTTCCCTCCCCCTTCCCCAATCAAGTCCCCCTCCCTCGTCAGCCCAAAGATCAATCTCTGTGTTTGTATAAGTGTGTTTGTATAAGTGTTTTTGTATATGTCTCTGAGTGTATGTTTCTATGTGTGCATATGTGTGAATATATCTTTGTCTGTGCATATGCATATATAGATGTGTGTATGTGTTGTGTGGTATGTGTGTATATATGGGTATGTGTGTTCCTATATGTTGTGTGTATGTATGTGTGTGTGTGTTTTTGCAGTTTGTGGTGTATATGTGTGTGTATGTTTTTGTATTGCATGTGTGTATGGTGTATGTGTCTGTGTGTTCAGTGTACATGTATTATTTATATCTTTATGTGTTGTATGTGTGTATTCTTATATGTGTGTGGTATGTATTTATGTGTGTACGTGTGGTATATATGTATGTGTGTATATGTTAATGTATGTGTGAGCCTGTGTAAAGTTTTATGGATGTGTGTATATATTTGTGTATGTGTGTTGGCAGAGGTTTCTTTCCCACCTGGTCCTGCAATAATCACACAGAAAATATTATTTGCAATACTGTTTGGCCAATAGCTTAAGCATACTTCTAGCTAGCTCTTATATCCTAAACTAACCCATCTCCATTAATCTGTGTATCGCCATGTGACTGTGGCTTACTGGCAAGGTTCTGGTGCGCTCCAGCAGAGGCATCTATCTCCTGCAGGCAGCTACATGGCTTCTCATTGACTCCTCCTTATTTCTCCCAGCATTCAGTTTAGTTTTCCTGCCTAGCTCTATTCTGCTAAGTTACTGGCCAAAACAGATTTATTCATTAGTCAATAAAAGCAAAACATAAACAGAGGACTTCCCACACTATATGTGTGTGCCTATGTGTGTGTGTGGTGTGTATGTATATGTGGAATGTATAGTGTGTGTGTGTATATATATATATATTTGCATGGTATATGTATATTTGTATGTGTGTGCATCTATGCATATATGGTATGTATATGTTTGCTTCATTTTGTCACCAGGGAATTCCCCTCTTGAGGGTATGTCACAACACAACTGACCCATCTGTAGCACATTAAAAAAACACAGCTTTGTGCTAAGTGCTTTGGAAGGACATTGAGTAATTGAGTAACATTAAATATTGCAAAAGCAAAAAGGAGGAAAGAGGACCCAAGTGACAGCTCAGATGGAGAGTGCTTGCCTAGCAGCAGGGAGCCCCACTGCATCCCAGTGTTGGATAGAGTAGACAAGATGGTTTATGCCTCAGTACCCAGGGCACAGACACAGGAGTACCAGAAACACAAAGGTCATCCTTAGCTACATAGTGAGTTTAATACCAACCTGGGATACATGAGATCCTATCTCAAAGTGAATAAAAACTAGTTAATTAATTAAAATAAAAACAAAATAAGAAAGGGACATAACAGGCAACCTATCCTTTTATTGTGACAACTGGCTTTCTTTCAGATGGTAACTAATTTGAGGGTTTTCTTTTTTAAACATGGGCTGTTGTTTCACTAGAGTCTGATTAGAGTTGTATTTACAAAACTGTCAGCAGAGTTTTCCTGTGCCATGGACACTCCCAAATCATTACTCAGGAACTTAATATTAATTGTAAATGCTTGACTGATAGCTCAGGGTTGTTACTGACTAACTCTTCTAACTTAAATTAATAGATTAACGATTAGTCTATGTGCTCCCATGAGACTTGTGGCTTTATCTGTCCTCCAGTATGCTTTGCTCCCTCTGTGTCTGCTGGTGTCTCCTCTGAGTCCACCCTTCTTCATCCCAGCATCCTTAGTTTGGTTGTGTTGCCCATGCTTCCTGCCTGGCTGCCAGCCAGTCAGCTTTTTATTAAACCATTCTAGTGACAAATCTTTACAGTGTACAAAAGGATTATTACACAGAAAAAAAATTCAAAAGCAAGCCCAAGTGTCTCTCAGCACTTGGCAGGTAGAGGCAGTATTGTGAATTTGAGGTCAACCTGGGCTACATAGCAAGAGCTTATTGCAAAGCAAGAAAAGGCACCAACTTCCAATGGCTTTAATTCACTTCGCAGGCTTGGCCACATTTCTAATCTCATATGGGTTTTCTTCCCAGGCCTACAATGAGCAAGTAACTAGAACTCCAGTTGTTCCTGCCATCACTCCCAGGAGCTGAGACTACAGGCATGCTCTGTCATGCCTGAGATAGGCTCTATTTTTTGTAATTTCTTTTATAAGTGTTTTTTTTAAATTAACATATGTTGGGTTTTATTATAGCATTTTATACATGTAAATAATGGATTTAAATTACTCTCTCTACACACACGTGTGTGTGTGCGCACACACACAAGTATTATCCTTTCTTGTCATCCTTCCATTCTTGTTAACTCCCCTCCTCTTTCCACAAAACTACTTTTATGTTTCATATTGCATGTGTGTGTACCTTTGTGTGTGTGTGTGTGTGTGTGTTTGTGACCCATAAGTTTTATCCCAGCTGTCTACATGATCATGTGCACCTCACCAATGGCTACATCACTGAAAAATTTCTCTTCTTCCCCATGTTAACTAATATCTATGTATAAATCCTGAGGGAGGAGCAGAAACCACGAACCCTGCCTCCATCCATGACAGAGTGCTAACTGGCCCCATCTTGTGCAAAACTTGCCTAAGTAATCACAGCTGTGGTGACTTCAATAGTGTGCAATCATGCTTTCTTCACCATTGCCTGTGTTCTCATCTTCCCTCGTGTTCCCTGAGATAGAAGTGGGTACTGCAGATGCTCTATTTCTAGCTTAACACCCACTATTCCTTTTATCCTCAGTATTTTGACCAATTGGGTTCTTTGTAGTCACTGTTGACCACTGCAAAAAAAGAAGCTTCCCTGTCCAAAATTAGTAGTGGAACTATTTTACAGTCATGGCCACAGTTAATTAGAAAGCAGTTTAATGGGAGTGTCATATTTAGCAAAAATATAAGCAGTAGTTTTTCTACTTGGATCTATGACCCCCTTGCCCTAGTCATGAGCTTGGACTGGGTTTACAGTACCAGATACCAACTCCTCTTGTGGAGCAGGCATCAAGCTCAATCAGAAGGTGACTGGTTACCCTAACAGCAGACTTTCCACTATTGTACCAGAGAGAGCATCTTGTCTGGCCATGTGGTCCTACCACAAGGTTCAAAGTAAGACTGCTGAAAACAGCTCTCCTCGAGTGCTCTGTACAGTACTTGGGAAGCCAGCCAGATGGAGGAGGCTGACAGCTAAAATCCAGGTAGATTTTTCTGAGCTCTTGGATGCTCAACAACAGGGCTGATTTTCTGCATAACTGGAGGGGCTCGCTCAAGAAGGATGGGCTCATGTGGCTCTACTTTTCCCTGAGGAGTCATAGGCTAAAGGAGGGAGGTATTTCCATCTTATTCATGTAAACACCATTATAAAACACTCCCCCCCACACACACAACACACCACTGGGGAAAAAAAGCTTTCCTAGGAAGATGACTAGGAAAAAGGAAGTGGACCAATGGGGGTAGGAGCAGAACCGTAATGAGGTGTGAATATCATCAAAATACACTGTACACACATATGAAATATTGCCAAAAATAAAAGACTCCAGTGTGACTTACGCATTTCACAGATATTTATTGCGTGACTACTAAGTATTGAATGGTACTGTAGTGACGGAGGGCCTACCTTTGCTATGTTAAAGATAGGAGAAATGTTGGGGGAAAGTTACTTGGTGGATTTGTGATTCTTCAAGTGGCTCAGAGCCAATTTTAAAAATTCCTTGCTATTGTTTATGTGTCTCTGCACTGTAACTGAGGAAAAACAGATGCAGAAGAAATAAACTAAAATGAAGGGCATGGCTATGGGGTTGGATTGTGTTAGACAAAGTGGTTTTCAACCTTCCCAATGCTGTGACCCTTTAATATAGTTCCTCATGTTGTGGTCACTCCCAACCATAAAATTATCTTCATTGCTACTTCTTACCTGTAATTTTGCTACTGTTATGAATTGTAGTGTAAATATTTGATATGAAGGATATCTGACATGTGTCCCCTGTGAAAGGGCCATTCAAATCCCAAGGGGTCATGACCCACAGACTAAGAAACGCTGGGTTAGAGGATTTGACCCCAAGAACAATAGAGATTAATTGAATCAATGGACATGGGATGGGTGGCATACTATCTGGAGTCAGCAAGCAAAAGTCTGTTTTTGGTAAGTGTGCATGTGTGTGCATGTGTATATGTATAGTTGGGGTATGTGTGTTACATTGAATTAGCTGGATTATTCTCTAAAAAGGGAAAACTATTTATTTTTGGTTTTGCTTAGCACACAAAGAAATGGGTCCATTGTGAAATTTCAAAGATATGTATTATTATACTTTGTTCTGCTTTGAACATTTCTGTTTTTCTTTCTTCCACTAGATAGTTCTCTTCTGTTCTCATAAGTGTATGTCATTAGTCTTCCTTGTTTCCCCGCCCTTTAGACTTCTTCCTTTTCTCACTAATCCCCTTTCTGCCCTACACCCTACTCTCTCTATGTATATGTCTATATTACATGTATTTTACACATATATGTGTATGTACAATATATATATATATATATAGATATATGATGTGGGAGTGTCATATCAATCTGTTGATTTCATTGGCTGAGCAATAAAGAAACTGCTGGCCCTGATAGGTTAAAAGATAGGTGGGCGGAATAAACAGAATAGGATGCTGGGCGGAAGAGGAAGTGAGGTCAGACTCTGTGCTGCTTCCAGAGGGACTGGACAGCCGCCATGCTCTGCTCTCTCAGGCAGCTGCAACCCACGATGGACTTAGGCTAGAATCTTCCCAGTAAGCGCACCTTGGGGTGCTTACACACATCATTAGAAATGGGTTAGTCCAGGTGCGAGAATCAGCCTGTAAGGGCTAGAGTTCATGGGCCAAGCAGTTCTTAAATGAATACAGTTTGTGTGTTGTTATTTCGGGCATGAGCTAGCCAAGCGGCCGGGGTGTTGGGGACGCAGCCCCGTCGCCGCTTCATATTTCAACAGATATATAATTTAAATATAGATTCTTATATGAAAGAAAACACACAGTATTGATTTTTGGAAGTCTGATTTATTGTATTTAATATAATTTCCCAAGTTCTACCCATTTTTCTGTAAATGCTGTCATTTCATTTTTCTTCACATCTGTACAAAATCCATTGCTCACACATGCCATATTTCCCTAGCCATTCCTCTGGCGATGGACATCAAGTTGAGTTTCAGATCTTGACCACAGTGAAAAATGCAGCAAGTGCGGGTATGCATGGATCTCTGTGGTGTGCACGGATCTCTGGGGTGTGTGTGGATCTCTGTGGTGTCTATGGACCTTTGCAGTGTGCATGGTTCTCTGTGGTGTGTATGGATCTCTGTAGTGTGCACAGATCTCTGTGGTGTGCATGGATCTCTGTGGTGTGCATGGATCTCTGTGGTGTGCATGGATCTCTGGGAGTGTGCACGGATTTCTGGGGTATGTATGGATCTCTGGGGTGTCCATGGATCTTTGCAGTGTGCATGGTTCTCTGTGGTATGTATAGATCTCTGTGGTGTGCACAGATCTCTGTGGTGTGCATGGATCTCTGCAGTATGCACAGATCTCTGTGATGTGCTTGCAGTGCTTCCTGGGTGTCCAGGACTGGTACAACTGGGTCATTTGGTACCTCTATTTATAGTTTCTTAAGATTGCTCCACACTGATTTCTATAGTGGCTGCATGCATTCACATTCCTTCTGTGAGGCGACCGGTTCCGCTTTTCCCACATCTTGGGCAGCATTTGTTGTTTGTTGAGAAACACATTTCTGATGGTTTTACACAAAAACTAAAAATCATTGTTCACGCAGCTAAAAATGCCAGGCTGACTTTGGCTGAAATGAAGATTTCTAGCAATGGTTCTTGTGATTTTTGCCCTTCTCCACGTTTCTGCTTTACCATTTCCCCCTGGCTTCTATTTTAAGGCAGACTTGCTCACATAGTGGCAAAGATGGCCATCTGCAGCTGGTGGCTTAAATTCTGTTAACTTGCGAAGGCCCAGATGGAAAGCATATGCTTCTAAGAAACCGATTGGCCCAGCTTGAGTCATGGGCTTCCCCTTGGAGCCAGCTGGTTAGGCGATCCGCCATGCAAACCATATGGATGGAGATGGGGCTTCTCCAAGAGAATGACTGTGTTCTACCAGAAGGGGAACATAGGCCTGAAAGACCCAAGGGTGACCACGACTATTGAGTAGGTTGACCTTCTGCCTGTTAGCGAAGCGGTCTGCAGACCATAGTAACACAGTACAGGCCTGCTCAGTTTCAGGAGAGTGCAGAATTTTGGAGTTACACTGCCCTACCATTAAGCTTGAAAGACTCTCACGCAAATACTGCGCTAGGGTGTGGCATAATTAATATTGAGGATTGGAACTCCGGGGCCTTGTATCATCTGCTCCAAGGAAGGGGGTCATGTGGAAATAAAGCTTCAGCACTGTCTGGGGCTAGCACCGCATGAAGGGTTTATAGTAGTCATCGTCTTTCATTCTCCCAGTGTTCCTTCATGGATAGGCCTGCTGAGCCTGCTCTAGGAACAAAGTGAGCTTAGGACTGGGTATTGACAAGTATGGGAAGAAGTGTCTGCTCAGACTTTCCCAGAAGTCTTAGGGATCATCTTATCACTTGGGGTACAGAGCATGCTTAACTGAGTCTGGCTTCTACATGACTGCTGGGGGTACAAACTCGCTTCCTCTTCCTTAAGTGGCAAACCCAGCTCCTCTCTTGTTCACTCATCGTCTGATGAGTAACTATGATTCTTAAAGATAGTGTCCCTTCCTAGAATGGTTCCATGTTTATCTCCACATCAACATGGGTTTCCATGGAAGCCAAGGCAGGTGAGAAAGATGCTGGGGGAGTATCTTGTCAACAAATAAACGTTTGTCTGAAAATGACAATCATACTGACTAAAAGAAGTCTCACTGATAAAGCTAATTTCAAGATGATAGGAAAGCAAGATATTTCCTTATACCAAAGGAAAGCAAAGGCATTGGTACATAGCCCAGATGTTTTCTCTATGACCCCAAACTGGTTGGTGGAAAAGTAATTTCAATAACTTTGGAATGAATATATGCCTTTGAAATACTTACTGCATTTCACACTTCTATTCCTCTTCCTTAACAACATTTGTGAGTTCTACATTCTCTTTGTATTTTGATGGAATAGGTAAAATCGAGGAAAACATTATCATTAACCTAGAAATTCATTTTCAATGCTGAATTCTTCTATTTGAAAGGGCTTGAAAGCCACTCATGGAGGACTAGACAAAGGAATGCAAGCTAGCTGGTTATAATGAAAGCGAGGGTCCTCGTGCTCCTGCGTTAAGTGTGTACGTAGCAGCATTAATACAGAAATGGAAAGTTGAATCCATTTATTCCATCGTACTTACCTTTCTCAGTCAGAAAGCCGTTGGCAACCGCTGCGTTTCTGTCGGCATTCCATTGTGATTTAGATCAATTAATATCTACTCCTAGCAGAGTGTTGACAGTAAGTTTTTTTTTTTTTTTAAATTCACAGGCTCCACACTTTCCAGTGTAATTGGCATACATGAAAGAGCTTTCGGTTTGCTGCAAGGAGGCCCCTTCTGTGATGCTGGCGTGGGTGACCTTTTCATAGAAAGAAGCCAGACACAGACCAAGTGAGCTCTTCAGCCCATGAGCTGTACCCAGAGGTCCCCCAAAACTCTGAAAAGAATTTCTCTGCAGTCCTATAGATGAAGGTTGGGCTTGGGGGAGAGTCCAGGAGAGTCTGATGGAGACGCTTGGAACTGCATGTGATGGTGGTTAATGTCTTTGTTAGTATATACACCCCAGAGGAAGCTGGGGGAAGATTCTGCAGTCTGCAGGATAGGGAGACAGGATGACCCATGAAGTGCTGCAAGTGTGTGAACCTGAGAGTGATCCCCAACATCCCTGTGGGGGCACACATTTGGATTTCCAGCACTGGTGAAGTCAGAAAAAAAAAGCAGGTTCCAGGGGATTTTAGCTATACAGTTACTGTAGCTTAATCGGCAAGAATCAGAACAGTGAAAGGCCGCATCTCTAAAAGTACAAGCTAGACAGAGCTTGAGAAATGACTCTCAAGTCTGACCTCTGGCCATATACCTACATGCGTGCGTGCGCACAGACACACATTTAAGCTGAGGAACTTTCCGTGATATTGCTAAATTTTCCAAACAAATTTTTTTTAAAAATATAAAATTGGCCATGTATGAATCTGAAGTTTCAAAAGTAACAAACTAAAGCTAAAATATTTGTTAAGGCTGTCAAACCTGAGTGTCAGTAACTTTTTAGCTTCTGTCAGCAGCTGGTCTTATAGTCCTCAGACCCTGGCTACTGGGATTCTTAGCCTCAGGGCTTGGCAGCTGCTCACTGGGATCCTCCATGTACCAGGGCCCATAGTCTCTTATCTCATATTTTACTGAACAAGATTTCAGCCTTTCATTGTCATGGGGTTCTCTTAACTTCTCCCCCTCTACCCCTTCCTGCTCCTTCCTGGCTGCTCCTGATCTACTCTGTTTCTGTTCCAGGTCAGTCCCTGAATTCTTCACCTGTATTCTTCATGCTTCCACCCTGGCAGCCATCACCACTGTCTCCTCATCCTGCTGCTCCCAGCCTTTTCCATGATGGAGATCACAGGGAGGCAAGGAAAGACCATCCACTCAGGGAAGAGCTGTTTGTTTGGCTTGATAGTGCAACATCTGCCATCCTCATCGGGGGCTCTCTCCTGGCTCACTCAAATACTGAGAATACCAAAAATCAGAGGGGCTTGTTGGCTTGTGCGTAGCATACAAACATGGTGGTTGTAATTACCACCCAAACTAGCACTACTTTCAGTTTTGGGGAACAAGCAGAGGTGTATCTTCCTGCCTGACAACCACAAGCTTTTTGCTGAGTCACAAAGGGTGCATCCTTCTTTCTTTGGCCCTAATTAAAGATGTCTCCTTAAGGTTGGGAGCAGCCAGCTGTTTGACATGGCTTCAAGTGAGGTCATGTAAAGCTCAGTGAGGCATTGCCCTCCCTCGTGAAGGTTTCCTGCACAGGTGTAACCTATGCCTGGAACATAGTCTCTGGAATCAGGACTCATTTCTTAAACAAGCATGGCTTGTCACAGTGTCTTAGTCAGGGCTTCTACTGCTTTAAGAAAACACCATGGCCGAAAGCAAGTGGGGAGGAAAGAGTTGGTTTGACTAATACTTCTGTATCACTGTTCATCATTGAAGACAGCCAGGGCAAGGATTCAAGCAAGGCAGGAACTGATGTAGAGGCCATGGATGGGTACTGCTTATTGGCTTGCTCTTCATGGGTTGCTCAGTCCACCTTCCTATAGAACCCAGGACCAACTGTTCAGGGATGACTCTACACACAATGGGCTAGACCCTCCTCTATCAATCATTAATTAAGAAAATGCTCTGTTACAGGCTTGTCTACAGCCCAATCTTATGGTGGCATTTTCTGAATTGTAGTTTTCTCCCCGCAAATGACTCTAGCCCATGTCAAATGATGTAAAATTAGCCAGGACACATAGTAAAAGGGCATGGTAGAGAAAGCTACTCACTTCATGGCCACAGAATAGAGAGAGATAGGCAGTGAAGATGGTGGGTGTTATTTCCTTCCTGAGAAAATGGTCCATCTTGGAGAGAAGTTCCTTAAGACTCTTTTTCTAAAGGGAAATCTCAGGGAGTAAACAGTTTAATAGCTTTAGGAAGTTCCTAAAACCGACAAGATTCACTAGACTCCTCCCTCCCTAAACTTATTTAATCTCTACAGACTGTTGAAAGACTCTCTCAGACCATCTGAGCCTAGAGAAACAGTTATCTAAGATGTTGAGCTGCCTGGAAGTAGCAGTGTTGTGGTCCAAGTCTCTAAATCAACTCAAGCAGATACAAGATGTTCCCCAAAAGCAAGGTTTATTACATGGTAGCAGAAAAGAGGTTGTGGGGGTGCCAATCAATCAGGGCTACAGAACAGACTCAGGAGCTGAATGCCACTGAATGTCAGTTGAAGAAAGTATTTAAGAACAATAATCATGGTGGCTGTTGATGGCACATGCCTTTAATCCAAGCACTTGGAAGGCAGAGGCAGATGGGTCTCTCTGTGAGTTTGAGGTTAGCCTGGTCTACAAGAGCTAGTTCCAGGATAGGCTCCAAACCTACAGAGAAACCCTATCTCAGAATATCAAAATAAAAAACAAAATTAAGGAAAGAAATAAAAGAAAAGCACAAAAATGACAAACATTTGCACCAAGCTACCATTACAATTCACCAATCAGAATTCAAAGATTTGGGGCTTTCTTTAAGTGTCCATCATTGTCAGGCAACGTACAATACAAGTTTTCAGTCAACCTAGTAGACTCATTTCTTCTTTTTGTTGTTAGGAACAGTCATAATGTTTCTAGAGAACTAAATATGCATAGGTACTATTTCTTTGTTCTAAGGAAGAGATGGGTCTGCTACTGCAAGGTTCCCAGATCCCCTAAGGCTTGAGAACCTGAACTTTGTTTCATCTTATAGGTAAAATGAGGTCTGAAATCAAAATGGCAGCACTTAGGGCAAAGTGTGTTGTGGGATTCGCCTCTGTATGCTGTGAATACCACTGTTTAATAAAGAATCTGTTTTGGGCCTGTTGCAGTGAAGAATAGGGCAAGGTGGGAATTCCAAGCATATAGAGGAGGAGAGAGTAGTTGGAGTCAGGGAGAAGCCATGTAGTTGCCACAGGAGATAGACGCTGGGCACTGGATGGAATCTTACCGGTAGGCCACAATCACGTGGTGACATACATATTAATAGAAATGGGTTAATTTAAGATATAAGAGCTAGCCAATAAGAAGTGAGAGCAAATAGGCCAAGCAGAGTTTTAATAATAAAGTTTCTATGTGGTTATTTCAGGTCTAGGTGACTGGGAAATAAATGAGCAGACTCTGACTATACCTTCCTAGACCAGGATGGAGTGGGGAGGACTTTGGACTTTCCACAGGGCAGGGAACCCTGACTGCCCCTCAGACTGGAGAGGGAGGGGGAGAGGAGTGGGGGGAGGGGGAGAGGAGAGGGAGGAGG
>NW_026067910.1:2830732-2837051 GCF_014885135.2 Alexandromys fortis | reverse complement strand
AGGGGGGAAAAGGGAGAAGGGGAGGGAAATGGGAGGCGGGGAGGAGGCAGAAATCTTTTTTTTTCAATAAAAAATTATATTTAAAAAATAATAAGCCTAAGGTAATAGGCCAAACAGTTTGTAATTAATATCAAGCCTCAGAGTGGTTATTTGAAAACTGGCAGGTGGAAGAGTAACCTCCAGTTACAATTAAATCTTCCAAAAACAAAAACAAACAAAAAAAAAGTGCTTTTGCCTATTTCCACCAGTAGCTGTCACTCATATTGAAGTGAGCATTTGGTGGTATAGCTATCTTTGGATCTCTGATGATATCCTTATTTTAGTTTAGAGTATGAGCAGAGAGGCAACATGATGGGCAGAGGCAAAGGCATGAGCTAAGGGCCCAACATTGAGAAGGTGCAGTGCCCATTTAATGTTGGAAAAATGCTTACGTGGAATACAATAAAGATGGTGTTGTGCAGAAGGCTTGCAGCGATCTAGTTAGACTTGAATTAGAATGATTGTTGACTTCGTTTTTCATGTTTTGGAGGTGTAAAATCATTTATCTGTGGATATATCCATTGGAATAGGATGCCAGCAATGTGCTGAGGTACGAGTGCCTGGACTAACCTTGTGAATACAGAGACAAAGAGATATGGAAAAGGAGAAGCCAGCACTCATTGATTGGTGGTTAGTAAGGCCTAGGGGAGGATTTATACACTGGCTTGACAGTAAACTCAGCTTTAGAGGCCAGGAACAATGTCTTAGTTAAGGTTTATTTGCTGTAATGAAACAAAGGGTTAATTAGGCTTATACTTCAGTGCTGTTCATCACTGAATGAATTCAGGACATTAACTCAAAATGGCAGAATCCTGGAAGCAGTATCTGATGCAGAGGCCATGGAGGGGAGCTGCTTACTGGTTTGCTTCCCATTGCTTACTCAGCCTACTTCTTTATAGAACCCAGAATCATCATTACAGGGGTGGCACCACCCACCATGGGCTGGGCCCTCTCTCAATGATCACTAAATGAGAAAATATGTTACAGTTGGATCTCATGGAGGCATTTCCTCAACTGAGGCTCCTTTCTCTCTCATGACTCTAGCTTATGTCAAGTTGTCACACAAAACCAGCCAGTACAAGGGAATGTGATAATTCTGGCTTGAGTCATGTAGAATTCGAGATGGTTGTGAAATATCACATTAAGATGCTTAGTAGACAACTGTGGAGTTTAACACTAGAAAAGAAATGTCTTAGTGTCTGTTCTATCACTGTGAAGAGACACACTAAGTTAAGGCAACTCATAAAATAAAGCATCTAATTGGGAGTTTGCTTACAGTTTTAGAGGGTTAGTTCATAATCATCATTGTGAGAGGCAGACAGGCATGGTGCTGGAGCAGCAGCTGAGAGCTTTACATCTTGATCTTCTGGCAATGAGGAGAGAGAGAGAGAGAGAGAGAGAGAGAGAGAAAGAGAGAGAGAGACAGAGAGACAGAGAGACAGAGAGACAGAGAGACAGAGAGAGAGAGAGACTGGTATGGACTTTTGAAACCTCAAACCCCACTCTCAGTGACACACCTCATCCAACAAAGCTAGTCCTTCACAGTTTCACTTGGAGGTGACTAAGCATTCAAATAGATAATGGCCTGTGGGAGCCATTCTCATTCCAACCACTGATAGTAAATATGAATACTGAAATTGGTAGCCCCCAGGATACAGATGATAGTAAGGGATTTTATTTCAGGTGTTTGCTAAAGGAGAAAGACCTAGGTACATGGCGAAGAGTGCTAACAGCCATGATATAGGCCACAGGCTAGAACCAGTGGAAGCTGAAAGAGGAGAGATACGCAGAAAACACCAGAGAGCCCTTGTGGAATGGCCTAACCCAAGAAAACCACCATGAATCTGAGCATAAGCCCATTTTTAAATATATATACTATGAAGAATCAGGGCAAGTCAAGGGAAATTAGGAGCTAGTGGAGATATACAGGCTTTCCTTGTAATGTCCACAAAGGGGTGTGTGTGCATGAGTGTGTGTGTGTGTGTGTGTGTGTGTGTGTGCGTGCGTGTTTGGAATTTAGGGAAGAAAGCAGGAAACCTGAGGCAGGCATTGTTTCTATTCCTGTGTCTTAGACATACATTTATTATCTATTCAGATAACATTTATTTATAATTAATCCATGGAATATTTATTCTAGGCCAGTGTAGGGTATACAAAAGGTGGATTCTGCACATGTCTCCTGGGACCTGGTAATTCAGCTCAAGAACTGCCAGCACACATTGGTAAGGACCAGCGTTTACAAAGAAAGTCAGAGCTGTAAGAGGTTAAAGGAAAGAGAGGCTGGTTTCACCGACATCGTGCAACAAAAAGACAGGAGACAATGCATAGCATCTAGTTCCTTGTGCTAGAATTTCTCCAAGATTAGGAGTGTTAGAAAGCTACTCTGAAGATAGAATCCTGGTCTTGTTCTCCAGCATGCCCTTTCCTGAATTCAGCAGGATAATCCTGTCTTTTCAAAAGTGCCTCTGGCTCTTTAAATCAATATTCATGCCGAGCATGAACAATCAGTATTTGTCTTTCATTAGTCACAGATTCAACAGCAGAGAGAGAGAGAGAGAGAGAGAGAGAGAGAGAGAGAGAACAGTGACTTTTCTATCACCGCTCCACTCACCGTCTTCCCTGGAGAAAGTCTCCAACTTCTTGCAGGAAGAACAGGCAATATATTTAGCAACAAGTCCCTCCTTTCCCTGAAGTAAGCCAGAGACAAATGCTGAAAGCTCAGCAAAAGCACCAGGAACTTGTGGGGTTTGTTACTTGGCAACTGAGATCTGAGCTGTTAAAATACGAATTCTACATTTCTTTATGATTTTTAAAATGCAATGCATGGTATTTTCTTTTCTAGAAGGGAGGAAACAGAATTATTATGGTTTCAATTGCTCATTGTTAAAGGAATCCCAGACTCATGGTGATTTTTATATTGTTATCTATAGTGGTTATTTGTGCAACTATGATCTCCAGGTGATTCAGCAAGTCTTGTCAGGGGTGCAGAGACCCCAGGAGAAAGTCAAGCAAATATCTAAACTCAAAAGAATGTTGTCAGGAAGTGAGGGATGCTGTCTTTGAGAAGGTGCATGGTGACATCATGGTAGGGGTGCAGAGAAACTGCTGCATCTGCTCCACTTCTAGAAGACTCCTTCCTCTAGGCCTAAGTCCATTCCTTTGAATTTCCCCTGACTCTATACCGGGGGCCTGAGAATGTACTAGTATGTCATGCATGACTCCCCAAATGCATTTTAGGTCACTGACAAGAGTGAATAAGCTATGAAAAAAAAAGAAAACAAAAGACAAAATATTTTCATAGCGTTTTGGAGAAAGTAGAGTTGAGGGTGCCTTTCTGGTTTGTTTTTTAATAAGACTTGGTTGAATTTTGTGTCTCTGGATCCCATGAAACTCAGAAAGTACAAGGTATGCTGAGCGCTCTGGATTTCATCAAGTTTCCTTTCCTGCCTCTGCTGTCATTCCAGGGTTGTTAAAAAGGCTTGGGATCCTGCAGCCACGTTCCAAGATGGTGAGTCAACACAAGGGAACTTCCTAGGGTCAAATATTCTCACCAATCTGGCTGATAGCAACTCCGAGAAGGCTATTTTCTGAGGGTTTGGTAGATGGAGAAGGTAGGTGATCATGTTGTGAGTTCCTATGGCATACTAGACAAGGAAAAACCCTACTCTGCTTTTATTGAGGAATAATAGAAATTGTTTCTTTGGTTAAATCAGGAGGGTGCACTATTCCAAGCTGACACTTGACCAGAATGGAAGGCTTTGTTGTTGTGTTCCCATTATATCTGCAAATATGGAGAAGGGGTCAGGGTACAGAATGTGTAGGAAAGAAATCTCTGTTGAAGAAATAGCTTACAGAGTGTACTGTGTTTGCACAGCAGAAAAGGGAATTGCTTTGTCTGATATTGTAGGAAATTACATTCCGACTCAAGTCACTTGCCTATTTTTCTAGATAAGTATTTCAGAATATGGTCATTTGTATTTCATAAGTTCTGTAATACTGAATGCTTTTTTATCTGTTGGACAAAAATGTTATCTAAGGATCCTTTCATCTAAAAGATAACAACCTAAAAATGAAAGTTTTCTTATGATTCTTCCATTTGGAACACCCACTAGCTCTTGCCAAAATACACCTTTTGGCCCATTGGTTCCTATGAGAAAAGCTATAGGACATCCCGAGAGAGAATTATACCAGCATCTCTTTGGTTCTTGCCCAGAACATCAAGTATAGAGAATGATCATTGCTGCACTCTGAAAAGTTGTAGCAATTATCTGTTCAGATAATTCATAGGCAAGAAAAACCTACCTGTTATTAATCACTGTATGGGTGTGGGATATTACCATCACACACAGAATTTGGAATGCAATTGAGAGGACAGAAATCAGTGACTGGTAATTACAATATATGGGAAATGATGTGAAAGACTGGGGTCTTGGTCACCAGGGGGAAATAGTAGTCAGGCTGAGGTTGAAGGTGGGACTTTTCTGATAGGAAGCCAGGAAACTTATTTCTGTCCCAGTCTTTTCTGGAAGTCCCGGACCATGTGCGTGCAGAGCAAGGACACACATTTCAGGTAGAGGACAGGGACACACCCCAGCCCATGAGTCACACCTTTAGAGCATTTACACAAACAGAAGTGATATGGACTTAAGAATTTGCTTAAAATTAGTCAGGAGAGACAGAGGGGTATGGTTAAACCAGACTGTCTGTATGAGTCCTGAAGCTAGGATGGCCCATAAAGATGAGTTAGGCTTTGTCCTCTAGTGGAGGTTTGCAATTTGATGCAACAAAATGTTTAGAAAAGATTTCTTGTTGGCATGGTCTTTTCCTAGTTTAGTTTGTGAGTTGGGACCACTTTTTTCCATTTGTTCTCTTTGCCATGTTGGAAACCAGTGTTTGGAGGAGCACAGAGTTTGAAACATTTGGAAGTTAGATCAGCAGTTGATGTCCTCCGTACAGAATAATTTCTGAGCTAAAAATGAAGGATTTTGTGTTTGGGGTTTTGATATTTTATTTATCTATATTTTGATGGGATCTTGGCTATGTAGCTCAGTTTGACCTCAAGTGCAAGGTTTTTCTGTCCCATTCCTCTAAGCTCTGGGATTCTAGATTTCATCCATTTTTATAAAATAATGGAAATAGAGCATTTTAGGAAGTATGACCATGTTCAATAAGAAAACACTCTCAAAGTATAATTTATGTAATAAAATTAATATATTGTAAATATATGCATCATAACACCTTGGTGCTCTACCCTGAGCAAGAATAGAATATTTAACTTCTTCAGAATTTTCAGTATATCACTTGTGGTCATTTACCTCCATCCTTAATTTAAGAAACTGCTAAACTTACTTTAATTATTATAGATTACATTTTCTTCTTCTAAAAACAACTGGGTTGTATTCTTTTACTCAAACTATGGATACAGTTTATCCCTGTGATGATATATATTGGTATAGTATCAAGTGACTATCATGTTACCTAAATAAATGCAATTTATATATCCATTTGTTGGGCATTGGGTTGATTTTTAGAATTGGTCTATTATGAACAAAGAGGTTGTTCAACTTCAGATGCAACTTCTTATTTGTGCACATGTGTTTTCTCTTAAGTAAACAGTTGAGTAGTGTGTTAAAGAGCATTTGACCTTTGTAGAAACCACCAAACTGCCTTGCAAAGTATTTGAAGCATGTTGTATGCTCTCCTCACAAGCAGTACATAGGGACCGTATCTCTATATTCATACATGAAATATGGTATATTTAATACAGTCAGGTTTGAAATTTCAGCCAGGGTAGTGCATACACAGTAATATCACAACCTAATCTGAACTTACACTTCCCTGACAAGAAATGTTGAACACTTGAATGACTATGTATTCTGAAAAGTTCATTGACTTCACTGCAGGTCATGTGCTTATGATCCCAGCACAGGGAGATAGCATTTCTAGGCTAGGCTGAGCTACAAGGCAAGACCTGTCCTCCAAAAATAAACAAGCTAAAAACAAAAGTCTTTTTCTATTTTATATATGTTACATTGTTCATTGGTTGAGCTGAAAAGGACTTTATGTATAATGGATGCACTTCTTCATGATGCTTTAAGATAACGAATGGATCAAAACCCCTTGCCATTGACCTTGGCTTCTCATCAGTGGCAAGGGGTTTTGATCCTACTTCATGTTCCGGCTTGGTGGGAGCCTAGCCAGTTTGGATGTTCACCTTCCTAGACATGGACTTTCCACAGGGCAGGGAACCCTGACTGCTCTTTGGATTGGAGAGGGAGGG
>NW_026067910.1:2775208-2827402 GCF_014885135.2 Alexandromys fortis | reverse complement strand
TCTATCTGTCTATCTACCTATCTAGCTATCTTTTATTTAATTGGGATCTTGCTTACAGTCTCAGAAGACTAGACTATGATCATCATGGTGAGGAACACAGTGGCAGGCAGGCATGTGCTGAAGCAGTAGCGGAGAGTTTACATCTGATTCAGAAGATGGAGGGAGAATGAGAGAGAGAATCTGGAGTGGGTTTTTGAAACCTCAGAGTTCAGCCCCAGCGATACACCTCCTCCAGGAAGGCCATACCTCCTAACCTCCCTAAACAGTTCCACCAACTGGGAACCAAACATTCAAATATATGCACATATAGGGCCATCTTCATTTAAACCACCACAGGGTCTTACCAGACAGCTTAGGCTAACGTTGAACATGCAATTCTCCTGCTTTATTTTATAGAGTGCTGGGATTACCAGAGTATGCCACCACACCCAGGATTGCTTTAAAGTAGAACAGAGAAAAAATGGGTAATTTCCAGTTCTGTATTTAAAAACCCATGGCAGCCAGGCATGGTGGTGCACGCCTTTAATCCCAGCACTTGGGAGGCAGAGACCGGAGGATCTGTGAGTTTGAGCCTGGTCTACATAGCAGGACAGTCAGGGCTACATAGAGAGACTGTGCCTCAAAAAGTCAAAATAAATAAGTAGGGCCGAGGCATATAAGGGGGCACAGACATATAATATTTACAGTTGGGGGATAGTGGGGAGAGTGGAAGGAGTGCCCTGCCAGCAGACGTGGGGGGGGGGCGGCAAAGACACCAAGGCTCTGCTCTGCTCTTTCTGCACCTGCCTGCGCCTCTGCATTCCTGCCCTTGGAGGTGTACTGCCTGGATGTGGTGGAAGGAAGTGCCTGGGGAGAACGCTACTCACACGCAGACGGAGAAGAGCCTGAGCGCTCTCTGCATTTTATGAGCTGCCAAGCTTGCTGCTGGCTGGTGTTTACATTAACAGAGGAATGCGCTGTTAATATTTAGCTCATGCTGCTGGAATATGCATTTAAGAGACATGCAGGCTCTGGTATGATTTGTCTATGTCAACTTTTGCGTACATATATACGTGAACATGCGCGTGTGTGCTCACGCACATACACCCCCCCTCCACACACACACAGCGTGTGTCAAACACTCTTAGTGTTTTCCAGCTTAGATGGTTGAGAAGCCTTGATTAAATGCCAAGAACAACATATATGTCTCAGGCAGAAGGAGAGGATCAAGAAGATGGCAATGTTTACAGCTGTAAGGGATACCCACTGTGCAAGAGCCGTTTGTGGACAGGGATGGAGACGGGAGTACCACATGGACAGCTGCAGCATCAAAGAATCCCAGCGACCTAGATTCAGCTATAGATCATGAACTGTTCAGGCCTGTGTGGCCAGCTCCGTACCATCAGCCTGCCTGCAGTTCCTCGGGCTGCCTGGCAAACAGAGCTGACCCATTTCACCATGACAACCTGGGCTGCTCCTACCAAAGGCTGTGAGCCAGAAAACGATCCCTGTCAGCATTTTAAAGATTCCAAAATTAAGTTTACTCAGAGGTTTCAAAATGTACATTTGGGAAACCCAGTTAAGACAGCTATTCTGTGACAGCAGCGTTGGACGAGCTGGAGAAGAAGGATGAGAACAAGCTAGTATGAGCCTTTCCAAGTTCTGCGCTATCAGCACAAATAATCCATTTTACGTCTCGCTCAGCCAACGGGATCACGATAAGCATGCAGCAAACCGAAATGAATTGGTCATTCTTTGAGAACACACAGGCTAAAAGGCTAAGGGATTTCTCCCAGTGCTACACATATTCTAATCTTTTAAAACAGAAAATATAGAATCAAATAATTTTGCAATAATTAAATGGAAAGGTTTAAAATGGATTTATCACAGCCTTGGCTCAGTCTTAATGCGTGCAGAATCGAGTTTCACTAGAGCCCTAGAATAGTGTGCCCCTTGGGGGGGGTGGGAGAAATGGGTCTGCACTTTGGTAAAGGAATTCCATTTAGGGAAAGCAATTTAGGAAAATCAGGCCCTGGTATGTGCATGTGATCACATTAAAATGCAACCTCTGCTAGTCTGATGAAAACCACAGCTCAGAAGTGAATGCATTTGCAGGCCTTTACGCCGAATACTACTCACTGCTGGCGGCATGGTTTTCTGTGGTTTGGTTGGCTCAGGAAGTTCAATCTTCGTTTCTAGCACAGGGAAAGAAGTCACACCAGGCTGAAGAATGGCTCAGGGTTTATTACCAAGGATGTATCTTAGCCCTGGGCCAGATGAGTATTTACTCTAAGATAATAAATTAATGCAAGCATTTTTGCTTGTTCTTTTGTTTGTTTTGGAAATGACCTTACTTTTTTAGGGGTGCTAGTTTATTGGTTTTGCTTTGTTTTGTCATCTTGTTGCAAAATAAGCTCTCCTGGGATAAGGAAGCCTTATTTGAGAAAATTCATTAATCAGCATGTCCTATAGACAAGTCTGTGGGGACATTTTCTTAATTAGTGATTGATTTAAAAGGGCCTTACCCGCAGTAGGCAGTGCCACCTTTGGACAAGCAGTCCTAGGTTGCATAATAACCAGCGGAAGAAGCCATGGAAAATAAGCCAGCAAGCAGGGTTTCTCCATGGTTTCTGTTTCAGTTCCCGTGCTCACTTGCCTCTGCATTAGACTCAGAGCAGGACATGTAAGCTAAGTAAATCCCATCTTTCCTGAATTGCTTTCAGTTGTGGTGTGTTAATACAGCAGCAGCAACAGCTAGGGCACCAGGCCAGCCTTGTGCATGCTATATAGGCTGGGCACTTTCACTTTGGGGTGTGTGTGTGTGTGTGTGTGTGTGTGAAAAAAGCAGTGGTTAAGGAAAATCAGCATAAGACAATGCACGGAAACAGACAAGTAAAACAGCTGCACAGCTTGGAAAAGCAGCCATTCGTTTACTTCTTTAATGGCAGAGATTTCAACAACACTCCACCTCATTATCTCTTATTCAGCATTCTTTAGCTCCTGAAATAGAGTTTCTTTCTTCCTGTGGCAAAGACACAGTCTTCCGTACCAATCCCCAAGTCCCGAGGTCATCTAGTACCAAATCTCCATCTTGTGTCAAAGATTCACTTCCTTTTGGAGACGTGTCTAACTCTGTCTTCAGCTCTGGGCCTGCTGCTTTTCAGCCCAGGGCTCATTGCTAGTCAAAGATTTATTGGGTTATCTAAGTACTTGTTGCAAATTGATCGATATTTCAAAAACAATAAACATTGACATCCATTATTTGAGTCTCAAAACAATTGAATATGAAAATACATCAGAAAGATAGATGTTTTTCATGATAAAAAAATATAAAATGAGATTGTAAACAGGAGGACCATACACTCCCCCCTACTTGCCTCTGTCTTCCTTATCTAATTACATAGAACCCTCTTTGGGGCCTCGTTTGTATCATAAGTTGTCTTCCTAACCATCATTTCAGAACCATCTCCTTCGGCATCTGCATTGTGTGTGTGTGATGCAGTTTTCTCAGAGTTGATTCTGTTCAGGAAACTGCAGCTACCACCTTTTGTCAGAAGCTCTATGACTTTCACACGTGTGATTAAGGTAGATTTGAATTGATCATAGGAGTGAATTGGGGGCATTACAGGGCAAACTGGAAAACAGGAGAGGCTCAGATTGCTGTCTTGTTCTCTCCAGGGTAATTTTCTGTGCTCCGTTCTCATTGGCTCTGTGCCTTCCTCTGGATTTCCCGTACCTGTGTAGCGGTCACTCTCTACTGTTTCCTTTCCAGGGGAATCACAAGCACGCTCTCCAATCCTGTACTGGCTCCAACACACAAATAATTAACAGGAGCTTTAAAGTTTAGGTTCCTGATTTCTTTCTTTCTTATGCATTTCTTTTCCTTCTCGGAAGAGTTCTTTGCAAATTTAAAAGGTAAAAGGAATTGCAGGGCAAAGAGAAGACTTTTTGTTTGAGTTTCTGGTGCTCATCCCTAAAAATGACTTCAAGTTCCAAACTATGGTCATGCCAGTAAAGGCCAGTAGGTCACCAAACAAAAGACCCAAGTTCCTGAAAGGGACTGGTAGGGGATGCCAGGAGCAGGAGGGAGAAATGAGAAGATGGTGGTAGAAGAAATAAGAGCACATTGTAGATGTGTATGAAACTGGCAAAGAACAGATGTATTCAATAAAAACAAGGGAAGGGAAGAAAAATCACATTCTACCATTGCCTATGGGGAAACAAGAAATATTCATGGTCTTCTCAACGCTAGGCCTTATAGAAAAGGGTAACATGTGTAATCCACAGTTAGGTCACTTCCTTAACTGAACTGTGTTTCAATGGCAATCTCATTGTTTGATAATTACTTTGATTGTGTAAGGAATAGAGCCTCATGATATGAATACGTTTCATTGGAATTTAGTATCTCCTATAGAAATTTTCAAAAATAAGAAAGGTTATTTTATCAGATTCCTCAAGATCTTTCCGATAAATGTGAAAATGTCTCTCTCCCATGTTTTAATCAAATTTATCAACTTTTGTGGTTTGCTTTGCCAAATACTCAGTGTGAATATTGTCTCTGGGCAGGTTTTTTTTATTTCCAGGTCTGAAGTGCTGCATAGCTTTAATGGAGTTTACTGTCTAGACATGCAGTGTCTTATGAACTGAATCATCTTTGTGATTTGTCCATGGTTGCACTGAGGTTTAATATTTAGGTATTTAGTGATGCGAATTGACCGGCTGGTCTTGGAAATACCAACACACCCACTGAAGGGAAGGAATCACCAGTCTTGACCTGCAGAAGTATGGAGTTAGCTTGAGAAGTTTTACATTTTTCCTGCTGCTAGAGATTAACCATAGGGTCTTGAGCACTTTACCACTGAGCTATCTTCCTCGATATCTTTTTACTTTTAAGTCTTACTAAGTTGCCCAGGCTGGTCTTGAAGTCATCTGTAGCCCAGACAGGCCTCAAACTTGTGATAGTTCTTCCTCAGTCTCCAAGTAGCTGGCCTGACAGACCTGTGTCATGGAAGTAGAAGAGTCACTTACACAATAGATAAAATGGGTTTTACTTTACTCTTAAAAATAATATTTTTCCTCAGATATATTTTCTTCTTAAAATACATTTTATGTTTTTTTTTTTAATTTAATTGTTCTTTGGGTAGAGTCTCACGTAGCTGAACCAGTACTACCTCCCGTTATCCAGAAAGCTTTGTTCCAGTTCTGTTCTCTAAAGGTGTGACTTCTGGCACTAATTTCATCCTAGTCTAGTCCATGCAGTGATGACATGACATTTCTGTGAGACAGAGCACATGCTTCAGAAATATGAAGGGTTTCTGACTATAGTTAGGACAATTTCTAGAGCTGAAGATAGGCTTCATTTTGGAAAAGATGAATGGGCTGTGTAGGTACAATTGAAACTATATCAGCTCACAAAGGTCTGGACCAGAAAGCATTCCACATTGCATTTAGAGCTCAAACTTGATCTAAGAAGCAGACAGATTTGAGATAGAAGAGTAGTCAAAAGCCAAACTGTTGATTAGAGGTTTGTCCCCAGTTTCAAGGGCAGTGACAAATCTATTAGAGATTATGAGTAGAGCTTGGCAACCACCGTAGACTCTAAAGAGTATAAGGGAGGAAAGTCACCTACAGAACTAACTGGAGCAGGAGGGGGCACAGCAGAGGGAGCCAGGCCAGTTGGAAAGTTATTGCAATATTAGAAATGCAGAGTTACAGTGTGCTAAGTAATGGCAATAATATTTGGGGGGGGCAGGGTGTAGAGGAGGGAAGAGTTATTTCTCGGGAGTGTCAGTTTTACTTTTCCCGATCAGCTCTGCTTTTGTTAAGCTTTTCAAAATAATTCATCCAGTTATATTGCAGAAGTTATGTCTTTACATGCAAACCCAGCAGAATGGACTCAGTGGGTAACTGGAAGGGTGTGTGTACAAAGGCAATGACCATCACACTCCTCCATCCCATCTGCTCCCAACTTCCCCTACCAGCCTTCTGGTACTTGTATTTCCCCATAGCTGGGAGTCTATGCATGCACGCCATTGCTCAGCTTTCATAAGGGCCCCGGATCTAGGAGACATTTCTGGTTTGATAATGTGGAAACTGTGACATAAAGAATTGAAATAATATGGTGAAGCAGTTTTTCAAACCAATTTTCTTTAGGAGAAGGTGGGTCACTGTAGCTCCGGTGGCAGTTGTATTAGACCACAGTGAAAGGTTTAATCAAGGCAAGCTTGTGCTGAGCAGGCTAGTTGGAAATAACTAAGACTGAGCCATTGTGGAAGATAAGGATGGCCCTTAATTACTCATGCTGGTATGGATAGTTTAGGAAATTGAGGACAATGACATTGAGTTGTTGCCGTGAATTTTTGTCTTTCTGTCCAAGTTAAGAAAAAGAGACAGGCTTGTTTATTAACTTTGTGCTGAGTGAATTCTGACTAACCGCTTGTTAGGAACTTTCTACTTAATAAGGATAAACTCTAACTGATGCTGGGAAGAGAACAGATGCTGGCTAGAACACAAGTGTCCAAGTGACTAAGAATCATGTCAAGGCTACAGAACATAGATCACCGTGGATGAGGTGGCAGCTGATGCTTCTAGTAAAATAATGATCATGTGTGCATAGGCCATGTTTTTATATGTGTGTCTCTCAGAGTATTCCTGTGTAGGTCTGGAAGCATAGCAGGAGAGTGAAAGAAAAGAAAAGATTTTATCCGAAAGCAGAATATGTGGAGAACTAAGATTTAAAATGCTCTTGTTCCCTTCTCAAATTACCTGAATGAGGCTTGCTCTTCAGGCATCTGAAATGGGAGTCATGCCTTTGAGATCTATGCTAGCGTTCGGTCTTGTTTGTGTAGAGCTGCCCGCGATTGCTGTACTGTAGTGTGGTGATCGCGTCCATCGCAAACAACAGGAACTAGTGGACTTTGAAAGTTAGCGTGAAGCAGGGGGTGGAAAATGTCCATACCTCTTCATCTTGACATGGTTCTTTCAGAAACTTGATACTGAATATCTGCCTGGATCTGGAGGAGGGAAAAAAAAAGAAACCATGCAGGCATTCTATACACAATACTGCAATAAAACCTTCTATTGTCCACGAAGACAATGGCACTAGTCTATAACAACGCAGTACAAGTTGAGCACAAACGACATAAGCCCGCAATTCAACCTTTGTTCCAGGGTAATCTTCCGTATCAACCGTGAACACTCCCCAGAGCCAAGAGAACAGCCTTTTCCCCATTTCCCATCACTCACTACTGCTTCCCTCTTTCCACTGTACAGAGAGTTGGTGCAATTAACCTCCCCTTTGGGATGGCTAACCATGTTTGACAGCGGAGGAACTGTCCTGCATCTTGGCCAGTCTCACACAAAGGCGGAACTGTTTGCCTTCATCTACAAAATTAGTGAGCTTCCTTTCATTGTCCAGGCTTGCATGGGGTGGATGGATGCTTTGTTGGGGAGACACATGGCAATAGTGGGATGTAAGGCGCTGCAGGAAAATAAATCACTACTTGGGAAGACTTCAACTTCTATGGGGAGAGAGAGAATATTTATATTTTTACCCTTTGGTCATTTTTAAGCTGGAGTCCCATGTCACCGAAGCAGGCCTATGCTTGCCAAGTAGATGAAGATGACCTTGAGTTCCCGATGCTCCCGCTTCTGCCTTTTAATTACTGTACTGAGGTTGGAGGAATGCGGCCTCACACCCAGCCTGAGATAAGATCTTTTTATGGAAATCATAGTAAGAAAAAAAAATGACTAAATCAGAGTTAAATGTCAATGACTGTGGGGTGGTCAGAGACACTGCCTGGGAATGCATCTCCACCTGGACTGGGTGATGACCGGGCCCATTATTCATCTTGCTGAAAGCCATGATATCATTCATGAGGACATCATCACCTTTTGTAGCCAGAAAACCAGTCAGTGTTTCACGGGGAAAAAAGATTGGTCCCATGGAAATGTTTACTACTGCTGATAAACTGAATAAACGGTCACCTGTTAAGAGTAGGGGATAAAATAGCACGGAGAACAAAGACTTGCTATTTGAGCATCTGCAGACTGTAACAGAGTTCACCGTACAGTTAGGGATATTTACTGGTCATGGGAAGCTTGGGAGTCTTCTGCTTTCATCTCAACTATAGGAAGCTAGTTCATCATATACTGTCTTGCTTTGAAATAAATCACTTAGGTAAATATTTTCTCTTTGGCAGGACTTGAATTGCATTGGGAGACAGGGTGTTTTCTCTTTATTTTCTGTTTTCCCATAGTGTGTGTGTGTGTGTGTGTGTGTGTGTGTGTGTGTGTATGTGTGTGTGTGTGTAAGCATGAGCTAGGTGTCCAATCTGTATTATCCAGGATGGGACACACACAATGAGCCAATGACTATTTGAAGGCAAGAAAACAAGGTAATCAGGGAGACTTTGAGGTATAAATGATAGAAAAAGCTTTTTTATATGGACACACCTCTTTGGTCTCAGGCACTTAAGTAGAAACCAGAATGATGTGATGGGACTTGCCAGGGAGTATCTGAGGATGAGATTGCTAGGTAAGAAAGTTAGGTACAAAGGCCCCCGGGCAGGTATGTGTCTACCGTTTTTTTTGGCAGTTTGAAGCTAGTGTGTTTCCAGGCTCAAAAGTACCAAGAGATGCGCTTAGAGAGGTGAAGGGGCCAGCTAGGGCATCTGTGAGGGCTCTTTCCTTGAGGTAACAGACAAGGGGTGGGGACTTGAAGGGGGACAGCAGGTGTTGAGGTTGGAAACTATTTCAGACAAATTTAAAAACAGGCTTGAGGGTCACCAAAAGAAGTTTATTTTTTATGCACAAAATAATGTTTGTATTTTAAGATGTTTAGTCACTGTGAAAGTTGATCAAGAGAATTAAAAAAATCCATTAAACTCTTAGAAAAGACCATATTGTGTCATATGAAATTTCACTTAGAATAAAGAATCAATGTGGTTTTTTTCCTTGAACCACTTAAGCTAATCCACACAGTCAATTTAATTGATCATGTAATCATACTGATTTAGTAATTAAGACTTCTGGGGAAACTGGACTCTGTTCAGCACATTTATCTGCTGTTTTCATCCAGACATCTCTAAGGGAAATGTGTTTAATTGTCGCTAGCACAGTGAGTCTACTGTATTCGGTCCACGAACAACTTCAGTACATCTTCTAGGAGGGAAATAATTTTTTTTTTTTTGAGAGAAACTCTCCTAACACCGGCTAACATATGAAGGGAAGATGCTTTGATATTCCATCAAATTTATAGTTTAGCCCACCCTTCATCTCTACAAAAGTTCACATATAAACCAGCTTCTAAATGCTCACATCACGCTCCCATTTAAAATGTTTTGTTGACAAAAGTGCTTTCTTGTGCTGCTTCTTTGTTACTTTCTTCTGCAGTGTCCCAACATCTTGATTCATTGGGGGCGCAGTAAATTGACAAACGTCAGATAATTGCGGAGAGGACGGCTGTAAGGAGCACTGAGTGGAACACCATTGTCAGACTCTGGCTGGCCGGGACTGTGGCCTTCCATTCTGCTCTTCCCAGAGGCTTTCAGATGCATGGATTCGGTCCTAGTGAGAAGTTGTCTTTTTCACCAAGCACTGGGAATGAGATCAATGTACACTGATTCCCATGGCATTTTTGAGGCCTTTATGTAAAAGTGGCAGATGCCACTTTACTTCGTGAGTCATATAGCCATGTTGTATACTAAATGACTTGCCTAAGAGACTTGCTAGGGACTTCACTGATCAGCTAAGGCTGGGGTGCCTTGAAGAAACATGAAAGTTGCAGTCCTGGACTCCAGTTCTCCTTCTGGTCTTATATTTAGCTGAGGCTGTTGCAATTTTTATTGAATCATTGCTTGGGATGCTTATTTTATCCCTAGGAAAACAGAGTTGCAGAAGTTAGAGATTAATACTTGTTTGTTGGTTTTGGTTTCTGTTTGCTTTAAACAATGATGATTGAAGCTCCCGTTGCTCTCAGAAACTGGATTAAGGCATTAGACGGTGTCTGTGCTTGCCAGATAAAGCTTTAATAAACCAAGTCTTTCATCTGCAGAATGGCAACCTTCTTCTTCCTGAGGTACTAGCACAGGAACCTCCTAGGCTGCCCTCCATTCTGTCCCAGCCCGCTCTGATGGCATGGTTTGTAACCTGACACCTGTAAGGCTTACTTCCATGGACATATCTTCCTGCCAACAGCAACCCCATGTTCCATGCTTGCAAAATGGGGCTCAGTGCCAGCAAAGAAGCTTGAAGGATATCTCCAGTCATCTTCCAGTCATATCTGAATATCCATAAGCTAGATAAGAGAGAGAATAGACGAGACTTCCTCATCCCTGTGAGGAGATGTGGGCTCATCGGACAGTTCTGAGCCACCCGTTTCTGGCTCCAACCATCTTGTTTTTCTGATTAAGGTCTTCCTTTCACTCTCCCTCCCTGTCCACTCACCTCTATTATGCAAGAGGTACACACATGCCATTAAGCACCAAATGCCATTTGTATTATTCACGGACCTTATTTGTGATGTCTGAGAAGTTCTGGGATGAGGTCAGGCTGAACTGTGTGCCAAGGAAGACTATCATCAGTCATTACAGCCTCAAGAAGTTAAAAACAATATTGCATAATATCAGTGATAATTGGACCCTGCGATAATGACAAGCCTTATGCGGCGGTACGTACCTAGGTTACACTCGGTAAGGAGAAGGAGCACAGTGCTCTCTTGTTGGGACACACACTGGACAGAGGAGAGCACATGCGCATTTAGAAGTAGGGGTGCTGGCTTCACACTTGAGCCTTGAAGCTGGCAAGGACCCTGGTATTTGAGAAGCCCCTTGGCCACATCCAGCTGTTCAACTTCAGAGGAGATGGGGGACTTCTTAAATGGCCTCCGAAGTCCTTTAAGGTGTTTCATTTTCTTTGCCAGTCACCACCCCCATAACAGCTGCACCCCATCCTTTCCCAAACAGGGAAAGGATCCCCCTGCTTCTGTTTCTGACCGTGCATGGCAGGAACGGGAGATGGTGGGAAGGGGGAGGGGACCAGCCTCTCATACTGCCTTTTGAAATCATTAGATCCTGACACTAATATTGTTCATGGGAACAACTAGATTACCTCACTGGGAGGGGAGGAGGCAGCAACACAGCTCAGGAGCAGGGTTCACCACAGGTGTTTCTGCTAAGCCTCAGACTTTACACGGGGCAGGGGAGGTGGGGCGCCTCGAAACAGCACACTCTCTGTCCACGGAAACTTTCTCATATTGGATAACTACCGAGAGTTATCTAATTTCATCTGCATAATGGTTCTTCAATGTGGCTATTATTAGCTCTATTTTATATATTAGGAAACCGAGATGCATAGTGATTAAATATCTTACCTGTGATCACATAGCTAGGAAGTGGAAGAACCGGTTTGCAAAGGGGAAGCTGATTCTGCCCTGTTCTTTCCAGTGTGTGAAGTACCTCTTGGTTCAGACTTCCTTGAGGGGAAATGGCAGAACCATCTAGTAAGTCAGTCATTCCAAATTCGGATGAAGAAAGAGCATAATCCCTGTGCACCCCATCTGGACACTCTGGATAGAACTATGTGGTTATTTCTTTTCCACCCCAGCACCCAAAGACCTCTAAACTGCTCCAGGCTTCCCTTAACACCATTCCTGTACCAATAACTGTTGAGTAGGGATGTATCTGGAAAGACTGCAGTACCCTGAAGTTGAGTCTGTATGAGGGATAACCCATCTGGCATTTGGCTCATTACTTATCATGTAACGAAGGAGGACAGACAATATCCTAAGGCCCCATTCATGATTCCCATGCTATGGCCCAACCTGAAAGAGACGCCAGGGAAGCCGATTAGGACAGCACATACTCTGAGCCAACAGCAAAGATTACAGGTGAGAAAGAGTGAGCATTCTTCCCTAGGCTGAGGAAACCCGAGCCTTGTATTTCATAATACAAACAAACAGGCCTTCTTTAGTAATGCGGCCATGAGGGCTGCTAGGTACACCAGACTGTTGCCTGTTCTCAGGGAAGTGCCAGTGAGACCTTCCACGGTCTCAGTCCTGGATGAGCCCCTGATTGGATGGGGACCTTCAATACACTTCACAGCGACTTGGTCTTAGGACCTCTTCTCTCCTCTCATGGAAAAAGAAGTTACTTTGGTATGTATGGGACCATAGCTACACTGGTAGCTTCAGAAACCTGTCTGTGCTTTTTGCCTGGATTCCAGAGCATTCTCCTAAAAACACCTGGCCCTCCACTGGGAGAACTCAGTGCTTAGAAATACTTCATTTGGCTCTACTTTTTTTATTGTCTGATCCTGGCCAGATCATGAAATAATTCACAGACACTGTTGCCACAGCTCTAAAGTGTGGCGTCAATCCTCTCCTGGGATTTTATCACCCTCCTCTCGCCGTGTTCATGCCTCATTTATCATCTCTTAAAACATACTTATGTGTCCTTTCTAAAACCCTAATGACTCTCGGAAGATTGACAAGTCAGAGAGAAATGACAACGTCCTATACATGTTCATATGTATAATATAGACAGGCCCTGGTCTCTGAGCTACCCCTTAAACTGTTCCGACACAACCACGGGCATTACTGCGATCCATACATTCATGAAAAGCAGAGACACATGCCTTTTAGTTCTCATTATTTTTCAAAAAGAAAAATGTCCTCCTAAAGTAAGTTCAGCAAAACTGTCGTCACAGGAGCAAAAGCCTTGTGTCCTGAGGTTCCATTTTTGGGATCTGCTTGATTACACTCTTCTTGGCCCCTCCTTCCCATTGCATGGGCACAAACTCATTAATGCATTAGGATTTGGCTGGGAAGGCCAACGGCACAATGGGAACCTAGAAGAATCTGGCTGGGCTGCCATACTTAACAGCCCTTTGAGTACAATAAAAGCAGACAGTATTTTTGACGGAGCATATTCTTGGTGCATTCAAAGGGGCTTGGAAAGCATCCATGGCTGTTGATTTCAAGTAAGAAAATATCCCAGGGAACTTGAGGCAAAGGTATGTGCTCTAGGTTCTCAGTGAATGCCCATGGGGGCCCAAGGCAGGAGTGAAAATGGAGGACCACATGCCTAAACACTAGGGTCTTCCGAGGCAACTTTGCAAATTCTTATATGACGCAAACTGTCCTTCCTTCCTTCCTAACCAATGTATTTCACTAGCAATCTGTAGGTGGGGGTCATATAAAGTTTCCTGGCTTCTTGGAGTTCCATTTTGTAATTCTCCTGCCAGGGAGATCTGGCCTCTCCTTTCTTGGCCTTTGGTTCTATGTGCAGCCCCTTCTCATAGCCTGCCTTCACCCTGCAATTTGTGGGGTTGCATGTATAAGCATGTGGGATACTTTATCATGCAACTGATTTACACTCCCTCATACCGCTATCCCTTGGCATCCTATGGACCAAGAGGTGGGGAAATGTGTCTAGATGGGAACACCAGGAAGAAGCTCCACGAGGTGCTGGGAGTTGTCCCCAGGTGGTTGGGGAAAAAAAGGCAGAGTCCTGATGACCTAAAACATGGTTAGGAGTGAGCCAGCCAGCCAGTTTATCCTTGCTGGTCCCCATGAGGAGAGGCCTTATGCAAGGCTGCCTGCGCAGGCATGTTAAAGGGAGGCCACACAGGTACTCCTGCCTGGATTTCTGGATCGTGTGCATAACGTGGATCTTTTTCTACAGAACACAAACCACGGACACTTGCTACAGTGCTGCACTCACAGGTACATTCAGACAGGTCACTCCATCTCCTTCATAACTCAGGAGGCCACAACTAGTTACGGTGGTCTTCACCTCAGGCTGTGCTGTAACTTCCTGTGGTGAACATTTCCCCTCTCTGCACATGTACAGGCAGGATGGGAAGCAGGTATACAGCCTCTGAAGACACTCCACAGTTGGCGATATATCACCCAGAATGAAGAACCACTGTTTCTTCCGATGACCGTGCTTTTCGTGCTGTGTCATTAAACCTGTGTGGCTACTGCAAAGACCTCAGAGCTAAGCTAACCCAGGAAAGGTTCATCAGCAGAAGGGCAGTGCTAGTGGCCATGGCAACAAGGGCATCTCTTGTTGGTTGGAGCAGTCAGTAAGATGGGGACAGTGGGAGACAGGACTCTTGACTGACTTCTCCACTGGGTTCCTTACAGAATGAAAGTCAAAGTAGTTAGTGTCCAAAAACCATTGCAAGCACAGTCCAAAGAAGCACCGACCCAAAGTGCTTATCTACTTTACTGTTGTCAGTGGTGACCCTGTCACTCCTCCCAGAAACTGCGTGGAGTGAGCATCAGTGTACACTCCTCTCAGACGACTTGCAAGATGCCAGATCTGAAACTGGAATCTAGTTCTTCCAATGACAGCATCACAGGTAGCTAGCACTTCTGGGTGTTATGGATTGAGCTTTTATTCAGTAGCATTAATTAGTACATGCCAGTAAACTTAAGAAAAGATCTATGCTCAGCTTTATAGAAAACACATTTCACACAATGAACCATCGAGTCCAGCTCTACGGAGATGAGAGGGAGGGCATTTGTTTCTAAAACTGGTAAGTGGCCTTTTAGTTGTGAAGTCTCCATGTATATTAGGACACCGAGTTAGAAATATGCCCTGATGCTCTCACTTGCTGTCTGAAAAATTCAGGGCTAGAGATTTTAAACTTGTGGGAGGACTGTATTTTATATGAGCTCAGAGATGTGAAATCACAAAATCCCAAGGCAGGCCCATCTTCTCCAAGCCTGTTTCTGGGTACCTGTACATGTGAGCCATCCAGAGGCAACAGTCCCCCACGTAGAGGACAATTTCTCCTCCCCCGGCAGGAGAGGCTTCTGTTCAATGCCCAGGTCAAGGGAGACCATGACCTGGCACAGTGATTTATTGAGGACCTCTCCTCAGCAGGGCGGGTTCTGGTTCTTGGGAGTCAAATTGCAGACAACTAGAGAATTCTCTGTACAATGAAGAATACAAATGTAGGTTCAAAGCAAATGTTTGTTTAGAATGAGGAAATGAATCACAATAATTGATGAAGTCTTCATGATTTTAGGCCTTTTCTCTTTCTTTCTTTCTTTCTTTCTTTCTTTCTTTCTTTCTTTCTTTCTTTCTTTTTTTTCTAAGAGTCCACATGGTCACTTCCCAGACATGCTAGTGTAAGGCTTCCTGGTTGTAGATTGGCATCCCCACCTTACCTAGGAAACTCGACCCAACCCAGCATGCAGGGCTTCCCACACATGCTCCTGTTCTTCAGAAAATACACATGGATGTTATTTACTTACTAGTTTATTTATTTGTATGCTTTGTCCATTTCCAAAGGCTATGAAGCAGAGGCTTGCCCTCTGCATTTCTGCAATGTAGCAGGAGCTGATAATACATATACAAGACTGGTGAGTTTACCCCCATACACACCCCTGTCCTGCCCCTCACCTAACCTTCCCCTCCCACCCTTGCCAACCGCACAGGCAAACTCTCAAGTCTCTGTTTGTTCTTTAATACTGTTATGGAATATTGATTGCTTTTTTAAGCCACAATTCTCAACTGGGGCCTATCTGGACCCCCAGGGACTTTTGGTAATGCTTATAGACATTTTGGATTAGCCTAACTTGTGCGGTGGTTGGGTTGCTAACCTGAATATAGTAGGCTGGGGAAAGGAACTCTAATAAAGACCCTATAATGAACGGGATGAGCTACCCTAACTAAACCAAGAATTCTCAACCTGTGGGTCATGACCCCTTTGGCAAATCTCTACCTCCAAAAATATTTATATGATGATTCATAACATTAGCAAAAATTACAGTTGGGAAGTAACAATGAAAATGTTATATATGGTTGGGGGTCTCGACAACATAAGGAACTGTATTAAAGAGTCGCAGCATTAGGAAGGTTGAGAACCACTGGCCTAAACTATCAGTGGTGCTGAAACTGAGAAAGTTTACTCTTGCATGATTTCTGAACCCTGTTCTGTACTCCTGGAGCCACTCCCACAGTCTGAGCTTGTGAATCACTATGACAATTATCTGTGTTTATGCTTTACCCATTGACTGTTGAGTCATGTGAGGGATTTTAATCTTTCTAGTGAGCCCAGAACCTAACTGTTTGCACACACTGAATTTTTAGTTATAGTAGTTCAAAGCGAAGGGTTCCACTGCTTTTATCTGAGCCATTTGTTAGTAAGTCTGCCTTGTAGTACTTTTAAAAAAGACTTTGCTTGTGTAAGCAGTGTGTCCTCGGCAAGGCCGTAATGTCTCGGGGGGAAGAATTGTGTCTCTCTTACACTTTTACTCTCTTTCCCCACAGCATTTTTGTTATAACTAAGCACGGAATAGATACTCAGTTGGTTGTGGGTTAACTGTCTACTGATTTCTCCCAACTATTCGCAAAGTTTATAGTTACCGTTGGATCAAGTTAGGATAGATGGAAAGAAGAGAGTTTCTGGTAGAAATGCCTACAATTCAATAGAAAGTTTTAAATTACATTTTTAAAAATGCATTTGAGAGAGGACTTGCATGCTATAGCACAATGCAGAGGTCAAAGCGCAGCCTAGTGGAGTCAGTTCTGTCCTTCCACCCTGTGGGGCCCAGGAGTTTAATTCAGATCATCTGCCTTGGTGGCAGGCACCAAGGTAAACCTGCTGAGCCATCTCCTTGGCTCCAGAAAAAAAAAATTCTTTTTGCCCCGAGACAGGGCTTCTCTGTGTAGCCTTGACTTTCCTGGAGCTCTCTCTGTAGACCAGGCTGGCCTCAGACTCACAGAGATCCGCCTGCCTCTGCCTCCAGTGTGCTGGGATTAAAGATGTGTGCTACCACTGTCCTGCCAGAACAGTTTTTGAAGAAGGACAAAGAATCATATTCGATTATAGAAGAGGCTTGCCATCAAAAGTTACCAAGCGTTGTCCAGCAATGATCTCAATTTATCAAGAGAATTATGAGTTTATGAAAACCAGCATTAGTGCAGTTTAATTTAGCAAGCATAATTCTATCTTTTTTTAATGTATACAATATTCCATTTGTGTGTATGACTGCAGGCCAGAAGAGGGTACCAGACCTCATTATAGATGGTTGTGAGCTACCATGTGGTTGCTGGGAATTGAACTCAGGACATTTGGAAGAGCAGGCAATGCTCTTAACCTCTGAGCCATCTCTCCAGCCTGTATAGCTCTATCTTGAGGCTTGTTGAACACACTGCTTTAGGCCAGAATTTCAAAGCCAACACTATGGTTTCAATATACATGAAGTGGTAAGTACCTGACAGTGCTTCAGCCTCCCAGATGTTTTGTTTTCAGAGCGAAAACAACCTGAAGGGGTAAGAGTCAAGACTACAGAGGTGCTTTTAGGCCCAATGGTGGTGTTCCACAGTACTCCAGCTCCCGGAGCCTATGCAGATCCTTTGTGTAAATTACTTATGGACTTGTCTTGGGGAGGTTTCAGATTTTTTTATGTTCATGTTTTTCCTTCTTTTTGTGTGGTGACTGGAGGTCTCCCAAGTGTCACCAAGTGGAGATAAGCTCCCATCAATCTACCCAGGTCCTTGATAGGTAGACATCACAGGGATGAGAGGAGAGGGGTTCAGGGAAGTACTGGTGGTTTAAAAGTCACAGCAAAGCTTGCTCTGTTCCAGCTTGAATGGTAACATGACAGCAAGAACAAGCATAATGTTTCAAGATGTCTTATGTCAGTCCCTTTGCAGCCTGAATCCGGTATCTTTTATCTAATACCATGGGTTGTGCAGCAGTTAGCAGGACGGGGAAGCCATCCTTGAGACTCAAAACTTTCATTATTTGGGGGATACACAGCCTTATCACTTCCTTACTGATTGCACTGGTGGACAAGAATCAATTCTATTTCTCTTTTATCCCCAGGCTCTATGCCATGATGTTATCTCTACCATGTAGTCTCTCTCTCTCTCTCTCTCTCTCTCTCTCTCTCTCTCTCTCTCTCTCTCCTTCTCCTGACTTCTCCTAGTACATAAAGGCATGGTGTGCATGCCATGGGAACATGGGAAATAAGTAAATCTATCGAGGCTGATTTATGTTTATTTTTAAAACTCTGGATTTCAATAAAAGCAGGCTTCTCCGCTGCCTCTCCACCATGTCTTATTTCAGCTTATCCATGGTGTACATTGAGTAGGTGCAAGATATCATTTAATATGACTCCCATTTAAAAATTATATTCTTTCATGAGAACACATACACTCTATTACCTTCACTAGTGTAGTTGATTAAGAGAATTGGCTATGTGAAAGCCTGATGAAACATGAACTTTGTTTAATTTTAGACACGGAAGAGTAGAGTCCTGTGTACACTATGGGTAACTCTTCTTTATAGACACCTTTGGCAGTTTTCTTATCTTATTATGTAGTAGACACTGAACCTTGAGCCACAAAAGAAGGTGTAAAAAAAAGAAGTGGCCAACTACTCCTTACAGAAGAGATAAAGATAAAATCAGGCATATGGCCAAGCCAGGCTGGTGATAATCTTTTCATAAAGGTACTTGGGAACCAGAAGAAAATAGTGACTTCTTTCAGAGGGCGACTAAACAGAGTGGGTGGGCATCTGGAATTTTCTTTAGGTGCCTTCCTGGGATGCTCAAAGGTGGTCCTCATTGTTAGAGCAGAAGGCAGCTGTACCATGAGAAATGTAATAGATGATGAAGGAAGGAAGAAAGGAAGAAGAGGGACAGATAGTGCATTCTGGGCATCTATTGACCCCTAGTTCAGTACTGCCTAAAGCTGATGTTTCCAATGCCTTTCAGTTCCAAGAGTCAAGCAGTCTCCTCTCTCTTTTTTTTTCTTGCTCATTTGTTTGACCCTGCTGTTTCCATTGACAACCAAATTAGTTCTGATGAACACCATCTGAAGACTACAAGTGAAGTGTCCAAATTGAAGTAGTCAATCTTGGACAGAGTATATTCACCAGAACTCCTCTCCCTAGAAGAACTTACACAGTTGCCTGCTGTAGGCCCCAAATGGGAAATGCTCTTACCTTATCTCCTTTTATTGTTTTCACCATTAATAAACAAATCACATTTATTGATTTATTAATGATTCCACAAGTTCCCACTTGCTAGCTCAAAGTATCATGATCATGAGCAGCTGTGAATAAGGTGGATAAATGGCCCGAAAGCCAGAAAATGTTATCTATATGCTGTGTCTGAATATTCTGTAGGTGGTAGCTTCAATATAGTCTATATAACTGTAGTATAGGAAGTACAATGTGCTTGTTTTAAGGAATCTCTCTATCTGAACTCCCTCCCCCATGTGTGTGTGTGTGTGTGTGTGTGTGCACGTGTTTGTGTGTGTGTCTGTGTATGGTGTACATATTTGTCCATTCAGACAGTAGAGGACAGTGGCATTGGTCATCTTTCTCAACCTCTCTTTATCTTTTGAGACAGGATCTTTCACTGAGATTGGTGCTGGACCAGTCCCAGGGATGTTCTTGTCTCACCTCCTCAATTTTCTGCAGTTCTAACAGAAGCAAACTTCCAAACAAGCTTTCACATGGGTGCTTGTGATCAGACTCAGGTCTTCGTGCTTGCCAGGCAAGAACTTTAAGAACAGAGTCTTTCTTCCATTGTATAATTTTAGCTCCTTTGTCATAAATCAGGTGTTTCCCCAACTAGTTCCGTGGGCAGCAGAGGAGAGGGTGCCTGTACTGACCTTATCCTATAGCCACTCTGATTAATATCTTGCATATTACCATAGAACCTTCATCTGGTGATGGATGGAGATAGAGACAGAAACCCACATTGGGGCACTGGACTGAGCTCCCAAGGTCCAAATGAGGAGCAGAAGGATGGAGAACATGAGCAAGGAAGTCAGGACCACGAGGGGTGCACCCACCCACTGAGACGGTGGGGCTGATCTAATGGGAGCTCACCAAGGCCAGCTGGACTGGGACTGATGGAGCATGTGATCAAACCGGATTCTCTGAATGTGGCTGACAATGAGGGCTGACTGAAAAGTCAAGGACAACGGCACTGAGTTTTGATTCTACTGCATGGACTGGCCTTGTTGGAGACTAGTCTGTTTGGATGCTTACCTTTCTAGACCTGGATGGAGGGGGGAGGTCCTTGGACTTCCCATAGGGCAGGAAACCCTGACTGCTCTTAGGACTGGAGAAGGAGGAGAGGGAGTGGGGGGAGTGGGAGGGAAATGGGAGGAGGGGAGGAGGTAAAAATTTTTAATAAATAAATAAAGAAAAAAAAGATAAAAAAGAACAGCGTCTTCTCCCCAGCACCCCTACCGTCAACATTTTAGCAGTTCAATCTTGTGAAGTCAGATACAAAAGCGTAGGGTGTGGAAGTTGGAAAACAATATTGTCATAACTTGGCCACATACGCAAGGACAGAAAAGTGTATCTTATTAAAATAAGCTACCTAACCCCAAAACACAAACACTATCCTATCCTGTAGTATTTTAGGAACTGTAGTCTGGATAGTTGATAAAAAAAAGTTTTCAAAAGATAGAATTTTGAGTCTCTCCTGGACTGTGAATGAGAATTCCTAGAATGAATCTGTTTCTGCAGAGACTGATTGATTAGAGCATCAATAGTGTGGAGAGATTTGCACGTTACAGGTTCCAGAGGCTGATTTCCTTATCTTGAGCTAGCTTTAGCTCCCCACCTCCACCCCCATCCGCCCCAGTCATTCCCTGCCTGCCCCTGCGTCAGAACCAACATCCTGTGAGTAATAGATAAAAAGCCTTTGGAATTTATTCATTTAGCAGATTCACTGGCTTCTACAGAACTGGAAGAATTTTATCAGATACATCTTGGTTGGGCCTATAGAAAAGCTTCCCCAGTCTTGCTGTATCCACCTCTTTGGCCCACTCAACAGTGTGTTTTAAACTTTCCTTGATTTATGACTGCTTTGTTCTGTAAATCTATGAAACTTCATGAAACTACTTCCATGTTGAAACACGGAATTAGGGGTAACTTAAATCTGTGTTCCTGGGCCATGGCCACTCAGAATGGCTCCTAAATAAACTAGCTTCTATTGCTTTTATGATGGGAATTTTCGTATTTGAGTTGACAGAACCAAAGCCAATTTTTAAAAATAAATAAAAAAATTAGTGTTTAAATGTGGAAGCTGATTATTGATGTTAACTCCTAATTAAACTAAAGCTATTGATAAAGTATGTTGAGTCCTCTGACTCATGAAGCAATTCAAGTATGTTCTGGTGAGCGAGGTCAGTTATAACATGGGAGTATGGCTGTCATAGTCTTGGGAAGTCTCAGTGAAACTACAGAAATTAAGAAACTTCTATCTCTTTAAAAAAAAATCAACGCTTTTGCCCCCAGAGGATGCAAGTTGAAACTGCCTTTGTGTTTTCACTTAGAATTTGATTTCTGTTCTCACACCCCACCCTTCTTTACATGAATATTAAGGACAGAGGCTTTAGCGACAGGCAGTTAGTCTCGGGGGAGAAGGGGTAAAGGGAAAAGTGTTGTGTATGGCTTTTCATATGTTAATGGATCGATTCCATGACAACCATTGAAAAAAGAAGGGCTGGGAACAAAAGGTGCTGCGGGAGAGAGGATGGGGCTCTTTCAGGGGTTGGTAAGAATAACAGCCCAGTCCTCCTCTCTGAAAGGTATCTGATGGCCATGCCTCAAAGGGCTTTGTCTTAATGGTTCAGAGTCAGTATGTAATTAATGCAGAGTTTTATGAGTCCAAATTTCACCCACAACGATGCTTCCCCTTTAAAAGGTGGTGAATAAGAATCTGAAACCAAGAGGATGTTTCAAATCACTGCTCCCATTGGGACCTGTGACGAAGTCTATCCAGGGGACACACTAGACTATCGGTTCTGAGCATCAGACATTTCAGTTCTGAGTTAAAAGGTCAAGGGCTTTTATCTTTGAGTACAAGAAGGCTTTTAAAGCTGGCTGACTAGAGAAACCACAGTGGGAATGGCTGCTGTCTCTCTCACGGGCATATTTTGAACACTGTGACATGTTGAAACGGGAACAGGACACAGACAAGAGCAGGTCACAGGACACTGGTAGCACTCCTGGGCTTTCTTGACCAATAGAAAGAATTCCTGACTGGCTGTTTATCCTTCCAGCAGCATGAGGTGGTATCCTCATAGCAGACTCTCTAGAATGGAGTACTGCTTGGTCTTCATGTGAACTTCAGTGGTCACACACATGAATTAGCTGTTGTATCATGCCAGCACAATGTGGTCCTTCTAGCCCCTTCTCTGATACTGTAGAGCATTGCATTCAGTACTAATGCTGACTTTACTCATTTTCTATCCAGCCTTGTTTGCTCTCATGTGTATTCCTCAGTCCTTGATTGAGTTAAATTGAATTCTCTCTTACTCTCTCCTCTCTCCCCTTTAAGTGGTTGCCAGAGACTGGCCACCAGTAGCTGGGGTACAGTGTTTTCTCTGTTTAGACGGACACAAGGGCTTTCATCACAATGGAATGCTATGGAATTGCATGTTTCAAAGGACACTCACATGAAAATACAACTTCATTCAAAGTCAGGTTACAATGATGAATAGCAAGGCCACAGTGAGTACTGAAGGAATGTCTAACTTGCCTGGAAAACTCTGGCTTTGCCTTCCCTTCAGTGGTTATAAAATGTAATTCATGTGTTTCTTTTCTCATAAACTTCATGAACTCAGCCCCATTTTTATGCTATTCATTACTGTGGTGGGATAGAAAGAACAGAGATATTGTAGTTAGCAGGAATCCCAGTTTGAGATCCGATAATACTGCTACTAATATTACATTGCAAATATGATAGTTTCCTCAAAATGATCTTGTTTTCAAATGGTTATTTTTGCTTGATATTTGCAGTGTGAAATTTGACATCTCCCAATATTTTAGCAAATAACACTGAACTATTTATTCATCAAAATTTTAAAAAGGGTTTATTCTAGTCTAGGGCTGGGCCATATTTGATCAGTACAAAGAAAATGATATAACTGGTTCTCAAGGAAACATAGCTTGGTATGTGGATAACTGTGTTAAAAAAGAATTATAGTTTTATAATTATAAATCAAGACTTGATGTTTAAATAGATACATGGGATGAGAGGTAAAAAACAAAAAAACAAAGGAAGAACATCTGGTTAGACACAATCCAGACAAAACAGGAAAAGAAATTCCAATCAATGAAGGGGCAGGGTGAGTTCTAGGCACACTCCATAAACCTTCAGCTTGTCCCTAGATGATGAACATATTGCCAATCATGTGCCTATAAAAGTGTTGATGTACACAAGAGCCAAACTAACTCGAAGTCCATGATGAGCAAAGCTCTGCCTTGTTTTGAGCAATAAGAGAAGCTCCCCAGCTCCCCAACCCTCCATATAAGGAGATCTGAGAAGGGGTACATGGACCCACTGTGCATTGCAGCAACCCGTTCTTAAAAGAAACACCGTATCAAGTCTTTGATAAATATCTTGCATATTATCCCCATGGCAAACAAAGACAACTAATGACAAGGGCTTGAAATGATCCTGGGTCTTCCCTAAGGATACTTGGCTTGCCCCCAAACAGCTGTGCTCCAGGGCTCTGTCACTCCCTGTTGCAAACAACTACCAGTGTCCTCACACACACAGTTGTTAAGATGACAGCGAGAGTTAATTGGTTTGGGGAGTGGAGGGACACTTGACTCAAGAAGGACCACTGTTTATAGACTGGCTAGTGGCCTACACCACCCTCTGATATGAAAAAGCTTTTCTGAGAAAGGCTGCCTGAAGTTGAGATGAAACAATCAGAGGTGCTTTGTAGGGTGTTTAAAGACATGCGGTGCACAGAGGAAGGCAATTATTTGGAAGTATGAGCAGAAGCTGAAGGACAAAGAGAGAAAAGCCAACTTGTAAAAGCCAAAAGGACAAGAGACAGTAAACAGGCAGAAAAGGAAAAGGACACTCGGAGCAATGGATGGAATCATTTCTCAGCCAGATGTGGTACGTACCAGTGATTTGAGTCTAAGGGAAGCAGAGACAAGAGGACCCTGAGTTTTGAGACTAGCCTGGGACCATGGTAAAATTATGTCTCATAAAAACAAACCAACCATTAAAACAACAGTGTGCGTGGTGCCGGAGAATTATCTGTATTCTGTCAATCATGTATTTTAATAAAACGCTGATTGGCCAGGCAGGAAGTATAGGCAGGAAAACCGGACAGGAAGTAGAGGTGGAGCAAAGAGAACAGGAGTATTCTGGGAAGCAGGAAGCTCCCCACCCCAGGATTCCAGCCCAGACCACAGAGAAGCAAGATGTAACCCACCCAGCTGAACGGTTCTGAACCATGTGGCTAATATAAATAAGAATAATGGGTTAATATAAGCTACGAGAGCTAATAAGAAGACTGAGATAATGGGCCAATCAGTTTTATAACTTATGGAGATCTCTGTGCGATTTTCTTTGGGGCTTGCCGGCTGTGGGTTATTGGGAGGGACAGAAACCCCAACATGCAGGCCCTTCTTGTTACATGTGTGTGTGGGGGTGGGAGATATGACCCTGCCAATGAGTAGGAGTAGGGGAGCTGGAGCTGACCACACAGCCACATTCCCTGGAGCCTCACTCCACTCTTACTCTGTTCTCCCAGAAAGACAGCAAGTGGGTTTTGACCTGCACTATCCTAAGAGAACTGTCGATTTTCTTTTTCTGGCCAAACCAAGGTAAAAGTGCAACCCAGAAAGAGAAATCCTACTAGGGTTCAAACAGTACAGTACAAATAGGTCCCTCAGGTGCTGCTGGCTTCATCCAAAGTAAAACTAGTCGTAGAAATGCATCAGAGGAGCTGTGCATCTTCTCAAGCGGTTATTCATGTGGGTTAGCATGATTTGGATATCAGATCTCTGTAAGAAACGGAAGGGATCTGGGTTACATTCTGCACAAATGGGCACAAGCACTTGGGAAGGGATCACTCCAAAGGCTTTGCCAGCCAGCAGACTAGAAGGTGGAGAGACTGTCTACCATTGAAGTTGCAGGCCTTCCTCATCTGTAGTGAACTTGTCTACATATGGTTATCTGGACAACAAAGGTAAAGGAAATATACTCCCAGTTTGAATCTTTAAAGCAGGTAAATAGAAATCCAGAAACCTATAGCTATGTCACCAGCCCACAGCATTTGAAAGCACAGCGGCAACAGTGAAGTTTCTACCACATCCTCATAGACTGTCTCGCTTGCTGTGGTGTTATCAGATGGAGCTAATGCAACTTTGGAGCTAAACTGTTCAAAAATGGGGCCAATCCTAGTCAACAGAGTGGGCTGATGAGTGGATCAGAGTCAGAGGAGGATGGAATGTTTGCTAACTATGTGCCCCCCCCCCCCCAACCTCATCCTTCATGACCCAAACTGTAGTATTAGGTTGGTCTTGGGTTCAGAACAATAGTCATTTATTTCCCTGGAGTCGTCCATTCTGAGCTTTTCTGAGTAACAGAGACAAGACTGACTTGTAGTGAGAGACTCTCAGATGGAGCTGTCTGAACCACATCAAGGATCTTATCTTCAAGTTAGTTAGAATTTACTCTTGCTTAATTCAGCTGTGTAGACAGTTGTACATTTCAAAGTACAGTATTTCTATTTTTATTTTTTGTTTTTCGAGACAGGGTTTCTCTGTGGCTTTGGAGCCTGTCCTGGCACTAGCTCTGTAGACCAGGCTGGTCTCGAACTCACAGAGATCTGCCTGCCTCTGCCTCCCGAGTGCTGGGATTAAAGGCATAAGCCACCATCACCCGACATAGTATTTATATTTTTAAAAAGATTATCCTTGAGAGGAGATAGTCTATGAACTTCCTCATAGGATCTCTAAAACCTTGAGTTATATTGAACATATGATTATGCTTTCGCATATATCATACATACAGACCTATGATAAAATTTAATTTATAAATTAGGCAAGGGAGTAACAATAGTAATAAAATAGAGACATCATAACAATACTTTGTAGCAAAAAGTGAATGTGGGGGCCTGAGTGATGTTTCAGCGGTTAGGAACACTGGATGCTTCTAGAGGTCTTGGCTTTGAGTCTCAGCACCCACATGGTAGCTTAGAACTTCTTGTAACTCCAGTTCCAGAAGATCCATTGCCATCTTCTGGTTTCTGTTGGCACCAGGCAGAATACTTGGATTATGGATAACATAACACATAGTTTGATGGTACCATTATTTACTTGATTTACTGTCTAACAGAATAATTAGATTCAGTGCTTAAAGAAATAACGATAGCAGTCATACATATGGGAAATTGATTCTCAATTATGATTTATTAGCCTTTCTCTTTTATCTGTTTGGTCTTGTCTAGTTGAACTCATTGACTTTCTGAAGCAATGAATATTTCTAATTTTTTTGTAAGATACTGTGGGGCAGAATATCATAGAATTTAACATTATAAATTCTGAGAATATTTCTAAGATTTTAGACACTAATAATAGTCAGCTAAATAAACATAAAAAGTGCTCAATTCCTAACCAGAAATCTTGTATTTTATCAGGAGTCAGTTATATTATACTACATGTTTTATAGTGGATAGAATAATAGGTTTGATATCAAAGGGTTTTTCCCTTGCTTCAAGTATTAAAGCTATGGTGTTGAAAAAAAAATTATTATTTCTTAAATTCTTGACTTTGCTTCATTTACCTATAAAATAGGTAGAATATAATCTGCTGTACAGTGTTGACTGAGGTTTCTGTCCTGCCCCATTCCTGCAGTCATTAAGTCCCAAGAAATTACACAGAGGTTTACATTAATTATAAACTGGTTGGCCCAGTAGCTCAGGCTTCTTATTAATTAATTCTTATAACTTATATCAGCCCGTAATTCTTCTCTGTGTTAGCTTGGTATCTTTTTCCTCGAGGCAGTCACATCTTCCTTGCTCTGTGTCTGGCTTCCTTTGTGTCTGAGTGATGACTACAGACTGAAACTTTCCTCTTCCCATAATTCTCATTGCCATGCTTCTATTTCCTGCCTGGTCGCCATCACCCTGCCTATACTTCCTGCCTGGCTACTAGCCAATCAGCATTTTATTAAAAATAATAGAAGCCACAGGATAAAAGACCATTTTCCAACAGCAATACAGAAGACTTTTTTCCAAAAGCCTGAGCTAAAATAATCTTAATTAATATGCTGTAACAGGCAGACACTTAATAATTATTTTTCTTGCCTAACTTTTGAAATTGGATAAAAATAGAACATTGTGATTGCTAGGATTCAACTCACTTGTTCTTTTAACAAAAACTGAGTGGAGCTGGTTTTAGGTGTTTTAGAATTGTCTTTACATGGAAATGACTTTTTCAGGAGATTTGAGTAAACATGATTTTTTTTTTCGTAGATTTGAGTAAAACATGAAACTATTCCATCAAAATTCCAGCTATGGGTTTCCCCTTTTGTATTAGACTATCTTATAAATAGAAAATGAACAGGGATTAAATAATTCTAGTTAATTCTAATAGAGATAACAATTGTGTGGACTATTGTCAGTGAAGTGAGCCACAGCTTAAATTACCTAGATCATTGCTTCAATTCTTCCTTGACCTCATTTATACACATAATCTTAGTTTTGGAGTAATATGAGGGAGGGTGGGCTAGCCTATCATTCTTTCATATGCTTCCTAGGTCTGACAGCCTTATGAAGTACCCATATTATTATTTTGCTGCTTGTAATACCCTGTTGGAGAAGGGCATGGTATAATCTTAAAAATATAAAGGCTGCTTCAGAACAAAAGTTGACTAGTCCTTTAGATGTAGCTCCCCTGAGACAAAGCTATCACATTTTTCTCACCAACTAAGAATACCCTCCATGGGAGGATTTTGAAATATTGATCTCTGTTTCAAGAATCTTAGTGTACTACTCCGAAGTGACAAAAAAATCATCATTTATAATGCATACATTAATTATTCAGATAAATGGAAGCCCAGTGTAGCTTCATCTACGCAATAGCTAAACTTCTGCGTGAAAATGGGGAACATTACAAAATAGTTAGATGTTATATATATAGACTGTTAAACATGAGAAAATTTTAAATATTATGAGTTATTAAGTATTATAGATATAGCATCAGTATGTTAAATGTCAACATTTGTTTGAGACATATACCAGGGAAAGGAGTTGGTATTTGAAGTAAGCCAGGGTTGGTATGTGATTTCTAATTGGACACATATGATACTTTTTTTCCAAGACTTAGTACTAACTGAATTCACACAGAAAACACCTATAATCCTAACACAGGGGATGAGGTAGGAGGATCATGAAATCAGGATAATCTGGGCTAATTTCACTATAGTGAGAGCTTCTGAAAGACAAAAGAGAGGAAGATGCCCAGTGGTTACAATGTTTGCCATGCAAACTCATGACCTGCCCTTGATCCCTGGCATCTGTGTAAAAAGGGGGATGTCATAGTGTGTATCTGTAATAGTAACGCTTCTACAGTCAGATGGGAAATTGAGACAAGATTCTCCTGGAAACTCACTAGGACAGCTAGCCTGGAGTATATGGAGCAGAAATAATAAAGACTAGGACTTAGAAACAAGAGGAAAGGAGAGAGTCAACTTCTGACTCTGACTTCTACACATATACTGTGGTAGACCAACATCTGTATGCATGCTTACACATAAAACTAATAAATAATCAATTAAATCATAGAAATTTTTAAAAAGGAAGAAAAGAAATGGAGCGAGGCAGAGAAAGCGGGAGGGAGGGGAGAAAATGTAGATTGAGTGCCTAATAATAGCAATAGGTCCTATGGAGAAAATGTGTATTAGAAAAAGCCAGGTATTATGACACAGAAAATGCTGGTTGTCCACTCAGGAGCTGTGGGACACTGGAAAAGTTCCTTCTTTTATTCAGAGCTCCTGAGAAAGGGCTCTGGAGCTAGTCTGGAAGCACACTGCGAGCGTCAGAATCTCGACTCTTCTTATTAGTTTTTGGACTTTCAAAACTTACCTGAACATGGTACATTTCTCTGTTGGCTGAATGGAACAACAGTTGCACATAGAACAGACCCTTGAAACACTTGGCCCTACTCTGACAGTAGTACTTCTTTCTGTAAAGAATCACACTGAAAGGCAGAGGCAGGCAGATGTTTGTGAGATCAAGCATCTCATTTTTGTCATTTGTTAAAGGAAAAACTCTACCGATGGAAATGAGCTTATGAGAAAACAGGGTAAAAGAGGAGAGAGAAGAGGAGAGAGACTTGAGCATTGTGTGAGACCAGGTACCCCATCCCTTTCTCAGCCTCTAAGCAATGCCTTCCAAACCCTTGGGACAGAAACTGTTTGAGAGAGCTCATTTACTGAAACTTTCTATTGGAGTCCTAGATTATATCTAGCGTATATATGAAAAATTCATGAAAAATTCAGTGAAAATAAGGAAGCCATGGAAATCAAATCATTAGGAATATAGATATATTGATGATCATGGACATACACAGACACATATACTCAGTCTTTTACATAGGCATGTAATGTCAGGTAAAGAAACCATTAAAGGAAAAGCTAAAGACTGGGGGAGAATAAAAGAGGAAATGTAGCTAGAGTGGAGGACAACATAATGGAGAGAAAGAAAAGGCTATTAGCTTGTGATTCTCTTCAAAATGCAGAGGGAGAGATGTGACATAAAAAAGAGGAAACTCCCTATTTTCTGAGTAGTAAACAATAATTAAAAAAAAATATCTACAGAAGATTCCAAAACGGGGCCTCTGAGTACAAAATCATGTCATTTATTTTAGATAGAAGATGGTAAATAGATTGATAGTACCTATTAAGCTGGCCTAACCACTGGAAATACAAAGACTTAAGTGTAGCTTACTTCTTTCTCACATACAAGGCTGGGTGCTCTAAGTTCCCAGCCAGGACAGAGTGCCAATGCTGTTTCGGGTGAAGACGATGCAATCATTTCCAATTTGTGCCTGATAGAGGGGCTTAGGTTTTCAATGCCATAGGCAATGTAAGTAGAAAAGAACACATATGCTTTTGTACTCTCAGCCCCAAAGCAGAACACATCAGTCATCTCTTGCCGTTATTAGGATGCAAGTCATGTGACTCCAGCTTAAAGCACAGGAGCTTGAAAAGTATAGATTTTTACAGAGGTGAAGCATCATATGATAGACGACTAGTCCCTGAAGCAGTTGTTGACATTCAACACCAATGAATTTCACTGCCTTCGGCATCCCAATATCTACCACTGTTACATTAAAAAAATAAGAAAATCTGATAATTTAGTGTATTCCAAAAGGCAATGGCTGTGTTGGGTGACAGCATCTTCCTCTTTGAGAGGAGGTGTTAACCTGAGTTCATATCATCCTCATTGTTTTTACTTTAGTCTTGTTCTTGACATCCTTTTAAACTCTTATGATCAGTTCACACATGGGGAGACTGTAGTTGAGTGCCTTCTTAGCTTTGGTCATCGGTCCAGCATTAGTATGGGTCATTAAAAAAAAGTCTCACTATCTCAGTTAGGTTTTTATTGCTGTGAAGAGACATCATGACCACAGGAACTCTTTTAAAGGAATACATTTAATTAGGGCTGGCTTACAGTTCAGTGTTTTAGTCCTATATCATCATGGTGGGAATCTTGGTGGCGTACAGGCAGACATGGTGCTAGAGAGGTAGCTGAGAATTCTACATCTGGATCCTTGAGCAGCAGGAGAGGACAGTGAGAAGGAGAAGTCCTGGTTTGAACTCCTGAGACCTCAAAGATCACCTCCAATGAGACACTTCCTCCAACAAAGTCACACCTACTCCAGTGAGGGCGTATTTCTTAATAATGCCACTCCCTGTGAGCCTGTGGGGGCCATTTTCTTTCAAATCACCACATTCCATTCCCTGACTCCCATAGGCTTGTAGCCATGTCATGATGCAGAAATGCTTCAACTCCAAATTTAAAAGTCCCCCATAGTCTATAAAACTCAAAAATCTAAAATATCTTCTGGCAACATCTTAATGTAATCCCCTATAAAGTCAAAATAAAAAGCAGATCACATACTTCTAACATATAATGGCACAAGATATACATTACTGTTCCAAAAGTGAGGAAATGGAGCATAGTGAAGAAATGCTGGACCAAAACAAGACTAAAAACCAATAGGGCAAACTTCAAATTCTAAATCTCCATATCTGATGTCAAAATGCTCATCAGATGTCCAACTCCTTTCAGCTTTGTTGACTGCAACACATTTCTTTCCTTGGGCTGGTTACATTCTAGTTTTTTTGGAATGTATCCCACAGCTCCAGCATCTCTAACATCTTGGGGTCTCCAGGCCAATCCAAGCTTTACCTTCACAGCTTCATGCAATGAGCTCTCCAGGCCTTCATTCAGAGACACCTCTGAAACATGCCTGGCCTCAGTGATTTTCCACTTGCATTCAATATTTGAAAATTCATACAACTTTTGACATCAATAGATATGATAGATAATCCAAGCTTTCTGGCCCTATAAAGACAGAAGGGCGCTGCAGCATACCTACATTCTAGTACAAGAGACCTGGAAGAAAGCTCAGCACAAATGGCAGTATCATAAGGTAAGTCCTGGCAACTGTCCTCATCACTGCCTCCTCAAACCTAGGAGCCAGTGTCTGATTCATTAAGGAAGTAACTGCTGAAAACACAAGAGAATGCATCCTAGTGTCTATCAGCTTATGCTATGTAGCACAGCATTTAACATGGCAAAACGGTAGACAAGAATACTAGTAGACACAAATTCACACTAAATAATCAGAGGTCAAGCATAATGTTCCCAGCTAGGACACGCCTTTAATCCCAGCACCAGGGAGTCAGAGGAAAGTAGAACTCTGTGACTTAAAGGACTACCAGGCTTATATAATAAATCTGAGGCCAGAAAGGATAACACAGTGAGACTTTATATAGGAAAAAAAGTATACCTAAAAATATGACATTTTATTGTATTACTAAGATGTTCATTATATATGCACATGTTTTATATATTATTAAGTATATCTTATAGTTTTAAAAAAGGAGCTTGCAGCACATACACTAGGCTAAGTAACAGTTTTGAATTATAGTTTCTCAGGGTGTTCTATTTACTCTCCAGTGCCCTTGAGGACTTGGGATTGGAAGCAAAACCTGTGTTTCAAGCATAGACTGCCTTTGAATTCTCCACTGACATTCAAAAACTGGATAGTTTTTGTGTTTCATTCCAAATATTTATTAGTGTTTTTTTAAAAAAAATACTAAAATAAAGTTATCTTCTTAAAAATCAATGAAATTAAAATTCTGGAGATGAATCATTTAATCCCACGGCCTTGATGACCCTTCAGCAAATACAGAGTATTTAAAAGAAGGACATAGGCTTATTTTTACAGGAAGCAGCCTTTAAAGTTTTAAAACTCTGTTATGCAATAGCAGGAAGCAAAGTGAAAAACATTCAAAAGGAAAGATGAAACAAACAAACAAACAAACAAACAAAGCAAACAAAAATCACCACCTCAAGACAAAAAACAGCCCCCTCCATTTCTGTACTTCGCAAGTACTATCATTGCCACATATTCCACTGTAGCATGATTTGACAGTTCGTTGGCTGCCTGCCTTCCTAGAGGTAAAGCCCTATCTTGCCTCAACAGTGCAGTAAATCACACAAGCATGCTACAGGCTGTTAGCAGATTCTGAGTGTGTTAGCATCCAGACAAGGTAGATAGATTTGGGGGAAGAGTAGTACCTGAGATGAAAATAGACAGTGGACAATTGGGCAAGGAACTTTTCTTAGAAGTAGTTCTATAAATGTTCATTTACTAAAAGGCTAATATGAATCTTGGAATGTGCTGAAGTAGGAAGAAGACACAAAGACAAAACAAATTACACCCTCCCCCCCCAAAACACCCGAGAAATGAAACATAGGTGTCAAAAAAGAAATCAAACCATTTTTTTTTCATGAAATAGACTAAAGTTGATCAGGTACCTTTTCTTGAGTCTTGGTAGCTTGTATTTCCAGCAGTGAAATGTGCCAGCCTTCTGATGGGGCCCATCTTCATGACTCGATGAGAGTACATCACAAATGGGAAAGCACTTTGGGGCCCGCCAAGGCCTACCAATCAAAATGTCTTCAGGTCTGCTGTGTGTGTTCATTTCAGAAGTCAGGACAAATAAACAGCAAAGAAACCACTTTTTGGGATACTGCAAATGAAGCTATGAACTTGTACATTTGGAGAAATTTGTTCTGTTTTTGTGTCTTCTTCCTGCCTCAGCCATTCCAAAAGGATGACTAGAAGTATTATTCATTCACTCAGCAAGCATCGAGTTTGCTTTTCTAAAGATATACTCTATTGCCATGTAGGGATCCAAGATATAGTAAGACACGTTCCTTAATTCCTATTAACTTAGGGCTGAAGGGAAATAAAAGTAACAGATCCTACAGGCTAATGTGATAAAGGATCTCAGAACAGCAGACCCAAAGAAATGAAAACTATGAGAATGTATTTTGGTAAACGCTATAAGATCTATCATGTATAAAATCTAATTATGAAAGAGAAATGGGTGGATTTGTAGGCTAAAGTATGTTAATAATTGATGATCGACTGTTAAAAATCTGAGGATTAGTACAAATATGTGGTTTAGTCCGGGCAATGATCCCTGGTTAAAGCTAAGCAAAGTTCTGTGGTCTTAGAGATAATGGTCTTCCCGGATAAGGGAACAGGGAGAATGGGTCAGAACATAGTCTACTTTCTCAACATGCTTTATTGAAACAGGTGCCAGAAAAGCAAAATAATTACAACTCGAGAAGAAAAGGACAGATCGTACATAATTATGTAGGGGAGTTACAACAGCATACACTTCTCACTGTGTGTGCACGTTCATGTGTGTGCACACTGTGTGTGACTGTGGGTACCCTTATGTGTGCATATGGAGTCCAGAGGTTGACATCTACTATCTTCCTCAATTGTTCACCATCTTATCTAGTCAGAGCTATCCAGTCAGAGCTAAAAAACTCCAGCCCACTGATTGCTACTAGAAGATTTTAATGCTTAAGAAGACCACAAAATCAATGTTTTGCATGTGCTTGTGTGCATATGTTTGTGTATAGGCACACTGGTGCCATGGTGTGTTTGTGGAGGTCAAAGGATATTGGGTAGGGGTTGGTTCTCATTCCATCATGTGGGTCCTAGGGATGGAACTCAGGTCCACATCTTTAGCAAGCAAGCTTCCTTATCTGAAGGGCCATCTCATTGTTCTGAGAGCTGGTCACTGTTTTCTTCTTCTCCTCCTCCTCCTTTTTCTCCCCTTCCTTCTCTTCCTTCTTTTCCCCCTCCTTCCCCTTATGCTTCCTCTCTTGTTCTTTTTCTTCAGTCCATTATCCTTTCCCTTATTGAGACGATCGGTTTGTTCTGGTTTCAGTCCTGTTGCTGTGATAAATTACTCGGACTCACATGAGTGTAAGGGAGCAAAGGGTTTATTTTAATTTTTAGATCCACAGTTTATAATCCCATACCACAGCCCATCATTGAGGGAAGCCAAGACCTAAGGCGGGATTTGTAAACAGGCCTGCTTGCTCTTCCACATAGCATTGCCTCCTAGCAAGGCTCTCGTTCACAGTCAAAGAAATATAGTAGGAACCAGAATTGCTGCACGCTGTCTGGCTGATACCAAGCTAGCTTACACAGTTCAAGACCACCTGCCTAGGTATGGCACCATGCACAGTGGTAAGGTCTCTCCCATACCAATTAACAATCAAGATAATTCTTCACAAAAGAACCCACGGGCCAATCTGATCTAGGAAATTCCTTACCCCAGGCTCTTAATTGAGTTCATATTCAGCACTTGCTGGGGCCCTCCCACATCATGACCTTCTGGGAGAGGGAGCCCTGGTTGGCCACTGATTATATTTGCTTTGTGGAATTTAAGCAATGAGGAATTAAACACAGACCCCCAAAGAAGAGAATGAGAGACAACCCCACCCCTCAAAGGGAACAAAGGGGAGATCCAGATCGACAGGAAATGATTCATAGTCTAAAACTGCCTTCATGAAGTAGCAGAGATTTTGGCCTGGGTCACAGTCCCCACTGAGAACAGCATCTCCCTGATTTCCAGGCATGCAGGTCTTTACATTTTTACATCTCCCAAGTTAGGTATTGCGTAACCGGTTTGGGCTAGGTGTCATTCACACTACTGATGTTTCTGTTTGTGAATATGCACAAGACTTTCGCAAAAGCGTGCCCCTGACTTAGAACACAGTTCTGAGGTCCGCAGTGGTTTGCTCACGTAGGAACACTCAGCATCTACACTCAGAATGGTTCTGATGCTGCTTCGGGGAAATGCACACATCTAAGATTTTTATCCATGATTTAGGAGCCTTCAGCTGGAAATATGAAAAGCTCTTCAAATGCCTTCACCTATTTATTTAGTTTAATTTTCCCTTTTTATAGAGGCATAGGAATGATATATAATCCCAAGCAAATCCAAATGGTCCCTCTTACTAGGTTTGCAACAGAAAATTCTAAGAGATAAAAAAGAATGCCATAATTTAATTGGCAGCTTTTTAATCTTTCTTAGTGGTATGTAAGATAATGATGTGTTTTACAAGAAGTGATATCCCAGATTTGATGAAATACCAAAAAAAGCTCCCCTCTGACAGGAGTAAAAGTCAACCCCTTTTCACAGCTTGATGTTATAATGGAACACAGGCCTTGCAGAAAGAGGCCAAGGAATCTACCCTAAAGTAACATTTTATGGATTTTTGTGCAAAATGCCTAGTGGAGTGGCTGGCAGTTACGGTGCCTTAGGGACCCATCCTCTGAATTGTTCCCACAGGCAGCTCTGATCTCTGATCTGAGTGTACACTGCTTGCAAGCATTCTGTGAACTTGCCAGATACAAAGCATAGCTGGAGAACAAATGGAAGTCTGAAAGTCTCCAGTTAGCCTTGCATACCGTGCAGGTTATTCTGCTGTCTAAAATGTCTGTTTGCATGTGATTTGCTCAAGCTTTGCTTTTGGAAACTTGTATTTCAGACACATTTCATGCAGTGCTGGTTTTTGATTTCTTTTAAAAACGTTCCATGGTAGAATCTGTGGCTTCAAAGGATTATGTGAACCGTCTAACACAAGAGCCAAATTATAGAAGGCTCACCTATAAAAATATGAAATAGATGGGATTCCTTCAAAAAGTGATGTCATGACACAGAACCATTCACATAATGAGGAGGAAATAATGAATTAGTGCCCATCAATAGGAAAAAGGCCCATCTTCCCTTAGAAACATTACAACAAGGGTATCAATGGTAGTTCAATTACCAAGGCACTTAAAACAACGACTTTTGTGAAAGAATTCAACCGAGTCCAACATGTTTTCTGCTCTGATGGGATTCCCTTATAAGGAGTTCATTGCCTATGTGCTGCCAATTTCTTGATGAAGATACAGGACTTTGGCCAGATCTATACTGGCAATGGAATTGGGTATGACAAGGATTTGTGCAATAGGATTGGCTAGAACATAAGGTGATAGCTACAACTCATGATGTGTGATATTTGCAGCTAAATGCCTACACTGGTCTCTGGAAACTGGTTTCATTTGAGGCCCACAATCTCCCTGCTACATTTCTCTCAGGAACAAGACGTTGATTCCTGGATTTTGGGTAAAGAAAAAGAAAGAAGAGAAGAGAAAGAAGGAAAAAAGAAGGAATATAAGAATTGGCCTCTTAACAAATGATTAAGTTGCTTAACCATCTGTCATGCTATTGTGACTATGTGGGAGAAAATTAGAAAATTTCAGTCTGTGTAATTCTATTTTTTAAGTTATATTTGTATTTTAGCATTTTGAGCTGGACCGAATGAAACTGAATATGCTTTTTTAGCTATGACTCTTACATTTCTTTTTTTTTCTTTCTGTCCCCCGTACCCCCCCTTTTTTTTCTGAGACAGGGTTTCTCTGTGTAGCAGCCCTAGTTGTCCTGGAACTATCTCTGTAGACCAGGCTGGCCTTGAACTCAAAGAGATCCACCTACTTGTCTTTGCCTCTGAGTGCTGAAGGCAAAGTAGTCTGTTTTCTTGTTGATGAAATATTATGTGATACATTAAAGAACAAGTTTCTGAGTCCTTTGATGTGGGAAGCAGGCTGTCTCAGTTAGGTTTCTGTCACTGTGACAAAGCACCATGACCAAAGTTGGGCAGGAAAGGGTTTATTTGCTTTTCACTTCATCACTGCTGGTCATCACTGAAGGAAGTCAGGACAGGAACTCAAGCAGGGCAGGATCCCGGAGGCAGGAGCTGATGCAGAGGCTGTGAAGGGGTGCTCCTTCCTGGCTTGCTTCTCATGACTTGTTCAGCCCGCCTTCTTATGGAACCCAGGACAGCAGCCCAGGGATGGCACCACCCACCATGGACTAGGGCATGGATCACTACATGAGAAAATGGCTTAGAGTTGGATCTCAAGAAGGCATTTCCTCAGCTGAGGTTCCTTCCTCTCTGATGACTCTAGCTTGTGTCAAGTTGACACAAAATTACCCAGTATACAATCTAACTCCTAAAACAAAATTAACCCTATTGCCACTCCTGGATTGACATGTCAATGTGGTTCTTAAGAATTTCCTGTCTAATACTAGTATTTTTAAACAAAATTTAAAAATCTCCTTTTTTAAATGTGTTTCTCATAGAGATAAGTTGGATGTAACTTAAACCAATCAGACTCTTCAGTCTGTAAAGTAGACTATGTATGAATGTGTGAAATCTATAACTGATACATTTGGCAAACTTCACATTACGTATATTACATATTTATAATTTTATCTATGAATTCTAATAACCTCAGTCAAATTCCAAGCAGAACTTACAAGTAAATTCAAAAACTAGTTCTATAATTTATATAGGGTGATAAAGGTCCATGAAGAAAGGAAAAAAAGAGTCAACACCAAGTGAAAATTGAGAAATACTATAAAAATATTGTTTAAAAAATAACAATGTTTTATCCCAGGCCTTTTCAGACCCAAGCCAGCTGGCCTTGGTGAGTTCCCGATAGAACATCCCCATTGTCTCAGTGTGTGGGTGCACCCCTCGTGGTCCTGAGTTCCTTGCTCGTGCTCTCTCTCCTTCTGCTCCTGATTAGGACCTTGAGATTTCAGTCCAGTGCTCCAATGTGGGTCTCTGTCTCTGTCTCCTTTCATCGCCTGATGAAGGTTAATATTCAGGAGGATGCCTATATGATTTTCTTTGGGTTCTCCTTCTTATTTAGCTTCTCTAAGAACCCGAATTATAGGCTCAATGTCCTTTATTTATGGCTAGAAACCAAATATGAGTGAGTACATTCCATGTTCTTCTTTTTGGGTCTGGCTTACCTCACTCAGGATAGTGTTTAGGACTACTGAGAACTCAAGAACAATGGCAATTTGTTTTTGATCCTACTTCATTTATTGGTTTTGTGGGAGCCTAGGCAGTTTGGATGCTCACTTTACTAGACCTGGATGGAGGTGGGTGGTCCTTGGACTTCCCACAGGGCAGGGAACCCTGATTGCTCTTCTGGCAGACAAGGGAGTGGGACTTGATTGGGGGAGGGGGAGGGAAATGGGAGGCGGTGGCGGGGAAGAGACAGAAATCTTTAATATATAAATAAATAAATAAAATAACATTGTTTAGGAAATACATAGGCAGACAGTGGGACAGGATGAAGTAGAAAAAACAAAAAATACACATGGTTAACATAACTTTCTTAACATAAGGGAAAGAGAAATTAGGTTACTCATGAAAGAAAATAGTTTGGGATTGATATTTTACATCGTATTTAAAGAGGAAAAGGAAAACATCTTCTCCCCACTTCAGTCAATTAAAGATCTAAGTTTGAAAAGAAAAACTCTAAACCTTTATGTAAGAAAATTCAGGAATTTATTTTGGTGATTTCATTTGGGAAGACACCAGTGGTACCCCAAAACACAAATGAGGAGAAGAAAAGTTAATATATTTGTCACTACTCAAATATAAACCTTAGGCTTAACAAAGAACTTCACAAGAAAAAACAGGCAGGTAGGTATAGAAGGAAAGCTATTTGTAATGTGAAAACAGACAGGTGATAATTACTGGATAAATGCATTGATGTGCTGCTATCAGTCAAATAAGTCAGAAGACCTGGGGACCCATTAAAATATGAATGGAATAGAGAAATGGAAGTCCACAAAAGCATGGGGATGAAAACCAAATGAATAATAAGCATATGAGCAGATGTTTCCCAGCAGTCATTCAAATCTAGAGCATCATATCTTCATAATGACTACTCCTGGCTGGACACAGGACGATAGCTTCTCTTTGGGAAGTAATTTGATTGTATGGAGTAAAGTTAAATCTTCAGTGTAACTATGATCCAACCACCCCACTTCTGGTATGCATCAATAGAAACTCTATGTTTCAACCTCCCTGCTCCTGGTATGCACCGAGAGAAACACTGTGTTCCAGCAACCCCACTTCTGGCATGTACTAAGAGTAGCAATGTAATTCAACAACCTGGACTCCTGGTGTGCACGCACCTAGAGAAGGGCTATGCTCCAACTACCCCACACCACTGGTAGGCACCCAGAGAAATGCTACACCTTAACCACCCCACATTCCTGGTAGGCACCCAGAGAAGTGCTAGTATTCAACAACCCTTATTCCTCCAACCACCCCACTCCTGGTATTCATTCAGAGAAGTGCTTCTTATCATTGGAAGACCTGTTTATACTGCAGTTCTCCTTGTTATGACACAGTTAGAGACATGTTTTCATCAACAGAGGGATGTAAACCATGAAACTTAGGCTTACTAAAGCCATGATCTTCCAGGAGGACCTCTATGAAAAGCAAACCTATCCTCTATGCTTGGCTTCTCAGAAAATGGAGGACTACGACAAGAATAGATCGTCTAAAGGGTACTTTCATTACAGATGACATAGCGCTGGAGGTTTCACTAGGGAGAGAGGAACAGGGTTCATTGAAAAACAGAACTTGGGGCCTCCATCCTGTGTCTAGTACCCAGGTGGGTCCCATGCCTAAGCAGGTGGGAACGGGTGTTCTGCCGTAACCAGGTCCCATGAGAAGGGACAGAGAATAACATACCCAGCTATTCTCAAAGGATTCCATCATGAAGTCACACATTTGCCCAGAATCAGAATGAAGCATGAAGAGGGGAAGACTCTTCAGAGGAAAGTGACATCTGGTGTGAGGAGATTAAAGTGTCATGTTGGTGGGGAAAAAAAATCAGAAAATATAACTTATAGTTTTCTTTTGCATGCAAATCAAAAGCTACATATAAAAACAGTTGATAGCTAGGAATTTCCCCCAAGGATTTATACACTTAAGGAAATATGTAGATGGTAGATTTGAAAAGTAGAATTTACAAGCATTTTGAGGTTATTTGTGTCTATAGAGATTTAGTACTACTTTTATTAAACAAAAGATTTGCACAGATACAGGGAAATAGTGTAATTTGAAGTGATGTCAATGGAAAACCCTTGTCGTTACCAAGAAAACACCAAGAATGTAGAAACCATGGTCCAGCAGTCATACATCTGACCAGAAACCTTCAAAAAAAAAAAAAAAAACGGTTTCAATGGACTCAGACTTTCAAGATTTACAAGGTATTGAGGCCATCTAATGCCTAGAATCATTTGAACAATAGCTTGTTTTCTTTTTATATAAAAAAGTAAGTCTAAAGAAAGCTTGTTATTAGTTGGAAGACATAGTTTTTGGTTGAGCTGGGGAAGCAAACAGGAAGTCACACTCCTGACCTCTGTGTCCTTTGAACTTCGGATTATACTTTTCTCTTCCGAGTGCACGCTTCAACCAGCTATCTTCAGCCATTTCTCACTAGCGGTGGAGAGAGATATTGTGTTAAGTCGGTTCATGATGTTTCTTTCCCAGAACTAAAATAGGGAAACAACCGGCTTTTTTTTTAATCTGTGGTACATAAAAATCATAAAATAAATCTGATAAAAAATTACTCCTTCATGGGGCTGGGTTGAGGAATCCAGCCAGGGAGCTTTAGATATGGCAGAGCTCAAGGCTGTCTTGGGGCTGCTAAATGGCAAAGACTAGTTCCACTTGCACAGTCCCTCTCTGCCCCGTGGCGACAGATGGCCCTTCTTCTGCAAGTGTGTGAAGGGGGTGGGGAGTGGCCATAACAATAAGCTGCGGTAGCCACTTGACAGGCTCCCTGCTGCCAGGAATTTGCATGCGGGGCTCTTGCTACCATCTGGAGAACTTCAGTTCATTGAGGAAGAACCCGGTGTCGCAGCCTGTATGCGCCCTAGTGGGTGCTGGGATCTGGGATCCATAGAGCAAGGGGTAAACCATCGCTCTGAAGTCAGGGGTAGTGGGACCGGACCCACATGCTGAGCTGGGCGGAGGATGTGCCCACAGGTCTGGTACTTAAGAATGGATTCGGTCAGCCTCAGTGTCATCTTTGCAGTATGGGTTTGTTTATCCATCAGTAGTTGGTGGAGGACATGTGGACTGAGAAGGAGGAAATTCAAGCGTGTACCCCCTTTCCCATGACCTCCAGAGGAGAGTTCAGCGATGCTAAAGGCTGACCATACACCCTAGGGACGCTTTTCTCAGACCACAGGGCTCTGCATTATAAACACATGTGCAACCCATTTAATTAAACACATAACAGCTGTGGAAATGTTAGTGCGTCTAAAAAGCAAAGTGTATTTTCAGTGCACTTTAAAAAAATCAGCTTTTTATCTGAAATACCTATTCAGAACCGTGTAGTCTCATTTTCTCTAAAAAATAAAAAGTCTTCAAAAATTTGTCTAAGGGATATTTAAAAAATGTCCTGGGATCAAGATGGCAGTTTTAATAAAACAATATTTTGCTGGGAGAATGCATCCTATTCTAATAAAAAGAATTTTCATCAGCCAAGAGTTTATTCTTAATAGATAATCACTCTGTTATTTATTAACTCTCCATTATCTATAAACTATCTATATCTATTATCTATACACTCTCTGACTTTCCAGGATTTCCAGCACAAAAAAAATAAATAAAATAAAAAAAACCCAAAACAAAACAATAACAACAAGCACCCCAAAACCAATCCAAAACAAAACAAAACCCCAAACACGCAAACAAGCAAAACAGAACAAAGTTCCACAGAGGAAAAATGATATGGTCCCATGTGTATTAATTATGGGCTAATGAAATAAGTGAAAGTAAATCTGTATTTGCTGGTGGTGTCCTGGGATTTTCAGGGTGGAAACTGTACTATTGCTGTCTTCATTACCCAAGCTGCTAACCCAGTTCTGCGATGAAGTGCCTGTGTTTCTGTCTGGCAGTGACCGGAAATACTGGTTGTCACTGAAAATCCCAAGCTCACAGGGGTATTTGCTAGTGGCACCCTCTGGAATCTTAGAAGCAAACCCTCATGATGAGATCTGAAAGCTTCCAGTAGCTGTTGTGTCTGGTCTTCATCCAGAGAGCCTGACTCTATTTGGGCCCCATTCTCTGAAATGTTAAGTTCTCTGAAGACAAGAGTTTGGGATAGCAGCAGGTGAGCCTTGGGCCCTGTGAAGAGGGTAGACATGAATACAGAACTCTCATATATTCAAGGCACTTTTCTAACCGGATGAAAGATGCCCTTGCACCTTGTGCATATGCTAAGGCAGAATTGGTTTTAGCTATACCCCATTATTTCAGAGAATGTAAGCTTGCTGTTATGTGGCCAAAGCTTGAAATTTATGCTTCTTTAAATTTTGGGTTGGTTTTTTTGAGACACTGTTTCTCTGTGTTGTCTTGACTGTCCTGGAATTTGTGTGTTGACTTGACAAGCTTCAAACTCACAGAGATTCTTCTGCCTCTATCTCTCGAAAGCTGGAATTAAAGGTGTGCACCACCACAGCCTGCAAACTGATAACAACTTAAAACTTTTGAGTTGGGTCAGGCATGGTGGCACACACTTTTAATCTTAGTGCTTGGGAGGCTGAGACAGATCTCTGTGAGTCTGAGCCCAGCCTCGTCTACACAGTGAGCTACAGGCATGGGTGACATAGAGAGACTTGGTCTCAAACAAATAAAACACTTTTAAGTGCAATTTGAATGGATGTTTAGGTATAGTTATTGAAAGAATTTAATATCGATGAGATTTGTAAAAATAAAGCCGCACACCAATTATAGTATACTGTTCTATCATAGTATTTTATGAACCATTCAGGGTTAGAAGAAGACCTCATGTTTGGTAAGCAGATGGAAGCACCTAGCGTGTGACATTTAAGACTCAATCTAGTACAAGAATGAGTTAAAATGTGAGAATTTCCTTGAATTCTACAGCCCAAGGAATCCCAACATCTTAGGGATCTTTTACTTTCCACACATTGACCTGGTAGCAGTTAATCAGGATAAGAGAGAGAGAGAGAGAGAGAGAGAGAGAGAGAGAGAGAGAGAGAGAGAGAGAGAGAGAGAGAGAGGGAGGGGGGGGGAGAGAGAGAGAGAACATTCGCACACATTCCTTCCTCTAGGAAACATATTAACAGACTATCCTTACAAATTATTTANGAGGGAGGGGGAGAGAGAGAGAGAACATTCGCACACATTCCTTCCTCTAGGAAACATATTAACAGACTATCCTTACAAATTATTTACTCTGCATAATCTCAGAAAATTTCATAACTTTTGGTTTCTTCTTCCAGTACTTGAGTTCCTGAAAGAAACATGACCTATCTTTCTACTTTCTAACTAAACAGCCCTTCCCCTTTTCAAATTCATGATTGAATATTTTTACATCCAGTAGAAAAAAAATGAATGTATTATTACAATTACCACACATCCTGTGCACTCATCCACAGGTAATAATAAGCACAGAAATTAAGGATATAATGCTTTTAGTCCCTTTTACTTGCTTTCCCAGTTTTAAAGATTTCCCACTCTTACGGAAGTGCTTTCCTTTCATGCCTCACAGGTTATTCTTTGATATCTGAAGAAGAGGAGGAGGCCAATAGAAATTTATCTTTAGAACCAAGAAGCTAGGAAGAAACGATCATAATTTTAAGAAAATATAAGAAATGTTGGTAGTGTTTAAACAGATTACTTATCATTTGGCTGTTGTTAATTATAGCCACCCACCCACAAGCTGTTGCAAAGGTCCCCGGGAGATAATTCCCAACCTATTTATGAACTCTTTAGTGGAGAAGCTATGAGAATGTCTTTTTTTTTTTAATGTTGTTCTCTTTAAGCTTTCGTTTTCAATAGCTCCCAATTAGATGCCTGGAATGAGGATGTATATTAGGCTAAATATGCAGGGGTCATAATTTTCTGACCTACTTTCTTCTTCACATCCAAATAATGTGAAAGGAATGCCTTCCAGATCCTGTTTGTCTGCTGGGCTAATTCACAATGCCATCTTTTCAACTCTCTCCATTTCAAAGTGTCCTGTGATTTTGAAGTAGCAATTTCCTATTTGAAGGAATCTATTACCGTGCCAACAGCAATGTTGGAGTTGAAATGTGCTCTACACAAGTCAGTAACGTGGAGAAAGTTGAGCTCGGGGATGAGGGAACAGGACGAAGACAGGCAAAATTTTAACGTGGAGGGCAGAAACTGGTATATCTATCTGTCTTAAAGAATGGGCCTTACTGATGGTGCTCATTTTGATAGTTTCTGCTTTCTACAGGTTTCCATGAGAGTTTTTGTCTTCTTTATCAAAAAATCTTTGTTTATGGCTCCCCTCCAAAGAAGAAATTACTTGGTTTTATGCACCATTTTTTAGAGAATAAAATTTTGTTACCTTTCTCTTTGGCACCATATGTCCATTTTCGAAGTGAAGGGCTTCTAAGATCCCTCAAATGGCCTTTGTGTTTGCCAGAGGGCAGCATGTGACACTCTCCCATCTGGCATTCAAGTTGCCAGCCGCCTGAGCTGCGCTGAGGACTCTCCCACTCCTCCACCATCCAGGACTATGGGACAAGTCCCTCCAGTCTCCTCCTGCCTGCTATATCTCCTCCAGTGGCAGATGTTGGGGTGGGGAACACACTGAGAGCCAAGAATTTGCTATTAGCAGTTTGGCAGAGATTCAGATCCTTCTCCAATATAAGAATATTGGTGACGCCTGCCTCCGAGTGGAGTCTACAATCACCCCTCTCCTTCCCCCCACTCCTAGCTCTCTCTAAGCTAGCAAACCCACCTCAGCTTGATTTCTTGCCCTTTCTCGGGTTACCATCCTGTCAGACTCAGATTGTGCACCTAGCTTTCCATCTTACCCCTTTTGAAGAAATCTTTGGTGGGCTTTCTCTCTTCAATAAAGAGGAAAGATGATTCATGCTGTCTTTAATCGGCTGAGCTTCAGTCCCTTGCTGAAGGGTTCTTGGTCTTTGGACATGGAAACACTAGACTATTAAGCTATCGCCGTTGGAGTGTCATAGCAGAACCAGTAGACAGGAAAAGCACAAGGGCTACTGGGAAAGTAGATTGAAACTGTGAATGGCTTTGATCACTATGATGAAGACAGAATAACTTTAGAATTCTAGACTCCTATTAGTTTTTGAGTTAGCAGTGATCTTAATTTTATTCATTCATTTTGCAGACGGTGGGCTGGGGGCATCCCGTAACTTCATTACACTTTGTTTACAAGCTGCTGCTGCTCAAATAAATTGATACTCTACAGTAGCACATGCCCAGAATTTATTGCTACAAGTATTTCTAATTTATACTATTGCTTATAGTATACCCGTTCATTCTGAGCAGTCTTAGGACCAAAGCATTTCATTTGAATGAGATCACACGGCTGCTGAGATCCCCTCCAACAATATGTTACACACCAATGATATGTTTACTTTTAATACTTGAAAGTCCATTCTAATAGCTTTATACAAAAACATTATACATAGCCAGAACTATTGACTCATTTAACTCCACGTACTTAATATTTCTTTTAGAAATGGCTAACATGAGGTACTGGGAATACACTAAGGAGCAAAACAAGACTCTTGATATCTAACATGAGTGGTTTGTGTTTTGATTTAGCGAGCCAATGAATATGATTTTATGAACATAAACCCAATTTTAATTTTGTTTTCTTTTCCTTTTGTGTTTTAGTTTTGCTTTTCTGTAACACATCATCCTTACAAGATGTTTGTTGGTACCCAAGTATATTAGTTAGAAGGCAATTGGCTGTGAGTGAAAGAAAAGTCAATTAGATTCAAAGTGGCTTAAATAACAAAAGGAATCTGTTGGCTCAGCAATGAAAATGGCCAGCTGGAGGGTGGTTTCCAGCATGGTGTAAACAGGGCTCCAGGTCTATGGCTCCCTGCCTCCTACAGCTCTGTCCAATTCCTTGCATGTATCATGCTAGTCGCTGGCAGGCTTCTCTCATGGATGCAAAATGAAGACAAGAAAAGAAAATCATAGCTTGATTCACTCTTTTTCCTGTGGAGGAGAGAAAGAATATTCTTATTTTAGGTATCCACGCAAGGTTCTCCAGATCATTCTGACCTAATTTGATTAGCTCACATGTGTACACCTGAACCAATTACTGCAGCCAGGAGGAACGAAATGTATAATTTGACTCAAACCATTGTAAAGCCTAACATTGGAGATGGGGATAGAACCAGAATCCGTCAATGTCATTTAACTGGAGGGGTCGGGGCAGATACTTGAAATGAATCTGAGTACTGTTTAAAAATAAGAAATGGATAATGGACATCAGACAGGAAATCACCAAATTTTTTTTTTTTTTGAATAGCTTTCTGGCTAGAACTGCATTAAATCCTGTGGTCTTGGTAGTTATTTCTCATGGAAACTAGTCAACAAGTTCAAAATAAAATTTTATCAAGGAAATGTCTGGTGTGAGGAAAAAAAGGAAATATATTCAACTCAAGAAGGCCAACAGAAATATCTATAAAACAAACGAAAGAAAAGTAGATGAAAGGGGCGAGTAACAAGGTAAGCAGAAGTAGAGAAAGAAAAGAACAGGTCTATTTTAGGACCATGTTAGGTAACCTTCTTCAAGGCAACGCTATTCACTGAGGAAAGCAAACAAACAAACAAAAACCAATGATCTGGATATCAAGGGCAATGGAAGAGCTACCAAAGTGGCAAGGACTTGGGAATTAAGCTCTTAGAAAGGAAAGCACTACAAGACAGACTCCGCATTGGCCAGCTCTCCCACTGAAAGCACCCATCAGGTAGGAACCTGGCTGAAGGCGAAGAGGCTAGGCAGTTTTCAGAAGTGCTGGATGGAAAAGGAGATAATGGAGGAGAAAGAGAACTTGGTAAGTCTTGTCAACAGAGGAGATTTGCTCTGGTAAATACCCAGGTTTCCCACTGGGGCTCTTTTCAAGGACTCACTCACACCTTCCCTAGAGAGGCAAGTTCCCACAGGGAGAGCCTTGTTGGCTTTGACTCACCTCAGCCACTTCAATTGGTCGGCTCAAGGTCATGTGCAACATTCTTACTTCAGTATTCAAGCAAAGTTTAATCTCTCTGTGGACAGAAAACACTACCTATACATTCAAATTCTCTTTTCATATGTGATGTTCAAAATTTAAAAAAAAAAGAAAAGAAAACTTCATTTAGAACTGATTTTAAGAGAAATGATTTAAACACACTAAAATGAAACTCACAAGAGACCCAGTGTATTGTATTGGCTGTATTATGGAGAGCCGTCAGCCAGTCCAGTTTATCTGAGTCTTCTTGGTTTTAGCACTCAGAATGCTGTCTCACTGAGCTTCACAGTTCTGGGCAAAGAAGGAAATCTGGCCACTTTAAGCTGCATGGAAAGTCATAGTAGTAATGTATATTACAAGAATGCTGATTGAGTCCAGGCGGTGGTGGCACACACCTTTAATGCCAGCACTCGGGAGGCAGAGGCAGGCAGATCTCCATGAGTTCGAGACCAGCCTGGTCTACAAGAGCCAGGAAAGGCTCCAAAACCACAGAGAAGCCCTGTCTCGAAAAACCACAAAAAAAAAAAAAAAGAATGCTGATTGAAAGTATGCAGGAACTTGTGAGAAAACCTGAATAATCTTTCTGAGTGCTATATGCATTTTTTAAACATTTTATGTTTTTTACTATCATGATATGTGTATAGGTGTGGAAGCATGTACGTACGTGTATATAGGTCAGAGGATAGCTTCTATTGTGCATTCCCTGAATCAAACTCAGGCTCTCAGCCTTGCTTGGCAAGGTGTCTGATCCACTGAGCAATCCTGCCAGTATTATATTCAGTTTCCAATTAATATAACAAAATTCAACAACACAAAGTTGGATGGAAAAAACAGGTCAGCATTAAATATGCAAATTTCCCCGAACTAATCACTGATATGAATGCAGTTCTAATGAACATCCAACTCTATTAAAAATTTAAGAATACACAAATATGTAAATAGGACTACATGTCAACTGAGGTGGAAAAAGGAACTAGCAGAAAACACTATTAAACTAATTAGTTACAATATTAATAGAATATTGTTCTGATATTGACTTAAACTAGCCAGGAAGAAAAGAGGTAGACTGATTTACTTACTCACCTTATCTCTATCCTTCACACACACACAAAGGAAGAAAATGTAAGTAAATCAGAGCATATCATCTCTTAAAGCAATATAACAAAATAATTTCAAGGAAACATTGAGCTGTTTGATTGCATACATAAGAATTAAAAACATTTGTAGGTCTCAAACAAACAGATGCACGCACACCATAAACCATATGCAGACATTAACTCTGCTCAATTAAATATTTTTATTCAAATCAACTATGACAAGTTTTTATACTCTTCATTCATAAATAGCATTTATAATTCTAAGTTACACACATTGCAGTGTAGATGAAAGGCATATGCTGGATATTAATAAACAACAACCAATCAAAACACTTAAGGAAACATGCTCATCATTGCTGGCAATTAGAGGAACAGGAGCTAAGGCACCAATGATCTGATGTGGCTTACATGTTTCTGATTAGGCATAATTTGGTTCACACAGAATACAGTGACATCACTAAGCAACCATAATTGTACTTAAGGGAACATTTGCTTGATAATCTTTTTAAATGTGGTAGTTTGGTGATGCTTACCCATATCAGATCCTGCAGTGCTGCTATCTGCTGGTTTGGGGATGCACATGAAATATTTGACAAAAGTTGGTGGAAATGGAAAAAGGAAAATTTCTGTACTATCCATAAGAACTTTATTATCTCAAATTAAAATAATGGGAGTAAAAGACAGCAATCATTTGACAATTTAAAAATGTTCAATATTTGACTCAGTTATTCACTTGCTACATTTAAATCAAGCTGTTCAATTCAGTGTATACTTATAAAGGGCATTATTGAAAAAATAAAATGCTATTAATCAGACTGCCTAAAAAAGACAGGGTTGTTTGAGAATTTTATAGTCTTCTTCTGTCTTTCTGTCTGACTACACAGAGACAAAAAACTTGCAATGTAGCTCAGGCTGGCCTTGATTTCATGACAACCTTTCTATTCCTCAGCCTCTCAGTTCCGGGATGAGAGGTGTACCACCATCGCCAGACAGGAATTTTATAGGTTTTAGAAACTCTAATGGTATATTGCTTTATTACTTTACTCTTCCTTTGACATTGGTTGAATAGACATGCATGTCATATTGAACTCATTGCATAAATATGAAATAATCTTAGTAAAGCTACAGACAAATCAGCTCTAACACATTGCTATAGGTGCTGTAAAATTGGGATTGTCTTGCTGAAGGTTAGCATGGTTTTTTGTGTCAGGGTTTCTGTGTGGCATTGGTATGATGATAAGCAACTGTAAGCGCCTGAAGGTCAGCAAAAGGAGAGCAAGGAGACTCCATCCACATTAGGGGATACTTCACCTTAAAACAATGTTTCAGTGACATGGAAGATACTGTGTGTAGTGACAACAGCTCACAGCTTTCTAAGTTCCCCAAATGTCTATTGCCTGCACCGGGATGGAAGGCTATAAAACAAACTGATAACAAGGGTGTTCCCTGAGTAGGCCAGCTGCTGCTGATTTTGTTGCTTCCTTTGGGGTTTTCTGTAATTCCACATTTCTAAAATGTCTACAGTAAGCATGTTCTGTTTGCATCAGCATAGGAATATTATCCTAAAAATCATGCTTGAAACCAGTAAATCAGAAGTGGAAGTTACTTCTTTCAGGAAGGATAAGAACATTTGGGTAGCAGCCAACAGTACACAGCAGAGCAGAAAATTACCCACTCTTTATTTTCACCTCTTATTTTAAATGTTATTTACATGTTACATGTTATTTTTTTCTTAATATCTAAGATTCAGAGGTTCTTATTATTGGCCAGAACATTGCCTTCTGATAGATCTTTACAATGAGATGACCCTGGAAAACATGCCTATCATAAATACAAACAATATGGAGATCCTTTCCAAAGGCCAGCAAACAGTATTCTTTCAAATCTTCAATCAGTATGTAACATTATTGGGTATGATGCCTTAGACTAGTGGTTCTTAACCTGTGGGCCATGACCCATTTGGCAAATATCTGTCTCCCAAAATATTTATGTTATAATTTATAACAGTAGCAAAATTGCATTGATGAAGTAGTAACAAAAATAATTTTACAATTGGGGGTCACCATGGCATGAAGAACTGTTTTAAAGGGTCACAGCATTAGGAAGACTGAGAACCCCTGGTTTAGATCAATATCTTAATGACATGATTATAAATGATATTACAAATGACAGTCAATCATGCCTGTATCCCTTGATTCTGTGCAATGACCAGAGAGACAGACCCGACGACAGAGTTAAGCAACATCCAGAGCAACTTCCAGAGGTTTCCCTGGTTTAAAATGTAGGAATTTGCATAATCATATTCAATAAGAAAAATTTAAATAAACTATAATATTTTATCAAATTAAAAATAAATTTATTACATGTGTAAAAGGTCAGGATGGAAGAAAACCAGCAATTAAAGAGCTAGGAAGAACTCTCTGATATTGAATATGTGATCATGGAAACACTGCAAGGTTTGGATTCTAGCTTTGGACAAGAAAGTGAAGTTAAAAACAATGAGATATAATGTACTAAAGTAAAATGACATGATTTATCAAGAATGTTCACACCCAGAGTTCCAGAGATGAGTATGAAAAAAACATCAAAGTATTTTCAAAGAAACAATAAGATAAAAATTCCCATACTGAGAGACCTGATGGGACAGAAACCTCAGTCAACAAATGGTGCCCATATTGTCAACTGCTTCCACATAAAGCCTGAGAGAGCTTGGGAAGTAATTCTAGACAGAAAAAAAAAATAGAGTTTAACATGGCTTATTGAGAGCAGCACTTTCTCGGGTGGGCTCTTTGCTAGAGACAACACATCCCATTTAACACATTCCTCACTCAGCTTTAGATGCCAAACCTTGCAGTTCTTTTAAGAGGCCCTGCCACCAAACACCTAAATGTTGTTTATGAATAGCTGACAGCATGCTTCTTGGTAGTGGCAGGAACGTTGAAACACCATAGAGTTGGGGTAATAAACATGGCTCCGGCCATGTACCTCTACCATGAGGCTAGACTTTCAGAAAGCTAAAGAATGGGCTGGATCCAGCCATCAAAGCCACAGCTTTAATCCTAGCCATATTGCTTAAAAATTAAAGGCTCATGTGGTCAGAAAAAGATGTACAATAAATACAGATTCAGATAAAGAAAACCTCTAAACGTTTTATAGTGTGTTTAAAAATATATGTAGGCTTGGGAGATAAAAGAAAATGGAGAAAGTCCTTAAAATAAAAAAAAAGAAATAAAAGTAGTCAGGTGTGGTGACACACACCTTTAATCCCAGCACTTGGGAGGCAAAGGCAGGCAGATCTCTGTGAGTTCAAGGACAACCTGGTTTACAGAGTGAATTCCAGGACAGCCAAAGATACACAGAGAAATCCTGTCTCAAAAAGCCAAAAAAATTAAAATTAAAAAATAAAAGAAATAGAGTTTAAAATAAAGCCACATAAAGATAGAAACTATACAGAGAATCTGGATACTGTATGTTACTGTGTTGTCATTTAATTGTTTGATGGCTGAGGAAGGAGAAAAAGCTGTTAAAAGATATTTGATTATAAATGATGCTGAATTAATCAAACATATATATTTTGAAAATATCTTGACTTCAAAATTTAAGTCCAAAGGTATGTTTCTTTGAAGAAGAGATTTTGCTTTTGTTTCTACAAGAAATGAGAGGCTATGAATTCATTCTGGGCTAAGAAAAATCAGGTTTGTCCAAGGAAGACCCCCTGAAGAATCTCCAATAGGAGAAGATGGTCCAGATAATCCAACATTTCAGAGGTCTTCTGTTGGAGTTTCCTCTGAGTTCTGCATCCAGTTTCAAGACTGCTTACTGAGATAATCAAGCCTCACA
>NW_026067910.1:2727576-2774643 GCF_014885135.2 Alexandromys fortis | reverse complement strand
TGGGACAGAAACCTCTGTCAACAATTGAAAGAACATGAAGGTAAATTTTGATATGACTTGACACCTAGCCCAAGGCAAAGGCACACATGACCATGCCCTTACTAAGCTATTGCAAGATTCTTTGTCTGCAAAGTGTAACTCCGAGGTGTGTGTGGGGGAAGACTACATGCAAATAAAATACAATAATAGAACAGATGAAGAGGGAAAGGACATTTTAAAAATTGATTTTATTGAGCTATACAATTTTCTGTACTCCCCTCTCTTCCTTTCCCTTCCTATCTACCCTCTCCTATGGTCCCCATGCTCCCAGTTTCCTCAGGAGATCTTGTCTTTTGCTACTTCCAGTGTAGATTAGATCCATGTATATCTCTCTTGGGGTCCTCTTTATTGTCTTGGTTCTCTGGGATTGTGAAATGTAGGCTGTTTTTTTTTTGTTGTTGTTGTTGTTTGTTTTGTTTTGTTTTATGCCTAAAAACCACTTATGAGTGTCTTTCTGGGTCTGGGTTACCCCATATCAATTGATGGTTTCTAGATCTACCCATTTGCCTGCAAATTTCAAGATGTAATTTTTTTATGCTGTGTAGTACTCCATTGTGTAAATGTACCATATTTTCCTTATTTATTCTTCGGTCGAGGGGCATTTAGGTTTTTTCCAGGTTCTGTCTATGACAAACAATGCTGCTATGAAAATAGTTGAGCATGTGTCTTGGTGGTATGATTGAACTTCCTTTGGGTATATACCCAAAAGTGGTATTTCTGGGTCTTGAGGAAGGTTGTTTCCTAACTTTCTGAGAAATCACCATACTGATATCTAAAGGGTCTGTACCAGCTTTACCTCACAACCCTTTACCCCACAACCTCTCCAGCATACATTGTCATCAATGTTTTTGATCTTGGCCATTCTTACAGGTGTAAGATGAAATCTCAGAGTTGTTTTGATTTGCATTTCTCTGGTGGTTAAGGATATTGATCATTTCCTTAAGTGTCTTTCAGCCAATTTAGATTCCTCTATTGAGAGTTCCCTGTTTATCTCTATACCCCATTTTTTATTACTGAAATATTTGTTCTTTTGATGACCAATTTTTTTCAGTTCTTTGTATATTTTAGAGATCAACCCTCTGTCCAATGTGGGGTTAAGATCTTTTCCCATTCTGTAGGTTGCTATTTTGTCTTGTTGACCATGTCCTTTGCTTTACAGAAGCTTCTGAGTTTCAGGAGGTCCCATTCATTAATTGTTTCTCTCAGTGTCTGTGTTAATGTGGCTTCAGTTCTTTTCATATTTCTGTTGTAGAGAACCAGTGTGTGCCTTCCTTCATATGAGACAGCTGAGGACAGGAAGTCAGGGTAGTCACACTTGATAAATTCATGTCATGGAAAGAAGAGCCACCCAGAAAGGTGTTTCCTCAAAGCATGAAGGTTAAAGTGTGTGAAACCATAGAAGAATGGGTCATGAGGAAAGTGGTGAGGACATCACAGGGGGATGGTGTTGTTCCTTTGGAAACTACAGCCCCCAGACTCCTCCTGGATTACCAACACCTGCGCACACGGGCGTGCTCAGGTGCGGGTCATTTCTCCCATATAACCTTGTGCTTCCCGTTAAAAAGCGAGCTTCCTCGAGGTCTCGCTCTCTTGCCCCCTACCCTAGTGTGTCTCACACACCCATCCCTTATCGTGTCTCCCTCTCCCCATTAAAGTGCACCCACGTGGGAGCCGCGTGTCTTGTCTCTTCCTTTTGCGTGTGTCTCGTCTATCCTGTGTTCGTCTACACACCCCACCCGCTGTTTTTAAAAGAATAATAGATGGTGACACAGCTGTTCAGGAGGGAAGAAAGAAGAACTACATAGATTAGACTGTGTAGGTAAGCTATTAAGGTGTGTGTGTGTGTGTGTGTGTGTGTGTGTGTGTGTGTGTGAATGTTCATGTGTGTAAGAGTCTAGGAAGGATATCTTCTAGAAAAAGTATAAAACTGGTCATTACACAATGCTTCTGGCCAGGTCGTCAGCAGGACTGTGGGTGTAGGGATGTAGTTCAATAGTAGAATACCTGCCAGACATACATAAGGTGGTCCCGGGTTTAATCTCCCTGCAACACACACATATACAGCAAAATACTTCGTATGCATAACATATTGAAAATTCAAAGAAAAGTTAGAAGTCTAAGCAAAGGAAAAATTCAGACAATTGTCAACTTTAAGAAATACTAAAATCATTATAGGAATGAAAACATTCCTATTATGTAACAATTAAGTCACAGATGCCAGCTCTGTAGTTAAAGTTATAATGAGATACTAATAATCAGGAACTTAAGCAAAAGCTACTATATGGGGAAGAGAGTGGGAATGGAGCTGAAGGGTTTAATCATACACACACACACACACACACACACACACACACACACACACGGACACACACAGAGTGTGTGGGTGTTTGTCTGCACGAATGTCTGTTCCACCTATAGCCTATAGCCTGAGGAGGCCGAACAGGGAGTTAATTTTTCTGAGACTGGAGTTACAGATGGTTGTGAGCCACCATGAGGGTGCTGGTAATTAAAATTGAGTCTTCTGGAAGAGGAGCCAGTGTTTTTTACCAACGAGTTCTCTCTCCATCCCTAGTTTAATGTAATATAGAAAATGTGTTTTCTGTACTTGGAAATCAGTAAGTGGTATAAAAACAAATCAGTTCAACATATAGAAGCCAAAGCCAGACAAAAGCATTGAAATAATTTTGGAAAACGCTTGCCTCTGCACCATAGGATTTAGTGAGGAATGATGGCGTCGGGCCACTCACATGTGTCTGGACTTATCGCTAGAAACCAGAGAATTAGTGTGTCCCAAGTTCTATTAACAGTTAAACCCGGGCTCTTTTCCTAGGACTTATCTCTTTAGATTCTGTTGACTAGCTGTTTTGTTATGGTATCTCAAAACGCATTGGTGTGTTGGTTGATGTAAAGGAAATTTAAGCCTAATCATTCACTGTATTGGCACTTTCTATGCCTCTCCTGGTAATAAAGGTTAGCCTGCCTGGATTTCTCAGAGCTGCCTGTAGGGATTTCTCAGAGTTGATTTAGTGTTAGATGGGCTGCCAAGACATTAAACAAAACAAAACAAAACAAAAAACAAACAAACAACAACCACAACAATAAACCATGAAGCATCTTTCTGGCCTCCTGGTTCCAAGGCTTAGTCTTTTCCCGCTAGTGTACTGACACAGAGCTGGCAGACTGTCCCCCATTACTCTACAGCATGGCTTTGACACTGACAAAATGCCCTGGGGTCACTGAAGGATTAGGTCAATGTGATCGTTAGCATTGGCACAGGAAGTATAAACACGGATGCAGGGCAGCCTGGGAGATATTTACAGGCCGACTTCTTTGGAGCACGGAGTTGGATAGCATGGATTAGATGCAGTAGTTAAACGGACACCCCAGAGAGAGGACAGGGGGCAGAAGCTTTGCAGCCCTGCAGTTAGCGCAGAGGGCCTTTGCGTCTGCTCGACACCTGTCATACTAAGAAAAGAAAAATTAAAAAAATGTGTTACCGTTTTCAACTTAGACTTTTATTTAATTGACACAATTTTCAAAAAAGTCTTTAAGTTAGCATACAAGAAGATGGGTCCAATCCTGGTATTTTCATAAATAGACCTCCTCTTCTGTTGTTCGCATTTGCCTTTCCCTTCACTGCTCCCCCACACTGCCCTTTCCACCCATGCTGGTCCCTTCTCACTCCTGAACAGTCTTGATTTAGATTCTTATGGGCACAAGAGACAGCAACCGGTCTTCTGCAACTCATTTGTCCTGAACTAAAGGATCCCCTTGCTAAATCTTGGGAGCACAAACTGAACATTCTGACAGCTTACCCAGGGCTGTTTGCCAGCTGAGAAAAAAATCCTAGGCTGAGTTTCAGGCCCACAGGGCAATACATAAGCAAGATTGCTTTGGCGCATTCGGGGAAAGCAAACCAAAACAAAACAGTAGCTTCCTGTTTCCTTCTCAGCTCCCTCAGCTCATCTAGGTGGAATTCAGGAGGGGTTGGAATTTAGCTGGCTTTCATGATAATTAATGATAATTAATTTCAGATAAATTAATGAAAGTTAGTGTGTGCCCTAAACAAAATGTTTAGGGAAGACCTCCCGCAGTCAAATCATCTCGACTTTCTCAGGAAAATAAAATGAAATAAAATGAATAAATAAATAAAAAGGAAAAGAAGGTCTTTTTTTTTTAAAGTCACATCTTTTTTTTAAGATTTCTTTTCATTTCATGTGCATTTGTGTTTTGCCCAGCATGCATGTCTGTGTGAGATCAAGACAGTTGTAAGGTGCCACGCGGGTGTGGGGAATTGGACCCAGCCTCTGGAAGACGAGCCATCTCTCCAGCCATCAATAGTAGGGGTTTTACTACTGACAAAAATGAGTGATTGAGGACATGCCTTCCGTAGTGTTAGGAACTAAGAATGTTGAATGATATGACCTTACTGAGTTTACAGCTGGGTAAAAGGTTTTCTTTGTGATATGGGTTGCATTGCCCCATTTGATTTCAAAAACTTCACTTTTCCTGGCAGTGCAGAACCTGGTAGTCAACTGCCTTTAGAGCAACGTGTCTAAGTTCTGTTGTGGCTACTGTGATTCTCCATGTGTGAGAAAAACACAGTGTGGTGGCAGGAGACACAAAGAGAACGTGAGAGACTCCTACAAGAGATGGATGGAAGAGCAGGCTCAGAGACTGATTGACAAGACGATGGCCACATTTCCTCAAGGAAAGATACCTCCTGCTCCATTCTCTGCTCCTCTTCCTCCTGCAGGGGCTGTGATCCTGCTTTCCCCAAGTCTCCAGGGTCCACTTTGCCCTAGCATAATGCCTGCTTCCCACGTGGAATGCCCTCCCATGATGCCAATGATGGCTCTCTTCTTCTGGAATGATGCTGATGGGTCCTGTTCCTGGACTGAGGACACCCATGGAAGGCCACATGCCACATGAGGAGACCTCTGGGTTGCACTATGATGGTGCCCACTCGGTCTGGCCTGACTTGGCCAGCCAGGTAAGAGCAGAAGGGCTCTTTATCAGTTTTGTTATCTCACTCTGTTTCACCAGGAGATCACTATACTGAACCTGAGCATTTTTTTTTGTGGTTTGTTTGTTTTGTTTTTAGCTGTATGACGAGGAAGACTTCCCCGCTTCCTAGCAAAGAATATAATTTTGGAGGGGAGATAAAAACGAGCAGTTTTTACTTGTGTTGTGAACTGTTGAAATAAAATTGTCAGCTGTTTTAGTTAAAACAAAAAAGCAAAAACAAGCAAAAAAAGCCTAACTTCTCCCATACTCAATTTCCTGCAGGTTCTCATTTTGACATATACATATGTATGCATATAAATACATATATCTCAAGCAAAGAAGAGGATACACCATGTTGGAGAAAAGCAAAAAATATGTATGTGATTATAGGCTCTTCTCTTGAGCTGTTGAAATTCCCAAACCCTCTTTTTCTTAGTTGGAAATGAATGGCTAACAACTTGCTCTTCTGAGTCAAGATCATCTGCTCTTCCTTTAAAGAAAAGAGAAGAAGTTACCCACCAGACTCAGAGTTTGTGCATAGTTGGCTGTGCGGTTTCAACTGTTCTTTGGAATCAACAGTGTATATTTTCATAGTCCTTAGACACAGACAAAGCTCCAACTCTTCTGTTTTGTTTAAGGGCAGTCTGTGTGTCCCAGCTCAGGAGTGCAAAGCATTGTGTGAATAAGAGTGTCATGGAGTGAGTTACACTGCCTCCCTTAGACCCATGCCCCAGCCCAGATGGTTTCAGATGCCTGGTCAGAAGGAGACAAATATCGCCCCTTCCTAACTCACCTTGAAGTTGTGAATCACATCATTGCTAAAATCCAGCATTTTTGCTCCTATTGTTCTTTTACATTCATATGGTTAATTTAAAAAGGTTTAGTTTTTATAGGATAAAATATTAAAGAATCTTTTGTATTTGTGAGTAGGTTAATTAAAATATAGTCAATCTTTAAAATAAGCAACTATCTTTATTTTTAAAGAAAATTTCCAATGACAGATCTTGTTTACTTTGGCTTTTAAAACTGTTGCATGAGTTCTAATTATTCTTAATAATAAAAACCCAGAGACAGATATTGGGGCAAATGATGAAAGATCAGAGAAAGAAAGGAACAAGCTACAAGCAACTCTTACCTTGTTAACTCCTTAGTCAAAAAGGGGCTGAACCCTGTCTCCTTCTGCCTTGTATTTCTCTCTGCCCAGCCATATCACTTCCTGTCTATCTGTACAGACCTCCAAACCTCTATGATTAGCTCAAGGCTAGCTCTGCCCTCTGATCTTCAGGCAAGCTTTATTTGTTAGAGTACAAACAAGATATCACCGGCAAAAAAACTTCTCTAGTGATACTGTTTTGGAAACAAGCACCTATTTCCAAAAGAAAAATAAAAAAGAAAGAAAGGAAGCAAAAATTTTCTACTTCCCGTCTCTTCTCCTCTTTCCCTCGCTTACTTCTTTATCCTTCCTTCCTTTTCTTCTTCTTTCCTCCCTCTCTCTCTCTCTCCCTCCCTCCCTCCCTCCCTCCCTCCCTCCCTTCCTTCCTTCCTTCCTTCCTCTCTTCCTTCCTCCCTTCCTCCCTCCCTCTCTTTCTTCCTCCCTTGTTCCTTCCCTTCCTTACTTCCTTCCTTCATTCTTTCCTTCTTCGTCTCCTTTATTTTTCTGCTTTTGAAGAAATCTCACTGTGTAGCTCAGGTTGGCCTTTGCTTCATGCCTTTTCTGAGAGAAACTTTTTTATTCACCTCATATAAACAGGATAATGTGAAACCAAATAAACTCTTTAATTCAAGTCCAGCTTGGCGCTCTGGTGAGTTTATGGGGTTACTTGTAGGAACATGGATGAGGTGTTATTTACTGGAATATGAGTGACTCAAAGGCAGCTGCATCCCTGAAAATGATTGGACCCCATCATGGGTGAAAACTCTACCTCTGAAGTGTTTATGCAAATAGCAGGCAGCTACACCACAGCCTCCTCTCTTCAAGAACTGTTTACTGCTTATGTAACCACAGGCAGGGTTGTATGAGTCTTGTAAATTGTGTAAGCCTCTTAACAGGCTGGTTTCGTATGATTTGTGAACCCCACAATTCTATTCCATCGCTGCTGTTATGGAAAGGTTTAATCTGTATGAAATAGCTACACAGCATCCCCTCTCCAATGCTTCTGTTTTCTCTACCAATGTGATGTTTCCTGAGCTTCAGAAGGAACAATACAATGTATCATATATCCTTTCATGGTTGTACATCAGGCCATTATGCAACAATCACTTATTCTCAGGTTTGGCAAGTTTCAAGTCACCACAGTAACAGAGCTCACTGCAAAAAGTAACTTCCTGGATCAAAGAAGAGAGCAGCAGTAATCTACTGGATTAAATATAAGTGTTAGTGGGGAAATTCTAGAACAAGACTATAGAGAGACACATCATATAACAAACAATAGCAATATCTTCCCCCATTAAAGCCTAGAACCATCCTCAGGATAACTCTATCTCCGGTTTAGGGTACCAAACCCAAACATTGGTTCTCTTCTGTAGAACAGGCCTTACATCCAATTGAGAAGTAGTTGATTGAACCCATATAATTATACTACCATTGTACCAAAGGGTATATGTAACCTGATACTTTGTAGTATAATACATACTCCACAGCCAAGTAGGACCATTGGTAAAAACTGTCACCTAGTAGTCTATATAGTATCACTCAAAACTTTGGAAAATAACCAGAGAAGGACTTAGAACCACATCAGTTACAATATGATCTTTCCATGTCCTGCAACCAAAGTGTGCAGCATCTACAGCAAGAGGGAACTACCTGACAGTTCTTGGCTGTAGCAAGGATTAGTATCAATACTTCATATATTGTATGTGATCTTTTTGTTCAACAGTCTGAAAGGATGCAAGCTCTTGGATTTTCACCCAAAAAGTTTAAGGGTCTTGGAAATGCCTTTTTTTCCCTTCTAGGTGCATTGCAAAATCATTTCAACAGCTGCTTTTACTTGTTCTTGTAGATGCTTTTTTAAATCTGTAAGACACTCAAGAGTTATCATTATGTCATGGGGCATTTTAACATAGTGTGGGAAGAATTTCTGAAGGTTCATTAATGTCCCTTCCAAGCAAGTTACAATTGGTCTTGGAATTCAGAAGCTAAGTGGCTTAAAGAAATAACAGGGCCCAATGGAGCTGGTTAAAAAAAAAAAGCCTATCGTTGATGTCAATTGGTCTGTTAGAAGACCAATTATATATAATTGCATATACATATATATATACATATATATGTATAGTAGCATGAATGGGAGATCAAGGTGTTGTTTCTTTAACCTTTGGTAATACATAATTATTCTTCATAAATGATTCTACCTCTCATCTTGCAGAAATATCCTTGGGCTTGTGTGTATCTCCTGTCACAGGATGAGTGAGACTGGTTCACATTGCTCTGCCCACCCTGTCCTAGGTCAAGGGGTAGCAGGTTTGTACATTCTTTTGTCAGGCCCACCATTTGAGCCTGCTCTCAAGTCTGACATGGTCTGGACTGGCACCTTGGCCACCCTAACTGCTGGAAGGGTAAACAATCTGTGTCCACAATATACTTTCTTGAAAGGGAGAAAGTGCATAGCATACTCTTGGAGCATAACTGCCCATTCCCAATACAAGACTAATTTCCTCCATCTATACTGTTGTCTCCTATACATCTAGTCACAGCTGCCCATTGCATCTGGTGCTCTTGGAATCACCAAAGGGAGTCAAGACACACTTGGCACCGTAATGAGGATGACCTGCACCCCTTTGTCTTAAACACACTTTTTAGCCCTTTGGTGAATGGTTGCTTGGGTTTTAAAGCTCCCAGAAACTCACAGACACTAAACTTTGTCAATTCCTTTTCCTAAAAAACTCATTCTATTGGTTAGATAATGCTCTTGTACACTGTAAAGATTTGTCACTCATATTGGTTTATTAAAACACTGATTGGCAAGTATCCAGGCAGGAAGTATAGGCCAGGTGACCAGACTAGGAGAATTCTGGGAAGAGGAAAGGCAGAGACACAGTTACAAGCCAGAAGTAGAGGAAGCAAGATGAGAATGCCTTACTGAGAAAAGGTACCAAACCATATGGCTAAACATAGACAAGAACTATAGGTTAATTTTATTTGTAAGAGCTAGTTAATAATCCTGAGTTTATAGGCCAAACAGTTTATAATTAATATCAGTCTCTGTGTTTCTTTGGTACTGAACAGCTGTGGGACTGGGCGAACAGAAACCTCCATCTACAAGCTTGTTTCAATTAGACACAAATATTGTCACATTTTCTTTTCTGTGGCCTGGACAGACATTGCTGTCTTTATGTCCCTCTTGTCTTTACTCTCTTCCTGAGATCATCAGTAGCTCAAAAACCCAATTTACAAAAGAGTCTGAATCATCCAAAACCCCAGAGCCTCTCCTGTCTGGAAAAGGTCATGTCTGATCACACACTGATTCCTGGGCTCTCAGTATATTCTCTAGTCCATCCGCTGTCTGTGGGGCACCTCTGTATTTACATGGTAGATTCCACTTTTGGGGGGGGGGGTGAGCCACTTCATAACACACAGAGGAATTCCTCCCAAGGATGCTTCACTCCACACTCAGATAGCTCAGTCTTTGTGACATGCTTTATAGCAAGGGTCATGCAATTGTCACTATAGCAAAGAAATCACGTCTCATACTGCATGGGAAAAATGGCTGTCATGGGATTGTCTCCTGTGTTTGCTTGCTCTCATATGGTACAGCATCACTTGTATGTCTTACCACCCACAGAGGGGCCATGCAACTTCCCCATCTTTGATTCTGTCGAGTCACTGTTCAAATACCAATTGTACCAATTCTTAGGGAGGCTATTTCTATTCATCCCAGATAAATTAAAGACCAAAGGAACTATTTACATGTCCAACTCAATGAGCCAATGTGTTTCCTGGGGTTACATACATACAGGCACATGGGCACCTAAAAGACAGCTGCAACTGCGCCACTGAAAAGTCCTACCCCATCATGGCTGATCAATGATGGAAGCTGGAAACTTGCAATAGCTATGCCACCTGAAAGTTCTGCATCCCTCAAGCATCTGTTGATTGCGTAGCACCAGGAAGTGTTTTTTGACTGTCTCAGATATACAAGGTGTTTTTAGTTTCATGGACCTGGTGAATCTCCTCTCTGTACAATTAAACCAGAGAATGTTTCAAACTGGAAGAACTAACTACACAATAACCTTCGATGTGGAATCCATTTGCCTCAGCATCCTTAGCAATTGTATTATAATTATGCACCCTACCATCATACGTAGGAAGAAAAATTTTCTCTTTGCTTTTATTTATACATAATCGACCATTTATACCTTTTCAAATGAACTATTCAAACTAACTTAGTTCCAAGATTTGAGGTATGATACACACACACACACACACACAGGGGTATATATGTTTGAGGTGTATATATATATGATCTTATAATATAATTATATATATAAAGATATATATTTGAGGTATATATTTTTATATATACTTACTTATACCTTGGCTATATAAATATATAGTTATATGTGCCACATATACATCAAATATATATATAAAGGTTTATATTTACTTTCTTATACATATGCATATATAGATACACATACACTCTCAAGACACATACATATTTGGTTTGAGAGATGTTGGGTACTTATTTCTAACTACAATTAAATATTTTGGGGAAATTATGCATCACTATACAATTTCATAATACAAGTTGTACCAGTATGCTTTCCCTCTCTTGGTTTTTGAATAATATATTTGGGGTTTTGTTTTACACAAGTCATTTGATTATTAATTTGTGTTTCAAAAAGCTTCCCTATTATAACAAGATAATCAACGTTACACTCCTAAAGGTTTGATGCTATACAGTTTATCATCTTTAGCACTGGATCTCAGAGAAATGAGACCCAATTGTGTTTGGCTTTGAACACTGTAGACATTGATTTTTAAAAGAGGACAACAAGGGAATTGGTAAAAATGAACAAAAGCTTGGACAAGAAATAGAAAAAGAATGAATTTGACTCAGGGGCATAGTTTAAACTGAGGACCCCAGCAAGATAAACATCTACCAATAGTTGTCTACTGCTCTGTAACAGCTTCAAAGAGCATCATTTATTAGCTCACTATTGCTGTGGGCAAAGTTCTAAAAGCATCTTTGAGGGCAGTTACCTGTCATAACTAGGGCTCATCTGAGGCTTGCCTGGGGAAGGGTCTGGTTCTAACCCAAGCGGTAGTTGACAGGATTTGATTCTCCATACACCGTCAGTCTGAGATGCTCAGTTCCTGGCTGGTTGTGGGCCAAGCTTCACTTATCTGTCACATTAGTTACTACTAAACATGGCGACCAGTATGCTAGAGTCAAGAAAGATAATCTCTGAGCAAAAGACTTTGCACTTTCATGGGACATAGTTATATATAGCCCATCATTTTTGCTGTGTTCCAAAGGTAAGACACAAGGCAGTGATCTCATCTGCGCTTCAGGTGTCGGCCTGCACAAGAGCACAAGGATTAAGAGGGAGACTTTAGGGTCAGTTCGTCCTAAGCATCAAGGAAAAAAAAACATCAGTAATAAATAAGGCTTATTTTTTTTCCACTGAAGAAATGGGTGAGCTTGAGTAATTATCTTCATTTTGAGTGAAGGCATCATCTTTCCTACTGATTTCCAACCTGAACTTCCCACTCAGCCTGACCTCAGAACCTATTCCATTTCCCACAACCACTATTGCTTCTAGCATACATGGCTTCTTCATGATAGGATCTCAGATTCATTCATGTGTGAGTGTCGAATAACACCAAGGTTGTGGACCCCCAATCAAGCCTGGCAGAGTCAGCCAAAGGTAGGCCAAACGGAACTCAAAGAGCTGTTTCAGAACCTTCATGGATTCTTTTTATTTTAATCCTCATTCAATAGGAGGAGAGTCCTCAAAATGGCTCTAATTATCTGCTACTTTTCTAAAGAGGCAGCTCCTGCATAGTTGAAAGGGACTGAGCATCTCAAGGAGTCCTTCTGCAAACGCAGGGGGTGGGGTGTTACCATTCTGCTAGAATGGTGTTCTAATAGCAGGAGCGCCCTGCCTCTGGAAGGAAGGGGTCTTTACAAATCGGATCCCTTCTGTCTGTGTTCTTCTTTCCTCCACTTCATCAGCACAAATCTGACAAAAGCCTTTGAAAACGACATGGGATGAGGACAGGAGCGAAGCTTAGGCAAATCTAATCAAGCATTCTTGTCTGCTAACTTCAAAGGGAAGCCAAGCTTTGAGGAACACGTGTACGGACTAAGGAAACGAGAGGCTTAAGCCATGTTATGACAGTTTTCCCATGTGCGTAGCATCTTGAAGTGTTAGGAGCATCTAATGAAGCCATAAGAAGCCTCAGGGCTAGGAGAACTGGGTAAGTACTATCTTACTAATCGCTGGCCAGCTTTGGGGATGTTAGCAGCAATCACATGAAGTTGATAGATTATCTGCAAACTCTGTGTGAGGTGCTTGCTATTCAAGCCATCATTTGATTATATCCTCATTGGCTTGAACAAGTCCACCATTGTCCTCTTATTACTCATTTATTTTAGGTGTATATGTGTGTGTATGTGTTTGCACATGGAAGAGGTCAGCTTTTGATGCTGTTCCTCAGGAGCCACCCACATTGATTTTTGAGACAGGGTCTTTCACTAGAACCCGGAGTTCACAGGCTGAGCCTAGCTAGGCTGGCCAGCTTGTCCCAGGGATCCTTCTGTCCACCTCTCCAGCACTAGGACTGCAAGTTCATGCCCCCATGTCCGTTTTTTCACTTGGGTTCTGGAATCCCTTGGGATCAAACCATGGTCTTCATGCTTGCATAGTAAACACCTCATCACCTAAGCTATCCCCGCTGCTATCTCATTTTTAAAAGTGATTAATAGGATAGATGAAAAGCTAAAGGATCCATGGCACATGTGGATTACAATGTCGGCATTGCTGTTTCATCTTCCTTCCAGCCTCACCACTTCACCTCCTTCTCTCAGCATCAAAAGGATTTTTGCACGTGCACAGTCCAAAGCCCACAAGGATAATATAATTTGCTCTGGGCACAAGTTTATTTGTCTGTGAAGGCAAGCTTGGGGCCCGTTTCTAATGGCATGTTCACCATGTCAAATCTCTGAGTTCCCAGTCCACTGTATGTATCATTGACCACATAAAAATTACTCCAAGTGAGATGGCAAATGCATCTAAGAGCAATGAGCTTTCGTTAATATACCATAGTCACATCTAGACAATAGTTTTTACCCTTATAGGCTGCAACTTCATTAAAAGATCAGAGCTATGGTCAATATCATTAAGACCCTGCTACTGACTAGAATATAGGAACTATTATTTTTATTGCCTAAGAGCTGTTTGAGATGAGATGAGTTCGGATGAGATACACATCATCTTATTAGGCAGAAGCCGAGCTGTGAGAGAGATGATGTAACCCTGTTGCAGGAGTAGAGAGGGCTAGCTCTGTACTGTCTTAGAACAGTCTCAGGGGTGAACCCAACTCAAATTGTCCTCCCAGTAATTTTAAGGTCCACTTATTTTTTTCCTTTTAAATAAATGTCTTTGTGTATCAAGATGGTAACATTTTATCAAGCAAGAGTACTCTGTAGTTAATAAATGTTCACAGATACATTGAGAAGAGTGAGTTTGAGATATTGACAGGTAAGTATGGCTACATGTGTGTGTTTGTGTATGTGTTGTATGTAGCCACTGTTACAATACAGTGATAGAAAAGGCTGCTTCCTTCCGTAGGCTTTCAATATTAAGGAGAGATGATGCTGACATCATCATTGTAGACATGCCAGGACAGCACCATTAAGTAAGAGGTTGGAAGTCCTGGAAGGATTAGAGAGGATTCAGCATCTAGTCATGACAGTATAGGAGTTTGTTCTCCCCCTTTGCTATTTTATCCCTGAGTAGTACAAGGTTTTATGGAAGGCTTGCTTTACTCTTGGGGCCTTGGGAACCTACCTTTCTTCATCTGGGTGACTGTGCACTAGATTGAGGGAGAATGGCATGAGTAATGCCTTCCTAGGGCTGCTGTCTATGGCTATGAGTTACCCAACTCTAAGCCACCGCTCGCATCCAAAGGGTGGTATCATGAAAGTAGTTCAGCAGATCAAACTGAAGTGGTGAAAAAGAGGCGCTTTTTACAATTTTTACAAAAACAAGACTAGTCATTTTGACTGGTGACTAAGTTCCCAGAAAAAGATAAGCAGGAGATAAGGAAGGAAGGTGACCACGTCTTTTAAACTTCTGATTCATTCCTGTGGAAGGTGGCTCAGGAGACTGACCTATTTATACGGAAGGGCACAGTGACAGCTAATGAAGAATTGCATGTGTTCTATGGACAGTACTGTGAATGCACAGGTCTCCAAAGTCAGCCCTTCCCTTCCAAGTATGTAGAACCAGAAAATAAGTCTACATGGTTGCAGCTGCTAAGGAATTTAAGGATAGTGGAATTCTCTGCTATCTAAGCATTACAGGTGACTGAAGAACCTGGTTTGCATGTCATAGGCTATTGAAAGAACTTTCCCAAGAACCCCCATTTCTCTCATCTTTTCTAGCCCAACAAGAAGGACTTTTGTTTTTTTATATTTGTTTTACTGTATTGTTAGAATTTCATACCTAAGTACTGTATATACGTCATTTACTTCCCATACTCTTTTCCCCTCTAACTCCTCTCATGTCTCCCTCGATCTCTCTCAACATCATGACCTCTTCGTTAATTGTTTTACACATGTGTGAATGTACTGCGTGCACACACACACACCCACACACAGATACAAACACAACCTCCTGACTCCATTTAGTGTTGTAAGTGTGTATACATGTGTTGGGATGAGCCCTTGAGTTTAGACAGCCTATCCGGGGGCTTGTCCATGGAGACAACTGATTTTTTTTTTAAGCAGTTGTTAATTATCTGTAATTCCTCATCTAGGGGTGCGGCCTTGTGGATCTGGGATGGGGTGTCAGATGGTGTTGTCATTGTACAGGTCCTGTTCTTGTTGTTAAGCTATCGTGAGTGCAACTCTGTGAACCTGAACTATGTCAGCATAAGAAATGGCTCTATTAGAATGGGAGTAATATCTTAAATTATTTTAGTGAGCTTGGTGAGAGTTAGTTTAATGGAAGCTTGGTTAACAGAAGTTTTTAGTGAAAGCTGAACTCGAGGTTGTAAGTCAACAAACCAAGGAAAACTTAAAGTTACCAAGGATAAAAGTATAAAAATGGGTGAAAAGAAATAAGTTCTGCTTGCTAAAAACAATAATTAAAAAAAAAGCTGTCAAGAATGTTTCTCCCAACTTTACTGCAATGTCTCTTTCCAAGTTACATTTCTAATCTATGTGTATCCTTTTTTTAAAGGACTGCAAGTGTCTCCATGGACCTCACCATCTCTTGTTTCCACAACTATGGCTTCAATTTTTCTTACCATTTCCCTCTTAGAGTCTTTAGTACTTGACTTTTTTTTTTTTTTTTATAAATATATTTGTAACTTTATTCCTTGTATGTTTTATGAAAGCTTTTCTCTTTTATTGATAATAGACTTTTTCTCAGATTATGTCTTGGAACTTGCTTGTAGACCGGGCCTGGCCTCAAACTCAGAGATCTTTCTGCCTCTGCCTCCTCAGTGCTGGGATTCAAGGCTTATGCCACTGGAGCTGGCTGACTCTATTTTTTTTTTTTTTTTTTTTTTTGGTTTTTGAGGCATCCTGGTGACAACTGCCAAGGCAAGCCTCCTCTCCTGGTTCTTGAGCATGTTTCTGACCTCTGACCTCCTTGTCTTCAGGATCCACCAGTGCACGCCTGCAGCCGTCCTCACGATTCTGTCTCATTTCCTGTAGATCGCTGGGCTCTTCTCACTGCTCACATCGGGCTCCATCTCCACAGCTATGCTGCCTGAGCACCATCACCGTTTTCATATTTGCCCAGGTTCCTTCTCTTCATGCTCTCCCTTCTCCCTCCTGCTCATCCTATGGATGCACAGTTGACCAGGACGTCTGCTATCAGGCTTCCATTGTATACTCTATGCCTCTCCTCCATGAGTGACTTCACTTCACCCTTGGCTCCTTCCACACTGGAGGTATAGACCCTTAGGCTTCCGGCCATTAGTCGGCCTTAATCTGATCAGGTTGCTCATACAACAGGCACTACAAGACATGCAATGCTTCACAGTAGCTTTCAATAGCATGCCACATCAAATTTCAAGAGCTCTCAAGAGCTTTGCTCCTCTCACTGCTGCCTTCTGTCTCACCTTGTCCCCCTCTGTACTTTGTAGCGTCATTATCTCGGTTCCCCCCAGTAGTCCTGGTTTATGTCTGGCTCCAATGCAGTTTGTAACTGTGCCGCTTTTATTCTCAGAAGTTCTATAATGACAACACATCATCTGCTCCATCTAGAACTTTAGTCAGGATGGTGTTTGATGTAGATTTCTTGCAATTCTCTCTGTTTTAATGATTCCCCTGCTTGTCAATGCTGACACACATGATGCTTCCTGTGAATTCCTTCCTCTTCCCCACCCTGGCCTCCTTATCACAACTCTCATGTCTATCACACTTGTTCTTAAGAGTATACAAAAGCCTTTCCTTTTTCTCTGGTCTGCTAACTTTCTCCACAAACCTGAACCTATTGAGCCAGTTGCTCAAGGTCTTGTCGTACAGCTATGAGGGTCTTAGTTCTATTGCCATTAAAAGACAGCATGATCAAAGCCACTCTTATAAAAACAAACAGTTGAGTGGGGGTTGGCTTACATTTTCAAATGTTTAGTCCATTATCATCATGGCAGGGAACACGGTGGCACACATGGAACTGGAGAAGCAGTTGATAACTTTACATCCTGATTTGCAGATAGGAAAGAGAGAGATTAGGCCCGGCATGGGCTTTTGAAATCTCAAAGTCCACCCCTGGTGACACACCTCCTCCAATAAAACCACACACTCTAATACTTCCCAAAACAATTACATCAACTGGGGACCACGGTTTCAAATATATGAGCCTATGAGGGCCATTCTTATTCTAACTACCACAAGGTTATTCTGCTTCTGTTCTAATAAATATGGCCACATAGAATCCAGGACTAAATTTTTGTGCATGTATATGCAGTATTGTCTATGCAGGCATGTGTGTTCTCGTCTGCGTGGGTACACATTTGTGTCTCTGTGCCTCTGTGGAGGTCTGAAGTTGGCATCAGGTGTCTTCTTACACTTTAATTTTGAGTCAGAATCTCTCGATGAACCAAGAGCTCCCTAATTCTAGCTAGTCTAGATTTATAGCTTGCTACAGGAATTCCTTGTCTCTGCCTCCTGAGTGCTGGGATTACAGGTGGCCACCAATAGTTGCCTAGCATGGACACGGGTACTGGGGATTCGAACACCAACTGTCATCTCTGTTTTATAAGCACTGTATTCATGGAGCTATCCCCCTAGCCACGGAGGCCCAATTTTTAAATCATGCATTGGCCATCATCTGTTTATGATTCAAAACTGTTACTCCTTTTTGTATTTATGACTCAATTAATTGTTAGATAATACTTACAGATTAAAAAATTGCAAATAGAAATAGTTTAACGATGACAGAACAACATTTTGATTTTATTTCTTCTACTTCTGATCCAAGGTTACACACACTCAGGAGTCATTTGTGACCTGTTTCTTAACTTGCAGTGTTTCCAGTATGAAATAATGTTGAGTTGAACTTCTTGATATCATCCCTTGGAGAAGAAGAGTCTGGCACTTTCTATAGACAAACCTCACTCTAGATGTAAAACATTTGGAAGCAAAACTACCCTGTTGCCATTTCTAATAAGCAAGCAATGATGACATTTTTGTTCATAAAAAAAATCTTTTCTTTTTCATATTCAGTTTTTTTCCCATCCGTTTGAAGGTCAAACAGGATCTGGAAGCCGTCCTGCTATATCTCTTGTGGGTGTACGCGTTTTTAAAATACCCTGACAGCTAAGTATTTAACAGGCTCTGATTGATTTACTAGTAAGTACAAAGAATTTCCATGGAATTCAGGCAGATGTTAGTTCCTGTTAGGAAGGGACAGTTGGCTTAGAGCAACAATTTCTGGTCTTTTTGAATTCCTAGAGGAATTCTGCTGAGCGCTGATGGGAGCGGCTGGAAGCAAAGAGCCAAGGTCTGAGCAGAGTGAACCGATTTTCTCACATCCTTCAAGAATTGGTAGTTGGTGAAAAGAATTTAAACATTCATACAGTAAAAGGAGTTCAAAAGAAACCCAAGTTCTTAAAATTAATAAACCAACACACCCAAACAAAACCGCACAGCTATGTGCACAGCTGATAAGAAAGAAAGAATTTCAAATATCTTTTTGAAGGAAGGAATAATGAAGCAAGTCTATTAAAAAATAAAACCTCATTAACTGCTATGTAATAGAAAAAGAGAGAGAGACAGATAGCACCAAGTAGGAAAAGGTGAACAAACTGTATTGACAGAGAACACAGACCAGAATGATGGCCACTGGCATTAACTTCGCTTCCCATCTGTTCAGAACACTGTTTCCAGGCCCTGTAGTTTAATGATTTTTCTCGAACCTTCCATCCTTCCCTTTATTTAAGCAGGCCATTTTGGAAAACTTTGATGTCTCTGTTACTTGTTTCCTCTGTGCTGCAGCCATGGTTACCTGCTTTTAAAGGTTAGCAATCCTGCGGAAATCTCAGCATCATCCTTTGTACGTAAAGTTCTTTCTTTCTTTCTTTCTTTCTTTCTTTCTTTCTTTCTTTCTTTCTTTCTTTCTTTCTTTCTTTCTTTCTTTCCTGAAGGTAATACTACCAATTAGCTATCAACATTAGACACTTTCTGGAATGAAACGAGTTTGCTTGTCCACCTCATATTCTCCAGTATTGTTGCTAGGCTGGGCATGAATTTAGGTGAGCCCCCACCCCTACTCCCCCAGTCACAGCATAGTTACAGAGTAGAGACCTGAACCTGAATAGAGCATTGTTTCCTAAATCTTATTACATACTTTATAAAAGCCTTGATATGGGTCTTTAACACTGATGGTTACCAGGCGGTGGTAGCATATGCCTTTAATTCCGGCACAAAGGAGGCAGAGGCAGGTGAATCTCAGTGAATTTAAGGCCAGCCTGGTCTACAAAGCGAGTTCCAGGACAGCTAGGACTGTTACACAGAAAAACCCTGTCTCAAAAAACAAAACAAAACAAAAACAATCAAAAACCAAAATCTCAGCCCTGTAGCAATGTTGTTGTCTCTTAAAATCCTGCAGTGTATGAATGCATTTGTTGGTGAGCACCAGAATCAAGTCTAAATAACAAATAAAGGCACTGTAGGTATTTATATGCAAGCCTTTATTTAGAATGCTTTTAGTTTTTTTGATATATATATATTAGAATGGATGGGTCATATAAAACAGTGTGCTTAAGAATCTGATTGAAGGCGTAAGTCACGAACAATGCCACACCAGTTTGGAGTTATGATTAACAGGGTGGTATTTATTTAAAGGGGAAAAAACTTACAGATCACCTTCCCAGACAACAGCCCTCTGTGCAACCAGGAAGGGAGTCTAGTAACCAGCGGAGCAGGAAGTGAAGAGAGCGAGCAGAGGAAGTAGTCGTTTTTTTAAAGGGAGAGAAACCACGCCCCAATGGGCTGGTATCTCAGCAGCTATTGGTTGGAGGGGCGGAAGGACCTCCCGCAACATCTGATTAACTATTTCTTAAGTGAATGTACCCTTTTACCTTCTCATCAGCCTTGAATAAAAATTCCAGTTTCTTCCTACTTTCAGCAACAGTTGGCCTGCTCAGTCGTGTGTGTGTGTGTGTGTGTGTGTATGTGTGTGTGCATGTGTGTGTGTGTGTGTATGTGCATGTGTATGGATGTGTGTGTGCATGTGTATGGATGTGTGTGTGCATGTGTGTGTGCGCATGTGTGTGTGAGTGTGCATGCACGTGTGTATGTATGTGTGTGCCCATGAATATGTATGAGAGACCAGAGTGGAACAACAGATATTCTCTGTAGCTTTTCCCTTTCTTTTCAGTTGCCCTGACAAAATGCCCTGGGGAAAAAAAAAGTACTTAGTGGCGAAAAGGGTTTATTGTAGATCACAGTTCCAGGTTCCATTCCATGAAAATGAGAAGTCAGTGGCAGGAGTTGAAGGGAGCCGCTCATATCACATCCACGACTGGGGACAGAGGGCCACAGAGATATGTGTGCTGTGCTCAACTCACTTTGTGTTCTTCTACGCAGTTTGAAATGCAAACCGGAGAATCACGCTGCTCACTTTTAGACTGGTTCTTCCCAGGCTAGTTAACACAGCCGAGCCTATCACCACAAACAGGCTCTCAGGCTACCCTGATATAGAATATCCCACATTCAAATTTCTTACAAAGTCATTCTAGATTGAGTCAGATTGACAATTAAAACCAGTCATCACACAGCATTTCTCAGTGCACTCAGTGCAGGGCCTGATTAGCCGGCAAGCCCAAGCTATATGACCAATTCCTTAGTAGCACTGGGGTGTCTGTCCTTCCTTCCTTCCTTCCTTCCTTCCTTCCTTCCTTCCTTCCTTCCTTCCTTCCTTCCTTTTTTCTTCCTTCTGTTCTTCCATCCTTCCTTCCTCTTTCTTTCCTTTCTTTCTTTCTTTCTTTCTTTCTTTCTTTCTTTCTTTCTTTCTTTCTTTCTTTCTTTCTTTCTTTCTTTTTTTGATAGGATTTCACTATATAGTCACAGCAGGTCTGGAAGTCACCATGTAGACCAGGCTGACTGGCCACTGACTCACAGCACTCTGCTTCCCTCTGCTTTCCAAGTGCTGGCATTAAAGGTGTATGTTGTCACACCTGGAAGCTGGGATTTTAAATGGACACTGGACATCTAAAACCTGATGTTCACGTGTTCAAGTGCCCTTAACCACTGAATCATTTCCTCAGCCCCTGAGCAGTTATTTTAATGTTCATCCTTTCTTTGAAACTATTTATTTTTATTTACATGTGTGTATGTATATTTGTGTATGAGGTGTATGTGTTGGTCTGCTCCTTCCACCTTGTCAGAGGAGGAGTCTCTGTTTTTGTTTGATGCTACCCTCTGTACTATGGGATAGCTGGCCTATGAGCTCCTGGGAAAAGTCTCCTGTCCCTGCCTCCTATCTTGCCATAAGAGTGATTTCTCTATTATAGAGAGGTACAAATATGGCAAAACTTTACAGGGGTTCCAGGGGCCTGCATCCCAGTAGCCAGGCTTGTACAAGATGTGTTTTTTTTCTAGCCCTTGGAGACATCTTCCCAGCCTATCTTGCCATTTTGAATAGATACAGAGTAGTAGCCCATTGTGGTTTTAATTTGTATTTGTCTAAAGACTAATTAGGTTGAGTGGATTGCTGTGTGTTCATTTGTTAAGATACAATCTTTCATGAAATATTCAAATGATGGTTGTTTGTTTTTTTTTTTTTTTTTTTTTTTTTTTTGGTTTTTGGAGACAGGTTTTCTCTTCTCTGTTGCTTTGGTTCCTGTCCTGGAACTAGCTCTTGTAGACCAGGCTGGTCTTGAACTCACAGAGATCCGCCTGCCTCTGCCTCCCGAGTGCTGGGATTAAAGGCGATTTTACATAGATAACTTCTGGCAAATAGGTACCTTGTAAGCATTTTCACTCCCTCTGTGATACAATGGTATTTTCTTAAGACAGTCATAACGAGCTTAAATTTTGGTGAAATAGAAATTATCATCATTACTTTTTGTGTTTTGTGCTCTTGAGTAGCTCAAAGCCTTTAAACATTCTCCTCATTTTTAGATAGAAGCTTTTGTGTTTAGATTTTGAATTGTAGCAGAAAGGGACCACTTTATATTCTATATGGGTATCTAGTTGTCCCAGGAGAACTTGAAGAAAAGACGACATTTTTTTCCCTAGAATTATCCTTGTAATCTTATTTTTTTTAAAAAAGCAAACAATTGATTACACACTTGTATGAATGCCTGGTTATTACCTACTGAATTAATCTATTTGCCTATTTTCATACTGATGCCAAGATGCCTAGATTATGTATAATAGGTCCTGAAAATCTACTATTACAGAAGAAATTCCATTCTCAGACACCAATTTTCTTTGTAACTCTTCCTTTTCAATATGACAAAACAAAATACCTTACAGAAGCAACTTAGAAAAGGAAGTGTTTATTTTAGCTTGTGATTTCATTTTGTCCTGGTAGAGAGGGCATGGAGGGGGGGACATGGTGGGGAGGACATGGTGGAGGGAAAGAGAGTCTCGGACAGTGGAAACATGTGGTTGCTGCTTCTCACACCATGACCGAACAGGAAATTAGAAGTGGGTGTAATCTACAAAGCCTCTCCAATGCTCCACAACGTCTCCAAACAATGCTGCCATCACTAAGAGACCAAGGGTTCAAACACACAAACCTGTGAAGGGCACTTCATGTTCAGGCCATAAAAAATACTGATTTGCATTCTGTTTCAGTAGGTTAGAAAATGTCCAAGATTCTTCATTACTATTAGGAATCAAAGCTGTGCCAATTCTGTTAGTCTTTATTTATCCCAGGAGCAGGAAGGGAGCGGTACATCTCCTAAATGCAGTTCAATGAAGAGAAAACAAAAAGGGCAATGATGCAAACATCCCTGGAAAAATTTTTTTATATATGTTTATATACTTGGGGCTGCCACACAGTAACAATAAACTAGGGCTTTAATTGAGTAGGAAGCTAGCAAGTCCAAAAAAGAAGTGATGCACAATGTTCGAGGTGATCATGGGGTTCAAGTTCATGCTGAAATAAAATTGACTTTAGGAGATGTGAAGGAGTCTAATACTTTTGAGGTTAGACTCAACTCTGAGTTGTCATACATTAAGATACATTCAAGTTTATCCTTGTTGGAGGAAAAATAGGTCTTTAGTTAGAAGTAAGAGATTTATAGAAATATGAGACTATGCATTATTAGAAGCACATATTAAAAGGATCGAGGATGTTGTATTAGCAGGCAAAATAGGAAAATCATATCATACTTCAGGCTCACAAACTACCTACGAGTGGGTTGCAAACTTGAGTATTAACTGGAATAATTGGAGAAAGGAAAAGTTTGAGTCATATGCTATTTCTGATTTTGTACCAGTGTTAATTTTTGTTGTGATAAATGTAGTTTTTTGAATCATTATCATTAATGGAAATTAAATGAAGAATACACAAAAATGCTAGTTTCTATAGTTTATCTAAAGGTTTAAACTTTTCTATCTATAGGTTTATTTCAAAATGAAAAGCTCTTATTCATCAGAATGTTTGAGCAACTAGATTAGATTTTAAAAAGTTAAGGCTTGTAGTTTTATTAGAATATTTTTCGGCATGTCTCAAGATACTTACCCAAGTAGTAGTGATTGTAAGTAGCAAGCACTCCAAGTATCCAAATCCTTTTAAGTGAGCAACCACATGCATGAATATTTTCTAAGACACCAGAAACAATGTGCTCATGAAGACAAAGAATGGTGTTATCAAATGTGTATTGCAGATTCTAGTCTTTGAAGATGTAAAGACGATAAAAATGCCGTTTCTGTGCCTATTGGGTTTTGAATTCAAAGAAAAGAATTGCACAAATACAGAAAATTCCAGCATTTCTGTGGGACAATGGGCTTTTATTCTGTCACTTGTATTATTTTTTAATAGAATGATGATTGACCAATAACCAGTCAGGAAGTATAGGCAGGATAATGGGAACAGGAGAATTCTGGGAAGAAGATTCTGCAGTCTGCAGTAGTGACCCAGCTGCAGAGGAAGCAAGATGTGACTGCCTTGCCAAAAAAGTTACCAAGCCATGTGGCTAACACAGATAAGAATTATGGGCTAATATAAGTTATAAGAGTTAATAAGAAGCCTGAGTTATTAGGCCAACCAGTTTATGATTAATGTAGACCTCTGTGTGTTTCATTGGGACTGAATGGCTGAAGGACCAGGTGGGGCAAAAACCTCGGTCAACACAGTATAGTAATACTTGATTCACGTGAAGAATAAGTGGGCCACAGGGAATGGTGTGAGACTCATTCCAGGTGGAAGTGAGTTTCTGAAGTCTCCCAACCATGAGTGGCTCCAGTGAAATATTTCATTAAATCATCCCTTAGCATATATTGGAGATTGGCTCCAGGAACGCCATACCCTTGAAACTCAAGTCTTGATAAAAAGACACAGTGTTTACATGGAACCTCAGCACATCCTTTGATACTGTGCACTTTGGATCATCTGTAATACCTCATGAAGTAAATATTATGTAAATAGCTGCTATACAGTATAGTCTAGGAAATAATTGCAGGAGATGAAATTTTCAGTACAAACAAGATATCTTTCCTTTCACACACATTGGGTGTGCAGTTGTATGAATCTGCAGTTGTGGAACCCACAGGTGTAAAGCATCGACAGTGTCTGCCTTGTTGAAAACAACACGGTTGTCTTGTCTACATGGAAAAGTTTGGATTAGCTCTTTTCTCCTTTAAACCTCCCAAGATCAAATGATATTCAATCATTTTGTATATTGTAGGAAGGATGGCGATGCATCATCAGGAATTTAATGATGGATTTTTGTGTCGTTCATAGAATGATGTTCTTTCTAGGAGACTTGTATAATGGGTGGTGTCAACATGCTAATTACAGCACAGCTTAGAAACAAGTTCATTAGCTGAATTATTAGTAGAGCTCATTCAGTCTTGTAGAATACGTTGAACTCCAAAAATCTTCATGATTTGATCTTATACCATTTAGGTGAACATATTCAAAATATCTTTAGATAGCACCTGTGAGAACTCAAAAGTGTTTGCTTTAAACCAAATTGAAATAATTAAATTTTGTATATTTCTAAATGAAACACCTCCTATTTCACACTGGAGTCTAAAAGTATGGTGTTATTCCAGAAGTTATCCTCATTGCGTGGGCGTTCATGCACTGAAGGATAGAGAAATTGCTTCATTATGGTAAGGAATCACAGTTTGATATGTTCTCAGGTTCTTTGACTTTCTGAAGGAAGGTGGGGTCTGTATGTTTTCCTACAGAATATGAGCCAAGTAGCTCAGAATCAGAAAAATATGAGCAGTCCCTGTACTTCTGAGGGCGCCTCAAAAACAATTCATGCAACTTCCTCTAGCTTTTCCTGGGTGTCTCTTAGGCAGAAATCATCCACCTAATAAACTTGCAGTGACACCACCTCCTTGATCAGGTGTTCTCGTACACTTCAGCTGGGAGACCAGACACTCAATCCAGCAAGACCTTCAGGTCACAGTGGCCAGTGTGCTTATCTCGCTATGACATCCTGAGGAGTCCCAAGTAATAACTGCCCAACAATCGCTTCTTCCATGTCAGTTTCAAAAACTGTGGCACAAGAAGGAAAAACAAAATGTTATTAAAAGATACTGCCCTTACCCTAAGCGTGGCGTTTGTCATGCATACATTGATAGCAACCAACAACTCCGTAACTACACTGAAGACCAGCTTAACAAGAGGAAGTCATGTCTGTAATAGTTAAGAGCCTACCTACCTAACTATTCAGTCCTAGTGAAATAATTGTAATTGGAGGACAATCTACAATATCTAATTTATGAAACCACCATAATCCCTAACAACAATCTATAAACATATAAACACGTGTTCTTCTACGTGCCGATGCAGATAGTTTCCACCCCTCATCAGGGAAACGTGTCTTCCGTAGACTACTACAGAAAACCACAACCAATCAAAATGCAGAAGTGTGGAGCCCAGTTCCAACGGCTGCCTCTACAAACCACTCCCACACCAAAGGCTCAGTGAATGCTGCAGAAGAGGGAGCAGAAAGTCTGTGAGAGCCAGAGGATGGGAGTTGGCTGTGAGAGCGTGTCTCCTAGATATATCAGAAGCTACACTTGCATTTCTCACCCACGCCACTGCTCAAATGTGAGCTGAACCAAGATGGAAAAACTGGATAGGGAAAAGTCCGTGATGTGTTAACCATACACAGAGAACTACAGGCCACTGAGGAAAGCTGGGAGAGCTGGTCTTCTCTAGGGAAGAGAACACCAAGGGGTTGTCCAGTGCCCAGTGTTCAGCCTTAAAAACATGCCCACAAGTAATGTTCTATGGGCTGAATGCATCCTATTTGGAATATATATGCATATATGTGATGGCCATTCTTGAATGGCTAATCTGGAATTAACTAAAACCCCCAAGTGGGGGAGGGCACACCTGTAAGAGACTTTTGCTTAATATGAAGTGGGAAATTCCACTTACAATTCAGATTTTTGAGGTGAGAACACGCACTTTTAATGTAGATCTTTTGATCAGGGAAACCTACCTCTAATCTGGGCTACACCCTCTCCTGGAATCTTGTATAAGAACGTGGAAGAAGGAAGCTCTTTGGTCTTTGTCTAACCAGCAAGTCCAGTCCTTTCCTTCAGAGGTAATAGAGTCCACTTCTTAACGATTCTGGTATATACAGAATACCAATTGAGGCATCCAGTCTTGCAAACTGAACAATTACTGGATTCTTGGACTTTGTGATCATAGCCAGTTGGATTAGATGGACCACAGTAAGTCATTCTAATAAATCCTATAAGTATGTATGTATGTATTTATGTATAATGTGTGTCTATATATGTGCTTATATACACATGCATATATGCATATACACACATATAAATGCATACACATATATTCATTATATAAGTTCTTACTCTATAGAAACCTGGCTAATGCCATATATATTTACATATATCCATGCAATAACAATTATTTAAAGAAGAGGCACTGAATTTGACTGAGAAAAAAGAGGGATATATGGGAGGATTTGGAGTGAAGTAAGGGAAAACAGAAATGTGATTACATTATAATCCCCCAAATTAAACAAAAATGGGGAAAAAGATTGCACTTGGTGACCACATTAATAAAGTATAACTAGAAAAATCAAAGATATATCTGAAAAAAATCACTAAACAGATAGTTTGAAGGTCTTCACCTGTGGGAGGCTCACCTGCAGTCCATAAAAATTAATTTACTAGTCAACTGATCTAACTTTAAATATACTCTAGGCTTTACATACATCCAGCTAGAAGCAGTCACTTTGATTAATTGTGTCTTTAGTGGGGAGGACTCGGCTGAAATCTGCTAACCAAGGTAGCAGCTGCTGAGGAGAGAGTCAGTTCCAGTGGACTGGAAACTAAGGCCTGGTTTTCCTGTTTCCAGCCACCTGCTTCCAGTGAACTGAAATAGCCTGTGTACAGAGGTATTTGAAAGTAGTCTGGAGGAAAGAAAATAAACTACATGCATTTTGAAAACTTGATTTTTATGGGGAGAAAAAAAGTGACGGTCCAATTTAGAGTACAGTCAAGAAGGCAATTTGCAAATGATTTAGGATATCTGAGTGTGCAATTTTATATCCAAATGGGAGAACATTTGGAGTTGCTGTGTGTTGCAAGCAAATGAGGTTGTGTGGGGGAAAGATGCAAGGTGAGTAGCGACTTCCTGTAGGCACAATACTGAGGGTGAGGCAGTCTCAGCATCACTGGGCACATGCAATGTATGCACCACACAAACCTGCCATTCTTGGGGGCCTGTGCCTCCCTCCAGGCAGGGTGCAGTATTGCATCGATATGAAATCAAGTTCATTGTTTATGAAAATGTTTTGTGGCTGCATGACCACAGCCAGGACACTCTGAGAGCGTAGAAACTTGGGCTCCTTTGCCAAACCTCACCAACCCCTGTCTTTATCTGCCAGCTACTCCCTTTCACTCTAATTAAACTAATTAGAGAAATGCAAATTAAAAAGGGGGGGATCTGGGAAAGGAGAATAGAAAGGCACGAAGGGAAAGCGAGCTATTTATCTGAGAAAGGAAAAAATGCTGCACCATGACTTTAGCAATTTAATTTTAATTAAAACTCCTGGCTCACATTCTGGGACAAAAGCAATTTTTACAAGGTTCCTAAGTTGGTCTTGTTTTGTTTTGGTTTTGTTTTAGGCAGTGTTTCAAATGTGTAATCTTCCATTTTGAGTCAAAATTGCTAAAATAATGTAAATGATTCATGGGGAAGACCTAAACTGTGAAACCAGATATAAAGCAAAGAAATTCTCCTAAGATTTCCAGTCTGAACATGGAGATGTGTTTGCCTTTTGTGGTTATTCCTGTGTATTCGAACTATGCAAAGTTTAATTAATTTTTGAAATTAGATTTCTGCCAATTTCAATGCCCCTCCCTCCAGCAGAGGCCGAATTCCAGGAATCCTAGGAAAAGGACCAGAAATTCCTTTACGCACACTATGTACTCCTCTGGGCGGCAGGCTACTGCTGTTGTGGCAAAATCCCAGAATTCCTCCATTGCCTGGTGTGTTAGTGGGGCCTCTGGAGCCCCATCCAGGGATGTCCATACCACCCCACCACACACAGGCGATGCATCCTTACTGCTCTCTCTGGCCCTTCCTCCTATCTGTTGCAGAATGTTCTCCCCTGCTGTCCTCCAGGCAATGGGGAGCACTCTCCACCAGCAAGGCTCCCGAGAAGTTGGAGCCTAATCACCACCAGCAGATCTGCTACATCTTAGAAACGACATGGGCTGCGGGTCACCCCCACTGTGGCACTATATTCTAGCTCTGTGACAGTTTCTTTGAACCAACCTCACACTCTTGGGATTCTCTGAGGAGAGGCAACCATACCGTCTATCTTACAGTGTAGCGGGGAAATTGGAGACAAAGGGTCCACAAGTCAGGTTCTCTTATGTCTTCTCTGAACGGACAGCACTCTGAAATCTGATGGCTCCCCAAGGGTTCAGCAGGTGGTCAGGTACCACTGTCTTCCTACAGAAAATAAGACCCCAGTCTCTACAAGGAATTCCTTCACACCATTCCTCATGACTTGAAGGGCGCATGCGTGCCTGAGTACCTGCATGCACGTACGTCTGTGTGTGTACGTGTGTGAGTGTGTGTCTTTGCATGTGTATGAATTAGAAAGGAAGTGCTCTGTGAAGAGAAAAGACAGAATGTCAAGCTCTTGTCTAATTGTACTACCAGCATTCATGAATAACTTGACCCAAGGTATTGTCTCCTTTTCCACCTGGGTACTGGTGGCTAGGCTTGCTGGCTGAGGAGCTCTCTTGGCTACCTTTTATACCTCACTGCATTTGTGAGTGGACCTTATCAAGTAACAATCAATAGATAGTGAACAACGAAGTTGTCAAAAAAAGAAAAACAATCTTCAGATACTGGCTTTTAAATTATTTTATATATTAATTCTAGTCCAAAACATTCTGTATATAATTATTGATAAATTTCCTAGTGAATTCTGTGAGACTTAGTCAAACTTCTTACTATAGAATAAGACCTTTCCTCTTGCTTCCCTCTTCCTCCCCCTTCCTCCTTTTCTCTTTTCCTCTTTCCTGTTTCCCTGAACTTCTTACACACTTCCTTCTTCTGCCTGCTTTCACTGGTTCAACGTCTATTCTCTTCATGACCTTGTAACTGGATAGTTTCTTTAGGGAGCGGCAGAAATCTTTTAGGAGATACAGCAAACTGTATCTAGGTGAGGAATAAGTGTGGAGTAGAGTGGGGTGTAGCATACACTAAAGGAAAAAAAGAGTGTACCAACCGTCCATAGAAGCTAATGGAAAAGGGCTCAAAAAGACTAGGAATTTGGCAGTAGTTGGCAAGCTAGCAGCAAGATGAAAGAGGAAGTGTTTGATCACTTATACAACGTAAAGTATCAGAGAGAGAGAGGGGGGGGGGAGAGAGAGAGAGAGAGAACCTGCCTTTAATTACTTTAATTAGGCAGGAAAAGCTTAGCCATTGCTTGTAACAAGGATAGACAGGAATTTCTCCTGAGGGTGAACTATTATGGAAAGCAAGTCCAACAACTACATCTTAGTGGTCACAAGTAGGGGTTCTGTGGTATTTCATAGAGCAACCCTTGGCATAAAGCAGATGCTGTTTGCCAAGGCTACGTTCAGCATCGATTTGATGAGCCCCTACTCTGTTTCTTCTTACCTGTTAGACAGCAAGACATCTTAAAAATCCCAGGGGAGGAAATGACAGCAAATATTTTTGGCATCTTAGTTTGAACACAGGCAAACACGTAGATCCACATACACACACAGCTTATATTAAATGGTAGCTAAGGGCCATATCCCACTGAGAGAGGAAGCAAGCACAGTCCATAAAATTAACTCTGTTCCAGAAAAAAATAAAACATGTAGTCTGTTCCCAGCGCTGTCTTTAATCAGTACCACCACACCAACAAAATTCCTTAAGTGCAGCGAGACCATGAGGAGGCATGGAAAGGCTGGGTCAAGCCTGGAGCCGACTGCTTCCTAATGTGTAACTCTGCCCCGCGAAATAGGATGAAAGATAAAACCACTTGTAGTCCAAATAGTATATTCTTAATTTAATAACACAGAGGAGACTTTTCCAAGATGTCTGCTTTCTGTGGAAGATATTATGCTAATACACTTTAGGAACTTCGTTGACTTTGAAATGTTACAGAATTCAAATGGTCAAGAATTCATAGAAAGCAAAGCATAGTGTAGTTTACCAGAGCCTGGAACCCTGACCCCAGTTCTGATCTGACACTTCAGATATGCCCTAGGACCTCAGATACTTTATTGCGTCTAACTTGCTTCAGATTTATAGTTCGACAGAGGATTCTCGTTGGTTCTTGAAAAAAGTATTCTGTGCTAAAGGCCGTAATGTTTCTTATTGTTTCTATCATTGATCCATATTCCTATAAGATTTGATGTCAATGCATGACTAAGAAATTAATTCTGTGTTAAGTTATAGTGATGCCATTTGCTCGAGGTTTCTAAATGCCCAGTCTCAGCCTCTCTTTATGTCATGTGGGCTGGCAACACTTTTCACATGAGCTTTCCTGTCTCTCGCCACCCTGGAGGAGGAGCCTGGCTCTATTACACCTGGTGTAATTCAAAGTAAGGCTTGAGATGGTCAATCAAGCCAAGATGCTCTCTGATGCAGCATCTCCTGGAGGAGTTACCTTCCCTTCCTGGCCATTTCATAGGGAATTGTGCTGGCTACTAGACAAAGACAGAAGGCAAAGACTTGAGCCACCCTAGCCCCAAATTTTGGGGAACTTCAGAGCAAAATGAAAAAATACAAATCTGGTTCTTCAAACTAAACCAAACTAAGCCAGACCAAACAAGTGAAAATCTAAAATATCAAGAATAAGTACATGGTAAGTGACAGAGGAAGACACCAAACATCTGGCACACACACACACACACACACACACACACACACACACACACACACTGTGGACACAATGCTTATTCTATGTTGGATTCCTGCTTACTCAGAGATCCAACTTGGACCCATAGTGTTTGGCATGACTGCTTTGGTGAAACCAATGAGATAAGGCTATTTTTTTTTAAAATCATAGATGAAACTTATTTAACTTCCCCCTTTCAAAGATGTACCAGGGTTAAGCTACTGTTCTTTTTCATCTCTGCCATCCTTGACCTTTCCTTCATCATCTCTGAATAATTCCTTCAGCTGTAGAAAACACCCTGCTTTTGTGCCTGTAGCCTACACTGCCCGAATATATTTTTCTGCACAGTTTATTTCTTTACTGTGTCTTTATATTTCTCTTGGCTCGGTTCCACCCACCATTCTTTTACCCAATAATGCAGTGTCTGTCTAACAGCTGTGACATTCCTCAGCTGTCCTCTGCATCTTGTCCAGTGGGCCTTGTACAGCATCCACACCACGCTCATGGCATGAACTCTCCGAGAAGAGGCTGTTATTAGTGGCTGATTGGATGGGTCAGAAAGGGAACCGGTGGTGGGACTTGCTTTGCAGCAATATCCAACTGCAACAGGTACACTTTCTGCAATAAAGACCCCAAGGACAGTTAGCAGTATCAAAGTTCGGTTGCTCTATCACCATTTAAGAATTATGTTCACAAGTCATTTCAAATACCTGGCTAGATGATAATTATAATGGTTAATGCTCATTCAGCAATAATATGCCAGACTCCGGGTGTACTCGTTTTTATGTAAGTGAACCCCTTAATTATCTTAGCCATCTTGGGAAGTAGATATTGTTTTTATTTCCACAGATGATTTGACTCTGGAATTCCTGAGATTTGGGACCATGATGGTGAGATGGGAAATCTGGCTTTCAATAGTAACTTAGCTCTTAGATAAAAAGAGTTTTGAATTTTAGGCATGGAACTGACACATGCTCAACATGTTAGTATGCCAAACTCCTAAGACAGCTTCGGTTCGAGCTTAAGAAAAGACCTGGCTGCGCATTGTGTTAGTACTGTACTTGAAACAGTGATCTCAGACCTTGACCTGTACAGCAATCACCCCTAGACTTTCTGCAGACCAGATGATTTGGCTCCCTCTGGAAAAACTTGCGGCTTAGCGCTTGTGGCGGTTAATCTCACTCGTTAGCTTGATGAGATCTGAATCACCTAGGAGATGGGCTTAAAGCACTGTCTGCAGAGCTTATCTTGACTACGGTAATGGCGGTGATTGGGAAGACACCCACTGCAAACCACACCATCCTTGGGATGAGGAGAAAAGGAGCAGAGCACAGCCGGTCTCCACCCTCTGCTGATGGGATGTAGTGTGAGCCGCTGCTGCGACCTCTGCCAGGACTTCCCACCACGGAGGCCTGTGCCCTCGACTGGGAGCCACGACAAACCTCCGGGCTTGTGTCAAGTCATTTCCTTGTCAGGATATTTTCATCCCGGCGACAGAAAAGCAGCTATGTTATTGGTTCCAGGTGATACTACCTCTGAGTTCACATGTCTTCCATTCTCCAAGATAAGAATGCGGCTGCACGGAGCTGAGCTCGGTAGTAGGAGACTCTGAGACCTTTCAGGATAAAGGAAAACCCAAGGACGAGAACTATGAAAAAAAGAACCTGTTTGCGTTGACCTATACCAACTGCAAGCTTCACCTACGCGAGCAAGCATTCCTGATTATTGCACTCAAATAAAAGCATCTTTCATTTCAATGTAAGATGTAGAAATTCTATTTATTTGTGTCATCCTCTGCTTTGGAAAACATCCAGTGCCCCCCCCCCCACTTTTGAAAGACATAGCACAATTGAGTAAAAAGTATATGGTTCTCATCTACCCCTTCCTTTCCAGCATCGAGGTTCCCTGCCAGGGGCTACATTAAGTTTAAGTCTATAAATGTCCATTGACACCTCCGTGCATTGTGTTGGTTTGAATAAATGCATCATGGCATGTATCCAAAATCCTACGCAAAATTAAATTAATTGCTACTAAATAATCCAAGTTTTGTGTTTTTCTTTGTTCTTTGGAACACGTACTTTTCCTCAGCAGTAAAATCATTCTCATCTCGTTGAAAGGATCCATCTGCTCCCGCCGCACCTCTCTCCCCCTCTCCTCCATCCACTCACATTTTTTCTCTCTCTCTTTCAACTAGAGAAGGGATAATAGAAAGAACTCATTGGTTAATTTAAATTTTGTTCAAAGGTAGGAAAAGTCCCCATAAAAGATGCTTTGCTTCAGACTTCAATGGCAAATCAGCCATGGGATTAAATGGATTAGTGTAAAAAGCTTTCTCAAAAGAAAAGAAAATCCATTCTTATTTTCCTCCGAGTGAATGTGGCTGCGATTTCAATGGCCCTGACGGTACCAGTGAGGCGGCCACCACACAGATGGACAGTAACAGCTGTCCTGCCACGCTGGGGTGGGCAGTGACTGGATGCAGGGCAGAATGCAGAAGATGCCTTGTCTCCTGTGAATCTTCTTATGGTGGGCCGGGTTTCCTCCACCAGGCATCTCTTCAGTATATATCAGTGTATTTGACAGGCAGTGTGCTCTGGCAGAAAAACATAGGGGCTTTTGGATTCAGTCCAGTCTAGGTTTGAATTCTGGCTTTGGAACTTGGTTTATCCCCACCTCAGAGATTATTAAAGTGATGGAGAGCAGTGGCTAAGTCTGCCCTCTCCATTAGTGAGGCTTACAAGGAGCTTAAACAATGCCAGTGAGTTGAGTATCACATATCGTCCAAACCACCTCAATAGGGCAATCAACTGACTGTCCATAGAGTGAATTGTTTGTTCATTCATCTGTCTTTATTCAGTACTAGTGTTAGCACTTCATGTAGGCATTGGAGAATATCAGCAGGTTTTTTTTTTTTTTTTTTTTTTTTTTGGTACAGCTTCCTTCCTCGTAATTGATTTTACTAGGCATGATGTTAGCCTCAAATGCTTTAGATACCTATAAAAATGTAGGTATAGTACAGTATCTTTTATGTTTAAAAGTTTTATACCGAGATTGGCTGAGCATAGCAGTGGCAGGTACCTATAGCTCCAGCTAATTGAGAAGCTGAGATGGGAGAGTCACGTTAGTCCATGAGTTTTATAGCTAGCCTGGGCAGCATAGCCACATGTCCTGCCACGAGGGCTGCCAGCAGAGTGAATGAGAGAATGAGAATAAGGAACATTTTTACCTCGAAATGTAAACAGAAATTTTCTACACAGATGGTATGTTTGGTGTCTTTTTCTCTGTGCTAATTTACATTTAAACAACTTTTATTTGGGACTAAGAAAAGAACACTTTTCATTAAACCTTTAAAAACAGAATAATCATCGTGATAGTGATGCCCATGATCAGTAATCACTAATTCATCCTCCATGTGTTGGGGGTGTGGCTTTACACTCTAAAGGTCAAAGTGAGGAATAAGAAACACATCCCTTGCTTAAGAACGTTTCAACAGCGCTGAGGGGGAATTTGCTCGCCATATGTTTTCTTGGGTCAATATGGCTAGAGAACCCAAATTAGCATTCCTCTCATGACTTGGATACTTATTCTCTTGTTTGCCACATTTATCAATATAAATATTTCACCTTAGTATCAATTTTTTTAAAAAGGAACAAAGAATACATTTCCAAGTTTTGAAATGAGGACTGTTAAAATGATGGGAAATGATTAGTATCTTCCACAGGAAAACAATTACTTAAAGAATGTCTGAGTACACCCACATCCCACAGGAAAGCATCCCAGTTCCCTCATCCCATAGGACCTTGAGCTTAAAAGCTTTACTTCTATCTCCCTCCTTTTTCATCTTGGCTTAGAGACTCAGACTGACCGGTCTTCTAGGTTAAAGTGAACACTGCTAGGGTGTCCATTCTGTAATGGGTGGCTGGAGCTTCTTTCCACATCTGGGTGATCTTGAGAGGAAACATGCAGACAGAAGATGACATTGGGGTGGATCTCACCGCATCATCATTTCTAGGACAAATGGGATCTCATCCCTCGTATGACACATCTTAGCCTTTTCCCTCAATGTTTTAAATGTCACGCTTCCTAAAATCACACACAAGAATACTTTTAATTTACCAAAGGCTTACCAAACTTTACTATTTTATTTGCTCTGGAGTTTTTACTAGACTAGCAGCCAGACTCATGGGATGTTCAGAACGGCAAGGTGCAGAACTGCCCTGGTCATACTGGAGATGATGCATCAGTCACGGAGTCTACTGATAGCTGAGGTGTCTCTACCTAGTTATGACACTGGAGACCCAAATCACAACTGTGTTGTGCTTGCTGCCAACACCACATAATTTGTGTTTGTACTTGAGACCTGACAGCAACATATTTTTTTCTCATTTGAAACTCATTTATCTGCCAAGGATTTCTACAAGCAAAAATTATTATTTTCATGCTTGATTCAACTCATTGTCATAGTTGTCCAGCTTGAAGTAAGAAAACATTTACATAATATACTTTTGGAAAGGTAAACAAACTACAGTACATCAGATTTGCTCTTTCTGTTTTTGGTCTTTTAAGAAAAAAATTTGAAAAGGGTATGATTCTTATCAATTCATCATGATTTTCCTTAAGGATTTGGTTAGTTGACTTAAAAGAAAGAGGGAGATATATTCTATTTTATGCTTATGTGCATAAGAATGATGAAATGTAGCTTTCCTTTAAATCACAAAATTTTTATGTGATGGGAAAATAAGGCAGGATATTGTAGTCTTCCTGTCCTAGTTAGGGCTACTGTTGCTATGACTAAACTCCATGATCAAAAGCGAGTTGAGGAGAAACGGGTTTAATGGGCTCACATTTTCCACATCATGGTCACCACTGAAGGAAATCAGGACCAGAACTCAAGTAGGGCTGGAAACTGCAAGCAGGAGCTGATGCAGAGGCCAAGGAGTGGTGTTGCTTCCTTGCTAGCTTCCCAAGGCTTGCTCAGCCTGCCTTCTTATAGAACCAATGACCACCAGCCAAGGGTAGCCGTTCCATATAAACCACTAAGAAAGAAAATGTCCTACAGGCTTGCCTAATGGGAACATTCTTTTTTTTTTTTTTTTTTTTTTTTTTTTTTTTTTTTTTATTTAGTCTCTCTCCTCTCAGATAGCTCTAACTTTTGTCAAGTTGACAGAAAACTAGCCGGTACCCTCTCATTAATGAATGGCAGGTGGCTAGTAAAATCATTTCTAGTGCTCAAATGAGGGGTTTGTGGTACCCACCCATGTGCAAGCTTTCTGGGGTAAGGTCAACAAGGGACCAGTGGTGAATCCAAAAGTGAGTAATAGGATGTTGGAAGTCTATTTCAACTCAACACACTTCAGGTTTGTTTCTTGGGCACTGAACGGACAGCATACCAAGGCAACATTATCCTTAGGGAGGTCACAGCAGGACGGGCAGAGATAGCCTGAGCAATCTACAATAGATGGTACTGTGGTGCCCATTATTCTTTTCAGAGGGGAGGTTGAATGTTCATGAGGACATATAATTAATGAGCAACAATGCTGGAATTTGAACTGCGTGTTCCTTCCCTATAATGTTGACTTTTCTGGAGGCCAGGCTGGGAGGGGGTGTTCTGGAAGGCATTTCAAGTGGGTGGCACAGTGGCAGAGACAAAATGAGAGGGTTTTAGGAGGGGAAACGGAACGTTAGAGTATTGAGTGAATCAGGGATGGTGCTCAAGTGTTGTAGCTCGTCATCTGGCTTCTCCAGCTACTGAGACAGCTACAGTACCTATGGGGGAAATGATACAAGGCACAGCAGTCAGAGCAGGAAGAAAACGGTCTTAGTTTTAGATCCATAGCATTACTATTGCTTATGACTCTAGCTCATATTTTGAGCCCACAGTAGGGAATCTGAATGGGATTAGAAATTTGTGGTACATTTCCTAGGGAAACCATGGAGATAAAGTTATTTGAGGCCAGGATACTGATGAACTCCTTCCTCCTGGAAGGCTAGATGAAGGGTGCCAAGTGAGCAAGCACTGCACCATCCCATGTTGTAGAAGCAAGGGATGGTCACCACGCTGCTGGTGGAACATGGCTCTAGGGGCAGGTTTTTAGTCACTTCATACAGTTTGTCTCCTTCACTGCTTCAACCACTCCTTGAGGTGGATTTTATCATCCATATTTTATGTCTATAAATGGGCCAATGTCATGGAGATGTGAGACACCAAAAATTTCATTTGAACACAGTCTACTTCAGGAGCTCATTGTTCAGGTTAAATCCGAAACTCTCCTGAGGGAAGGCTCATTTGTTAAGGAATTGTTTAAAACATTTGAGGGGCTCTCAGACCACAGAGCTCTAACTTCTTTCAGGGAACTAATTCACTGAAGAAGTCATAACTGAATAACTGTTAGGATGTGAGTTACAGTTGGATGAAACAGGTTACTGGGACAATATCTCTGATGGATACATACTGAATCCAGACCTCCTGCTTCTTTACTCACTGGTTACCATGGAGTGAGAAGTCTTGTCTGTCATATACTCCTGCTGCCATGATAGTCTTATATGACTTAGATGAAAGAAGTGGGACCAGCTAACCGTGACTTGGGGCTGAATAAGTCTTCCTTTAGGTTGTTTTGCTTAGGCCTTTGGTCAAAGCAATAGCTACATGAGAGTATCATACGCACCATCAAAATGCCCGACACCTGTGTTTGATTTTTAAATGTACAAATCGGCTATGAAACATTGTGGTCTCTTTATCCTATGGCTGGCTGTGAGCTGAGTGTTCATATTCCCCTGAAACTCATGCACTAAAATTTGTTCCCCAGGGCTGGAGAGATAGTCCTGTGTTTAAGAACACTGACTGCTCTTCCAGATGACCCAAGTTTGATTCCCAGAACCCACATGGAGGCCCACACCATCTGTAACTGCATTTTTGGGGGATCCATACTCTTTTGGCCTCTGTAGACATGATGCATGCACATAGTACACAGTCATACATGCAAACAAAATACCCACACACATCAAAACAAAACAATAACAACAACAAAAGAAACCCATTCTCAAGTGTAGTGGTATAGGAAGTAAGTAGGTCATGAGGGTGGGACTTCATGAATGAAACTAATATCCCTATATAAATGGTCTTAAGGGGCTCATTTGTCTCTTTTGCTCCACGAGGATGTGGCAAAGAGTATTATCTATGCAACAGAGAGTCAGAGAGACACTCCAAATATGCTCTTTCCTAGGTCCTGGATTCCAGCCTCTAGCTCTGGGAGCAATATGTTTCTGTCACTTATAAATGCTCCAATGGTGGCATTTTGTTATAGCAGCCTGAATCCAACTAAGCTACATCCATCCTACCTTTTACAATTAATTTTTCCCTTTCCAGTTAGCCTTCAATGTTATCTTTAGACCTAGTTTATCATGTCTATGTCCTTGAAGAAGCATCTTGCTCTGGGAACTAGCATTTTGACTTTAAAGATCCTCTAAAATACTATTTTTTTATTTACTGTGGCTGTATGTGCATGGCTATGTCTATGTGTGATACGTATGTGTCATGGACCTTGTGCGGTCAATTCTCTTCTGCCATGTGGATCCCAGAGACTGAACGCAGGTGGTATTTTTAATAGGAGGCATCTTTACTCTCTGAGCCATGTGTCTGACCCTCATTCTTCTTTTAATATCATTTTAAACAAGTGCCTGAGGTGTGTTAGCCGTTAGCAAGGGGTCTTCATATTGCCAAAACTGCTCTCAAACTCTCAGGCTCAATTGATCCTCCTAGTTCAGTATCCAGGATCCTGGGGTCATGTTATTATGGCTGGCTTATAGGATCATTTTTTAAAAACTTAAAATATTTACATATGACATATGAATTAACAATGGAAGTCTTAAACATTTAAAAAAATTTTTTATCTACTTTTTTGTGAATACAACTGTAAAACTTTCTGACAAAACAAAACAAAACAAAACAAAAACCAAGTCCATTTCTGGCCAGGAATGATGGCACACCTATAACCCCAGCACACAAGAAGGGACAGGAGGGCCGAGTTTAAGGTGAGCCTGATGTACATAGTGAGAGTCAGGGAAAGTAGGACCACATAGTTAGACCCTCCCTGTCTCAAAGAGCCTTGCTACGAGCAGGTGACACGGCTCAGTGAGGTGAAGGTATCCGCTCCTATATCTGAGTACCCAAGTTAAACCCCCAGAATCCACATGGCACGTTGATTCCCACGGGTTTGCCCCTCATAATAAATTAATAAAATTAAATACAAATTTAAAAAGCCAAAATTAAATAAAGACTATTTTTTTTTTCACCTTACCACCTTGCGTGGCTTCTCATCATTCTCCAAGCACAGCATGCTGGGAATGGCTATTCACGGATAGGGTTCTTTCTTCTGCTACTTTTTGAGTTAAACGTAAATCTTTCAGTTATTCCTTTTGTGTCATTGTTACAGTGTTGGCAGTAATTATTTGACACTTTGTTTTTGTCTCCCGAAGCCTCTTGAGTATTGTTTTCAGATCTCTTCCTTCAGCATTTCTGTGGTCTAGGCTTCTTTGCCTTTGTCCTAAAACGTATGCACATCCTATTCTCTGAAACTTGGCTTCCGCACATTTAATCACTCACGGTGAAAAATGCCCATTGTGGCTCCCATTGCCCCTGACCTGCCACATCCCAGATGCTTCCTGTGGGACAGACCCCAGGCGCTGACTTGTGAGTTACAGGAAGTATTGCTTGTTCTGTCTAGAGTTGAAAATGCTCTGTGTAAAAATGCGCCCCATTATCTCCTGATGATTGGGGTGATGGGTTTTATTCTTTTAGATTCCTGCTTTCTTCAGAAACTAACTTTTCACTCATGCACATTCCATGTGCCCCTTCTACCAGAGAACGTGCGCAGAATAGGTACATGGGGGAAGCCTGGATCCATGCCACGGCTTCTCCAATGAGAAACATAGAGTGGAAGGTCACTGAACTAGGCCGACCTCTCATTGTCTCTGTTTTGGAGGAAGTGTGTCACGACTCCCCACAATGAGAGAAGCCTTAGTATTATGAACTGTTAAATATAATTTTTATGTCCACATTTAGAACTCAATGTGTTTGATAGTCTATAAAACCGTAATGCTTCAAACAAAGCCATGAGGCAAAACTGCTAAGAGGCAACTCTGTCAGAAACGGTGATGAGTGATTTGTCACGCTTTCCTGCTCGGTGGACAGAAATGACGTGGTAGCTCAGGCCCATAGGCTGCTAAAAGCCTAGTCAGCAGGAAGCCAGCGTGTTGTGCCACACTCATTCACTCAGCAAATATGCCTGAGAGCCAACTCTGTGTCCGGGCACTGTGCTGAAGGCTAAGGGATGGGTGTGCGGGAAAAGACGCTTGCAAGGCACTGTGAGATCACAGAGGAGATAGGCAGCCAATCTAATCTAGAGTCAGGGTTGAGTTGGGTGGCGGTAGGGGAAGGTACTCAACCTTAAGGGATGTGGTGGGGGTATTTCATATTAAAAAAAAAAAACAGCCAAAACTCGGGAAACTGTATTTAGCTTATTCTTAAAGCACAAGTAGGAGTTATGCAGGTAAAGAGTGTGGGTAGAGCTGAGATAATGATTGAGCAATACGAAGGGAAGGATCCTGAATAATGGGTGCAGGCAAGAATTTAAACACTATACAGGAAATCACATATTTAAAGGTTTCTGAAATGTGATTGTGAGACTGACTAGGGCAAAAGAAGAGGCGTGAAGTCTAACTATGTAGTCCTAGCCCAAGTGATGAGAAATGAGGGCCGTGGAGATGGGCACGATATTTTATTCATGTCAAGGATTTTATAAGGACATGGGGTTATTAAAGAGATACACACTTCAGATATACCACTAACAACTAATAGACAATGACACGGATATACATGGAATTATCAGGATGAGTGTCACAGTGTTTAAATAGAGTCCAGAGTCTTGCTATGTTTGAAGTAGTGGAATAACAAAAAATATGAATTTTAGAAGCAAAGTAATGTAGACTATGTTTTCATTGACCACCTACAGGGATGAATGGGTGTCATAATCAAGAAGGGTACCCAGATTTTCAGTTAGACTGCTTATTTGAGTGGCTCAGAGAACACTGGAACAGGGAAAATTAATGATTATAGCTTTTGACTTGTTAAGCCTAGTTTTGACATTTAATTGGGTGCAGTTAAACAGATTATGTGGCTATCCTATTATATGGGAGAGTCTTCTGTTTTGTGTTGATTTCATTGGTTAAATAAAGAAACTGCCTTGGCCCTTTATTAGGACAGAAAATTAGGTAGGCGGATTAAACAGAACAGGATGCTGGGAAGAAGGCAGTGAGGTCAGTCGCCATAGCTCTCCTCTCCAAGATGGATGCAGGTTAAGATCTTCCTGGTAAGTCACACCTTGTGGTGCTACACAGATTACTAAATATGGGTTAATCAAGATGTGAGAGTTAGCCAGTAAGAGGCTAGAGCTAATGGGCCAAGCAGTGTTTAAAAGAATACAGCTTCCGTGTAATTATTTCGGGTAAATCTAGCCACGTGGAGCTGGGTGGCGGGACACAGCTCACCATGCTCCACACTACAATCCTAGCTCAGCATGAGAGTCAGACTCTCCAGGGGGACTGTACTAAGGATTTAAACTTGAGGGATATGGTTGCTAGTTTTATGTCAACTTGACACAGGCTAGAGTCATTGGTGAGGAGGGAGCCTCAATTGAGAAAATGCCTCCACAAGATCAAGATGTAGGCAATCCTCTAGGGCGTTTTCTTAATTAGTGATTGATGTAGAAAGGTCAAGTCCATTGTAGGTAGGGCCATCCCCAGGCTGGTGATTCGAGGTTCTATAAAAAAGCAGGCTGAGCAAGTTACCCAAAACAAGCCAGGAAGCAGCACTCTTCCATGGCCTCTCCATCAGGCCTGCTTCCAGGTTTCCACCCTGTTTGAGTTCCTGTCCTGACATTCTTCAATGATGGACTATGATGTAGAAGCATAAGATAAATTAGCCTTTTCCTCCCCATGCTGATTTTTGTCGTGGCGTTTTATCATAGCAATAGTTATGCTAACTAAGACATGGAACAATAGCACATACATGTCCTTTGAACCACAGACACAGGTAAAACCACATAGGAAGAGAACACAGGTGGAGAATGAGTTAAAGAGGGTTCCTGGCTAATGTAAAGATGAAATATGAGAAGGCAAGTAAGATAGGGAGACATAAGGACCAGGTTAGTATTCCTTTAAGAGGCTTAGGGGACCAGGTAATTATAACTTTAATAAGCAGGAAGTAGCCACCAGTATGAAGATCAAATCAACTTCCAGTGTCAACTGAGGAATGTTCTCTGTACACAGCAACTTAGGAGAAAAAAATTAAATAATTTTAGTTGAATGAGGGAGCAAAAGTCACATTTCACCAGCTTCTCATACAAATGTAAGGGTAGTCTATATTTCTAAGAATCTGGAGACGGAATAAAAAATGTAAATGGTAGAGTAGAAGAGAGAACGAGATGAAAGGGGATAAAAAAACTACTTATTGGGAAGTATGTATAAGTTTAATGTCTAATAAATATAATATATATATATATAAACTTAATGTGTAAAAGTTTTATGCAAATTAAAGATTACCTGGAAGACAAAGAACAGAGGAAGAAATAAGAATCCTTAATTTTTCAGTGTTTGCAATATACCCTCCTACCCTGTGGGACTACATAAAGGGCAGGAACCTTCATATAGGTAAAGCTAGGAGCTGGGAACTCAGAAAATCAAAAGCTGGTTGATCTGGTTTTGCCATCCACACAGATTTACTACCCAAATATGTCATCTTTCTAGTTACTGTATGGCTTGGGGGTGAGCTGTGTAATTAAGTAGATTAGTTGAAAAGATATGCGTCCTAAGTCCTTCACATCTATCAAACTGATGCTGGAGTCTTAGGAGATAAAGGTAGAGATTGAAGAAGAGGAATAGGAGGCATGAGTAAAAAAACAAATTGAAAGCACCATTTCTGAAGATTAAGTTAATCTAAATAGTGAGCATGTTGCCTAAGACATGGGTTTTTGGATTAATCAAGTCAGCCTTGTTCCATATTTACATGGGTAATTGTGGATGGCTTTCTACTGCACCATGCTTTTTTTTTATTTTCAAATTAAACGTTCAAACTTGTGGTACTCTCTGGATGCTGTCTTTCTCTGTTGCTTTCATACAGTAAGTGATTTTGCATTAAACAAAGGTAATTCTCTAGTCAGCCCAGTTTCAAGCGCAAATAGGTAGAAGGCAGACTTTCTATTAGTAGGTGACCCGTGAGCATCCACAAGATCTAAACTAAAAGGAGATCGATCAGTCTTTTCTTTGTGAAGGGTAATACCTGACATTCTTTACTAGGCAGTGCGTGAGCCTGTAATATTCTTAGGCTTATTCAGTGCTAATCTTAGGCAGGTACATCATATTGCTGAAATTCAGCAAATAAAATCTTATTCAAAAGCGCAAAAGAGCCTTTAAAAAGGAAGATCAAATCCTTTAGTTCAATTCAGGAGTCATTTTAAGTGGGTCTATTTGGGAGGTAGGCATTTTTGTGAATCAGGCTTTGACAGATGGGAGTGGTACTATGTCTAGGTGAAAAGTGTATAACAGGCTGGAGACAGAGACCCAAACGGAGCTCCCTTTTTAACTACAGTGGTGGTGTCAACCCTGATAGGCAGTCATAGATCATTAGGATCAGGTAAGGTTGTCAATCAAGGAAAGGACAGATCCTACAGAGTGTTGGCAAGGTGGACTGAACTGGAGCAAACGTAGCCCAGAGAACAGATGAATTTCAGACATAACAGCCAGATGCAGATGAAAAATGCCTGCAGCATACAGAACGTTTAAGAGAAAGACTGGGCCAAGGCTGGCAGTGACCTAGAGCACACATGTCTGAGTGTCACATAGGAACAGACTGTGCAAACAGCAGACACACTTGGAAAGAAAAGTGACACTGTTCTTCAGTCTCCAAGTGTCAGCTGTAATGAGTGTTTTAGTGAAGTCTGGTAGTCCCAAATTCTGTTAGCATGTTTGATTTCATTTACCTGTTTTTGTTTCCCCAACTGTTTTTTCACTCTTTCCATTTGGCCTCTTCCCTTGACTTTTACCATTATCATTTGTACCATGATCTGTCTATATATCTATACATATTTACCCACTCATGTTAAATATAAAACACTCAGAGAAAAACACTCCACATATTACTTACTTATTTAGATATAGACTTTTGACAATACCTTATTGGGACATTCATTTGAGTTTTTTTCAATTCTAAGGAATAACAAATACTGTGCCTATGGCTTAATATTAGCAAAGACATTCTTGTTTACCTCTTTAACCATTTTCATAACTTTTCTAAGAGAAATTTGATAAGCCTTGCTTTTTAGAGAGGAATGATATCATAGATGGTCTTGCCACTCTGAAAGAGTGGACCAATAGCCATATATTTTTATAATTTGAGGTAATCATAATGTGATTTGGAAATGTATGATCAAGGAAGAATAAAGATCATAGTACAATTAGCACCAGTGTCTTTGGCTGCTGCTGAGACCTCTGGGAAAAGTGCCTGTTGACTTCAGAGCTCTATAGAACCCAACTTCCAGCCACCTTTTAAAGAGTCTAGAAAAAGAAAATGGGTAGCTGAGTCCTGCTAGACTTTTGAGAGATAATGGACCCAGCTTACAGGATTTTGTAGTTTTAAGTTTCCAAACTTGCAATTATGCACATACAAATGCAAATCATATGCATATATTAATATAGAGTTAAGTAATTCAATTTAATGGAGATAAACATTAGGAGTGATATTGGTTATTTGAATTACATTAGGTAAAGTTATCTAATAATTACCATATACACATAAAATCATCCATTATTTTTCAAAAAGAAATAAAATGCATTATTTTGGTGGACTAGAGTATAAATATTGGTCAAATGATATATTTACTTAATTTTTGAGGCAACCAATATTTAAAAAGTATCATTTTAGCATCAATATCACAATAGAGACCTATTCTAGCTTTTATAAGTCCCACAGTCTTCAAAAGTTCAGTCTTTTTAAAATATCCCAAATCTCTCTAAAAATCCCAAGTCTCTTAGTTGTTGGCTCCTATAAAATACCAAGATATGTTACATGCTCCTTGTCCCATTAGGGAAGAACCAGGACACAGTTATAAAATCAAAGCTAAACTGAATTTCAACAGTGTAAATTCAATTCCATAGCTTAATGTCCTGTATCTGAGATTCACTCACAATCCCTTGGCCTTTACGGGGTTTGGACAACTCTACTTCTCCAGTATTCCCATTTACAGCACACATAGTTCCTTTTACAGACTCAGGTCAGCTCCATTCTACAATACTTGGTAGTTATCCTGTGGTCCTGGCATCTCCAATATGTTGGAGTCTCCACAGACTGTACCTTCACCAATGGCCTCCTGGTCTTTCTTCAGACTTTGATCCTGTTACATGGTACCAATCCTCAGCCTCTCCCTATAATCCTTCAGTTTTTGAGTTTACACTGAAACTGAGGCTATACCTTCATTAATGTTCTCTCACAGTACCAAGCCTCAGATACTCTCCATGACCCTTTCACACCTTCAAAACCAGTACCACCTGGGAGACTCTTATACATGTCCAACTTTGGCTGCCAACCTGGGATGCAGTTTTGGTCCTTTCTGGATTATAACTTTGGTGTTGACCCTGAGAAAATACTCCCAGAAGACTTCTCTTTAATGATGTTCATCTCGTCTTAATCATAGCTGATTCCTTAGCCCCAGATAAGCAGGATCAATTGTCCCAGTAAAACAAAAGGGTCATGTTGGAGGAGAGAACTTGTTAGTTCCTGGCTGCTTAGCCCTGAAATAATCACACAAAAATCGTATTATTTAAATCACTGCTTGGCCCATTAGCTCTAGCTTCTTATTGACTCACTCTTACATAGTAGTTTAACCGATTTCTATTAATCTGTATATCACCACAAGGTTGTAGCCTACCAGCAAAGTTTCAGCACATCTATCTCCAGCAGCAGCTCCATGGTGTCTCCCTGACTCCACCCTTCCTTATCCCTCATACAGTCTAACTTTCCTTGCCTAGTTCTGTTTTTACCTGCCATAGGCTCAAAGCAGTTCTTTATTCATTAACCAATAAAAGCAGCACATAGACACAAGGACCTCCCACACCAGGGTCACCTCTGTGGTGCTAGTCTCTTGTTACAGGTGATTTTTCAGCACCAGCTAATCAGAAACCACATAGAAATCACATATTCTTAATATAAAATATCACATGTATAATCCTGATAGAGTCATTGAAGGACTTCCATTCTGAAACTTCACAAGTCCTGCCTCTATAACCTGTATTTCTCTCAGCATTCCTGTCTTTCAAACTCCCACTGAGAAACCTATTAAACAGTAAGAACTTAATGTTGTTTTTGTTTGTTTTTGTTTATTCATTTGTTTGTTTTTAGCTCCATACTCCTCCCTTAAACAATTCTGTCAAGATTGTCATAGTAACACCCCACTCCTGGTACAAATTTCCATCTTAGGGTTTTCTATTGTTGTGATAAACACTGAAAACAAAAGCAACTTGAAGAGGAAAGTTTTTATTTTATCTTACAGCTTATTTTCCACCATGAAGGGAAATCAAGGCAGGAACTCAAGGCAGCAATCTGAAGGCAGCAACTGAAACAGAGACCGACAGTGTTTACTGGCTTATTCTCCAGGAGGACTTGCTCAATTTGCTTTCTTCTATGTCTGTGGTTTATCTGTCCAGGGGAAGCACTGTGCATTGTGAGTTGGCCCTCTTTTTTTTTTTTT
>NW_026067910.1:2705534-2726072 GCF_014885135.2 Alexandromys fortis | reverse complement strand
CGGTGCTTTTGATTTTAGCCATTCTGACAGGTGTGAGATGATATCTCAAAGTTGTTTTGATTTGCATTTCCCTGATTGCTAATGAGGTTGAGCATGACCTTAGGTGTCTTTTGGCCATTTGAACTTCTTCTTTTGAGAATTCTCTGTTCAGTTCAGTGTCCCATTTTTTAATTGGGTTAATTAGCATTTTAGAGTCTAGTTTCTTGAGTTCTCTATATATTTTGGAGATCAGACCTTTGTCTGTTGCGGGGTTGGTGAGTTGGCCCTCTTATGTCACTCACCAATCAAGAAAATGCCCCACGTACTTGCCTACAGGCCAATCTGATAGAGACTTGTTTTTTTTCCAGCTGAGGTTCTCTCTTCCCAGATGACTCCAATTTGTATCAACTTAACAAAAAATTAACTAGCAAAATATTTAATCATTTTTGTTCAAAATATTTAAAACACGCAGGAGGCCTTTTATTTTCAGTTGATGTTCCCTCTTTCTAGACAACTCCAGCTTGTGTCAAGAAACAAAAATCTAACAAGCACAATACATAATCATGTTTGTTCAAAATGTTTCAGACGTGCTGTTATGGTGGACTAGTTCAATATTAGTCAAATGATACATTAATTCATTTTAAATGCAACCACTATAAAAGAACAGAGCAAAGGACAACCTGAGATATATTCTTCTGATAATAAAGAGTTTCAATAGAGAAGAGGTTGCTTTTGCTTAATCAAGTATGAAACAGATTCTCAAGAAATTATTCTCTAGTCCCAACACCTTACATCTGTTGAGTGTGGCTCCAGTGGAGCTGTGTATGGAGCACCTGATGTTGCTTAGGCCAGAAGCAAATAGCTCATGTCAGCCAAGAGCTCATTACTCCCCACTGATGCATACTTGAGATGTTTGAGGAGCAGAGGGAGTTCAAGTGATTACATCTCCAGGTGCGGAATCTCTTTAAACTCTAATTCTAGAGCTACTCTGGAACACTGTTTGAGTTTCGGTAAAACTGTGAGCCTCATGTCTAAGCATCTCCTCCAGGGAAACCCTGCTTTGTGGTGGCTATTTTTGCTCAGCACCCAATGCCTAATCTGGAAATACAACTTTTATCTCCTAAACTTACAGGTTGTAAGGTGAGAGCCAAAGGATGGATGTGTTCCCAATGCATCCTTCAAAGACATGAGACTCTCTAATGATCAGTCAGGTAATAAAATGTCAGGAAAAAAGTATCTTTTTTTCCAGGAGTGCACAATAGCTTTCATAGAGAAATTCTACTTGGGTGAGAGAATCCAGGTTTCTATTGATATTCTTTAATTTTAACCTCAGGAAGGAAAAATTGTTCATGTATTTGGAGTAAAAAATATAAACATAAGAATCATCGACGTTCAACCTGAACACAGAAAATATGCTTTGCCTGCAATATGACTAAATTAGATTGTCCAAGAAGCATTCCAGTATTCATGGGAAAGATAATGAAGCATAATTGTACATCTTCCTATGTGGAGAATAGCTGGAAGCTTCATAGGCTGCTGGCAGGAATATAAAAATGATACACCACTATCAAAAGCTGTTTGATTATTTCCAATAAAAAGATGCTTACCCCATGACTAATCCATTCCACATGCATCCAGGAATAAAATTTCTATTAGAATAATAGCAGCTGCATTCATCATAGAAAAATGTTATCAAGAAAAGTTTAGCCAACTCTGTTACATCAGATAGATAAAGTCATGAATGAATAATGCTATTAGGTCAACACAAGACCACATATGTGATAGTGATCCCATAAAATTCTAGAGTGACTCAGGGGCTGTCTTCATTTATGTTTGTGTACACTGTGTTGTTCAAATAACAAAATAACCTGATGATGTCTTTTGTAGAACACATCTCTGTTGTCAAGTAATTGTGCATGATTGTTATTCAGCAATGAGTGGGATAAACTCCTTGTACATTAAAAATGATGTTAAGAAAAAATTACCTAGTATGAAAACCAGAAGTATGATTTTGTTTTCATAGAGGGCAAGAACAAATCAAATTCATGGCTCTGGTATAACCAGAATGGCAGGACCTGCAGACGTTAGGAGGTGTTGCTGACTGCCAAGGGAGTGAACTAATATTCTGAAGTTGGTGAAAATGTTCTACAGATTGGTTAGGCTACCTTAGAGTATAATTTTTGTAAAATTTTATCAAAATGGATAGCTAATATCTTTATTAGTAAAATAATATAAGCAGAGAAAGTTTAAAATTTTAGTAGTGATAGTAGGGGAATAAGCTTTAAAAGTGAAATGTATGTAAAACTCACTGAAGACAATCTGAAGAAATAATAGAGGTGGAGACACCATGTTAGTTTAATGTATATTACACTTTTTATTTTTGGTTGACGGAGAGTTACTGGATTATTTGTAGGAAAGTAGGGATAGACAGAAATAAAGATAGTTGATGGTTGTATATCAATTTAGATCACTATATTAGGCAGGATAGGAATGTTGCTTTATTTTACCACCTTAAAGACTATATGATTTAATCCATCAGGAGATAGAGTTAACAAGACTCTGTTCATAGAAGGTGCTCATGAAAGTGACAGCTGCCCAGGACAAGCTTAGGACAAGTTATATTACAGCCAGTGGGCTAGGATTCCTTCCAGAATGTACATGAGATCTCAGTTGATGAGATTCCCATGTATATCCTTGCCATGGGCATTTTATTTTAACAAGGGCTTTATCTGTCTGTCTGTTTGTCTGTTTATTAGCCTTGTGTCCTGCCACATCACCAGTTCTGTACAAACACCCCTCTACTCACTGAGGAATCTTCTACACAAAAAAAGTGACAGGATGAGGCAGAGACACTGAGTTTAAAACTCACTGGAACTTCAGCTCTTGTAAAATTAGTGAGTCTGAGGGCATCGGCTAAAACAGTTTCTTTACATTTGCACAGGTGTCTGGGCTGTTTGGTTAGTCACACCCATCAATTTCATTACTAGAATCTTGAAGCATTTAGAAATGAAGTTTCAGTTTCAAGGCTTTCATGATAATTGAGGTGAGCATGCCAGAATTCTGTAAAATTCTATCAAAAGGCTGGTGAGCTGCCTTGGGCATGGATTTCCATGGCAGCCAGCAACCATGCACACTCAGAAATGGGAGATCCCCACACAGGGGTCGCTTTTCTGTTGGAAATTTGGACATCTTCTAAGCCATCTAGAATGTGGACTGAGAAGTCTACATTTAATAGCAGCTTAATAACAAGCAAAAGTTCATGGGAAATGCAAAAACCATAGGAAAACCTATTCCCTATGAAAAACATAGCTTTCTGGTGGGATAAATTATGTACCTGTGAGCTCAGCTTTTTCTTAGGACAAATGGCAGAGAATTTGTCCAGATGTGAGCTTTCTGATTGACTGCACAGCAAGCAATAGTGCTAATCGAACGTGTGAAATTTCAGTTTGGCTTTAACCTGAAGGCTGGAGTGATGATCTGTAGGGGGTTCAACTCAAAATGAGCCTCAAGCATGGTAGGCAGTCACCTACCAGCATCTACGTCCTCAGGCTAAAATATATATTTACAGTATTTGCTACATATGAGTAGTATATTCTTTCAAAAGTTTAGCTGAAATCTTAACAAGGAACCTTGATTTTGGGTTTAGAAATAAGAATGAAAGGTAGTAAGAGGTAAAATAGACACCAAGAAGATGGCCTTAAATAGATCTTGCCTGGGGAAAAACAATGATTATAAACAAATAAGAGCCCTTGTAGGAAGAACAGATAAAACCAACTACTCAGTGGGAATAAGGGGATTGTAAAATCCCAATCCTGGAGAATAATTTATGGCTGTGTGTTGTAGTTGGTTCGGTGTCAGCTGGATCAGGTCTACGTGGGCCTTTCACCAGGTCACAGAGCTGGTTAATGAACTAACTCCTGGGCAGTCTGAGTCCACAGTCAGTCTGTGTTACATCACACCACACTGTAGCTCAAGACAAGCCATAATGTATAGAATTCAATTACAACACCAGTGACATGCAACTCAGTGATGAAACGCAGGATATACACATGTGCTTCTGGACAGCTTTACTCCACCTAGAGGAACAAAGCAAGACAGGGGACTTGAAGACCATTTAGAAAAGTTGCTTTCTCAATCCCTGTGAGTTCCTGCAGATCAGTTCGTTGTCTCCCTCTTTAAAAACATAAACACTCTAGAGCAAGTTCAGAACCTAAGTGAAAATATCTGGCCAAAGTGAGCAGTAGAGGCTACAGGAGTGAAAGGGCAGAAGAGAAAGCCCTGAAGGAGAAAGTGGAGATCACATCCAACACAAAGCATAGGAAAAGCTTTGCCTAGAAGAAGAAATTGCATATCCATTGATATCTAAAAGAATAAACTCATTGGAAAGGAAATATCCTTGATGGCAGTCAGTGGCCTCTACAATACTGTGGGTGATGAATATCTTAATGATCTTGTCCTTAGGTGGGTACTGGGAATAGTTGGTGCTGTGATTGGCTGCTCATGGCCTAGCCTTTTAGGCATGGCCATTTTTACTCTTCTTCCTTCCTTCCTTCCTTCCTTCCTTCCTTCCTTCCTTCCTTCCTTCCCTCTCTCCCTCCCTCCTTCTCTCTCTCCCTCCTTCCCCTTCCCTTCTTTCTTTCTCCTAGTTATTTTGAAACCAAGACTCTATAAATAGCAGGTTCTTGTTAAAGAATACATTTGAAGCCAGGGCCTTCCACACATCAGATGAGCACTTTACCAGTGCGTCTGCTGCCTCAATATGCATATATTTCCCTCTATCATGGTCCAACTTTGCTGCCCTGCTTCTGTGCTCTCCATCCCTCATTTTACCCCAACTCATTACTCTAGATTCTAAGTGAACTGCTGCCTGTAATATTCCCGGCTGTTTCTCTGACTGAAGCCACTAAGAAACTCTTTGTTGCTTGAGCACACTATTCAGTCCTCACCTCTCTGTCTGTCCCAATCTACCCTGTCTGTGTGTTTTTCCATATCTTCCATTGGATGCTGGCTATGCTCAGTCCACCTCCTTTCTCACTAAACAACGTTGAGGACTGATCTTACCATCTCTCACAACTTCAGTTCTCACTTGACTGTGAAGGGTTTCTCATATCAGTATCTTCAGTGCCTAGCCTTTTGATAATAGAGATCCACACTCCTCATCCAATGGGCCCTTCCCCAGTGAGCCCACACAGGTCTAAACTTGGTATTGTAAAGACCAACCATAAAGCAAACAAACGACCCGCATCTTTTGCTCCTCCACATCCCACGTACTTTTCCGTCTGAACCAGGTGAAACCTTGACAGCTACCTGTGGTTCTGGCACTTCAAATTGCCCATTACCTCAAATTCCAAACTGCTCTGGCCCCTATTCCCACTGCAACTTCCCTAAGTGTTTATCCTATCTCTATAATATGGAGATAATCTGGCTCATTAGAAAAACAAAGCAAAGCAAACACAAACTTCACATTCCCCCACTTTCATTCCCTCCCACGCTGATGCTGGAGGGGAATTTCTAAAATGTAGTCTGACTGGTAAACGCAGCTATCTACAGATAACACTTGAAATGTCTATTAAAACGTGTTTCATCTCATTTCTAACCCTGCTCTCCATTTTTTCTTCCTTTTTATTTTCTTTCCTCATATTTACTTTTTCTCAAATCGCCGAGTCGCTCACCACAAACTGACCCCTCTTGTTTTGTACTTGTTCTAATTCTTCCCTGTGCCTTATACACATGGCCACTCTTTCCTACTCTTCACACCTCTCTCCCATCTAAGCACTCAACAGGCCCTACCCCTGGCTCTACACTGCTTTAGAGCCCAGATGATATCAGGACTATTCAGGGTGCGATGGACACAAGCTTCAATAGCTACACTGCTCTGAGGAATGGAGGCACCTACTCATTTTCTTCCAAGCACCACCATTCTGCTCTTACATTTACGATACTCTCTGTTGCTTACTAAAGATTTCCTGCATGTCTATCTCCATGACGAACATGAGAGCCCCTAGAAACAGGGATATATATGATTTGCCTCTGTAGTCAAACCTTGGATGAAGACAATGCTAAGTACAAGGACATTGCTTTATGAATGAAGCAAAGAGCTTCATTTCACATGGGTCCTGATAGGAGAGATATTTTCCCAAGAGGCTAGAGGTGATTCTGAACCCATGTCCGATGTGGAGAGCTTTACTGGTTTCATGGTCACTGGAAATGTTAGAATGACATGTTAAAAACTGTTGTTCTTATTTTCTATGAAGATACTCTAAGTATCAAGAACTGTATCATACAGCAATAGCTAAGTAATATCTGATAAAATCAGTAAACAAGCAACTTAATGATTTGGAATGTTTGTCTATTTTAAACTGCCCGGCAAAGACAGCACTTTATTTATGGATAAAACGCTCCTACCCTTTTATGCTGTAATGCAAAACAGGAATCTGTTTCTCAATTTTTCTTGAAGTTAGAATTTATTTTATGTTAAGAAATTGTTCTGAGAATGTCTAATTAATCATTTGTTCCAACTGTTTGCTTAATATGTCTTCTTTGACCCAAGAATTTTTTTTGGGGGGGGCATCTGTTTTTTATTTTCATACATTTGTGTAAAAGAAATGTATTTACCTCTCACTCCAGCTTTCTCACTTTCCTTCCCCATAACTGTAAGATACACATGCCGAAGTTAGCTGTTCTCTGATTCACCCAGAGCACATGCTTACAGAGCGAGAGGAGTCTAAAGACATGTATGTTTGTGGTAGAAAGACTGTCTCCTCAGAATTCAGTCGTCCTATGCAGTCAAGGTGATCTCATTTGAGTCAAAGGAGTTTTAGAACTAAAATGGTAACCTAAGTGAAACATTTTCAGAGAAAACTTAGAAGCAAGGATGATTATTACTTCATAAACATAAGAGCTTGATCACATATGTAGTATTCTAAAAAGAATTTTTTTTGAGTCTGATAGTTGTGGCACACATCTTTAATTCCAGCACTTAGGATGCAGAAGCAGGCAGTTTCTCTGTGAGTTCAAGGCCATTGTGATCTACAAAGGATGTTCCAAGACAATCATAGCTGGTACACAGAAAAATTCTGTCTCGAAAAATCAAATTTAAAAAGAGAAAAGAAGAGAATTTCATTACAGTAGGGAACAGGGATTCCAAATGTGCTTGAGATTTGGTTGATAATAGATGTTGATATCATTATAGTTTTTAAGGTCCCATGGCTAGAGAGACGGGCTAGTAGTTATATGGGTATTTTCTAGAGAGAAACTTGAGTTCAGTTTTCAGCATCCATGCCAGGCAGTTTAAAACTGTTTATCTCCAGCTGTGGAGAGACCTACCCCTCTGTCCTCTACACACTAGTACATGCACTATTGTGCACATGCTCACACATCATATGCATTCCTTTGAATATTGTCATACAATATAATTTGAATAGATTTCTCCTTCCACCAGCTCCTCCCAGATTCTTCCCAGCTCCCTACTCACTGAAATTCATATTTTTTATTGCTTACCCCTCCCCACTTAGAAAACAAAAACAGGAAAACCAGCAAACCCCCACAAAAGCAAAAGAAACAAATAATATAAAACAAAAATTAGAAAGAAAGAGAGAAAGAAAGAAACAAAAAACAACCCCCCCCAAAGCAAACAATAAAACGGCTTAAAAAACCCCCACCGAGTCTGTTTTGTGTTGGCCAACTACTCCTGAGCATGGGGCTTGCCCTGGAATGTGGTTGATTTGTCCAATGACTCTCCAGTGGAGAAAGCTTATTTTTCTTTCCCAAGAGGTATCAGTAGCAAATAGCTTCTTGCCTAGGGATTGGAATTTTGTGGTCACTTCCTTCCTCAAGGCTAAGGTTGTCTGGGCTGGCCCTCTGTAAATCTGTGCATGGTGTCATAGTCTCTAGGAGTTGATGTATGATGGTCCTGTCATATCCGGAAGTCACTTTCCTTGGAGTCATCCACCACTTATGGCTCTTACAATCTCTCTGCCTCTCACTGACATGGCGATAGGGACATCTCATTCAGGACTGAGTGTGCCAAGGTCTCTCAATCTTTAAACATTGTCCAGATCTAAGAAGGAGCTTCTCTGATGAAGGCTGAGCAATGCTCTGCTCTATGGGTATAACAATGACATGTTCATTCTTATTCTGATTTGGACGTTAGGTGGCAATTGCAAAATTATGACTTGATGTCTGACTTTGGGAGAATAAAAAGGATGTGTCTTTCATGTGTTACAGAAATTGTAATTCTTGTCAATTAAAATGACACTCCTCTGAAGAAAGCACGTAAATATATAAATGAGTGTGTTTTTTTCTTTTCTTCCCATATTTTATTGTCAAAAATCTGTACTATGATTTGTAGATATACATTTTTAAACCAAAATACCTCTTGAATTATAAATATGGAAAGTTTTTTTTTAGGTTGTAAATTATATTAACCCAAAGGAAATTTGCATGTTCTAAATTAAAGAGTAGGAAGAACTAAAGGCAACATAAATTATAAAATAAAAATTTATGATCCCAATTCAATACCACATAGTCAAACATGAAAATTTATATTTTTTGAGCTCTTGAGGTAATGTTGAAACAGTTAGTTTTGCAAAAAGCACTGGCAAGAATCCAGCCCTCTAACTGGAATTATTTTATCACCTGCCATACTATCTCTCAATTCTGTTTGGATGTTGTCTTACTTACTATTCTATTGCTGAAAAGAGACATCATAACCACAGAAACTCTTTGAAAGAAAAACATTTAATTAGGGATGGCTTGCAGTTTCAGAGATTAAGTTCATTTTCATCATGGTGAAAAGCAGGGTTGCACACAGGCAAAGATGGTGCTGGAGAAGGATCTGAGAGTCCTATATCTGGATCCTTAGGCAGCAGGAAGAAGAGAGCCACTGGGCTTTGAATCCTCAAAATCCACCGCCAGTGACACACTTCCTTCAGCAAGGCCACACTTCCTAATCCTTTCAAATAGTGCCATTCTCTGGTGAGCAAACATTCAAATCTATGAGCCTATGGGGACCATTCCTGTTCAAACCACCATAGATGCTAAATGATTTTGTGGCTAATGACAAAAGCCAGCACTTCCTTCTTGCTTCTCCCAGATGATGGTGAGGCTACCTGTGGTAGGTCATTTTGATGGCTCCAACACCTAGTTAAACCCACTTAAAGTTGTCAGCTGGCTGCAAAAAACACAGGGGTGGACTTTAAATGTATTTTATCTCTCTACAGTTGAGAACACGTCTATAGACATATTAACTTACTTGGTAAGATAGCACATAAAAGAAAATTCTGGAAACATCTGGAAATAAAGAACTCAAATCTTACAAGACAACTTCCAGTGATTTTCACAATAAAAAAAAAACTCTTTGCAAACATTAATTCATCAACCCTGTTTACTTCCATGTAACTGTCACGTCAGGTCCAACATATTCATCCGTGCTTGTGGGAAAGAGTGAGGATTGAGAAAGAAATAGACAAGAGACAACAGATAGAGTTGGGAGGGCATTCAGTAAATACTGATATTCTCCTCACATTTATTTCTCAAAACCTTCATATACTCCAATCCTAAAAGGAGGAAAGGCAAAAGACTTCTTTACTAAGATACAAAGAACGAAGTCATCACTTTCTTAATATCCAAAACATCAAGTAACCACACCCTAGATCAAAACATTTTGTTAGCCATACCTTAGGTCAAACCTCCTGACACATAACCTTAAAGAAGGAAGACTAGGTCTGAACTTTCTGACCTTTAGTCAAGGTGGGACGACTCCACTTCTGTGGGCTCCCACATAGGTTGTTCTAAACACACTGCTAAGTTCTCATCAGAACACTGTGGATTTTACAATATAATAGACATCGGTTGTAATTGTTCCCAGAATCCCTTTTCTTTTCATGAAAGCAATTGAATTGTTATTGCAATACCTGCTTTGAGTGGGATTTCTCCCAGTCTCTGGCTTGAGGATGAGGGTGTGTCCAAAACCTAGATGCTTAAAGAATGATTGATTGCTCTTGGAAAGCAGGGGAAAATCACCCAGTAAACTGTGTTTGAACCAATGGGAAAGAACCACTTTCCCCACCATTGTCCTACTGGGTAGGAAGTTGTCTCTTGCTATTGGTACTATGATTTGACAGTGGTGGAAATGGATGCCCAAGGAATAAATTTATTGTGGAAGAGAAACAGTGATTTATAGTGTCACAACTAAAGTATCCGGATCTACTTACCGGACTGTTTTTAGGTTAGCCACTACCATGGTTAATAAATTGACTATTGCTTTGAGTCAATTGGATTGAGTTTTTCTTATGCAGAGATAAAAGAGATTTGGGGTAAAATACTTGATTTGGCAATTATGTAGTCACCCCGCCCTCCTATTATAGACTAGTCCTTTACTTCTGCTTGGAACATTATTTTATTATAAAAGACAAGTGTTTTTTGAGTTCTTGTGTTTGTCATTCACATAAACATGGGTAACAGTAGAACTTGCCTGCTGCCCATAGATTATGTGGGAAATTATTTTGTTACTGCTCTTACTCTAAGACAGTAGTTCCTAAACTTCCTAATGCTGTGACCCTTTAATATAGTTTTTCATGTTGTGGTGACCTCCCAACCATGAAATTAATTTTGTTGCTCTTCATAACTATAATTTTGCTACTCTTATGGATCTTAATGTAAATGTCTGTGTTTTCCGACGGTCTTAGGCAACCTCTGTGAAAGGGTCATTTGACCCCCCTAAAAAGGTTCCAACCCACAGGTTGAGAATCACTGCTGTAGGCCCTTGAACTCTTGTTAGGTAAAAATGCAATGCCTTTGGTACCTGACAAGACTCCAGATTGCTAAGACCTAGATAAAAACAAAGTCAGAGGCACTTGACCATGACTTTCAAAATCTGCAGCAAAGCTGAAGCAACCACGAGAGCAGCACTCACCCTGCGGAACAGGCATCGATGTCTGTGGAACAGAGTAGAAAATGCAGGAGAACTATACTTGCAGTTAACTGATCTTTAACAAAAGTGCCAAGAATGGGGGAGAAGGGTTGATTCAATAAACCTTGTGGGGAAAACTGGCTATCGATCTAACACCAAATTTTAAAACGATAACGCTTTGTAAAAGAATGAACTCAAAATAGATTAAAGACTTAAACACAAGAAGAAAAGTGTAAAGCTAGCAGAACAAATATATGAAAAAATACTCTTGATAGTGATTTGGGTGATGCTCCCCCTCCTTTTGTAAATAGTCCCCCCACCCCCCGCAAGGGAGCAAAAGGAAAACTAAACAAGCATGATTATGGGGAGCTGCAGAGCTTTGGCGCAACACAGAAAAACTGACTCAGCAAGAAGATGAAAACAACTGATGATTAAAAAAGGACAGTGGTTCTGAAGGAATATTCCCAAAAAGAAGCCACGAGAGACACTCAGATGCATGAAGAAAGGTAGGGTATCAATAATGATCAGAGAAGTGCTTAATCAGTAGCCACAATGAGCTATGAACACACACCTGCTTATAATTGAAAAGATAAATGGTAGACAGTGCCAGCAAAGACACAGAAAAACAGGAGCCCTTGCATGCTGTTGGTTGGAATGCAAATTTGCTTGGCCATTACAGAAAACTCCATGGAGCTACTCCTCCTTCAAAGAACTAAGAATGAAGGTACCATGTGTCTTGCCTTGCATCAAATAAATAAAATTCAAATATCAAAGAGATATCTATGCTCCATACATTGTTACAGCATTCATATTAGTCAAGTATGGGATCAACCTAATGTCCCTTGATGGATAAAAATCTGCTACATGGACATGCCTCACACAGAGGTATGCTATGCCTTAGAAGAGATGTTTGTAACAACGAATGAATCTGGAAAACATTGTGTTTACTGAAAAAAGCTAGGTATAGAAAGACTAACATTGGGTAGATCCCCCTCAAATGTGGATCTGAAAAAGCCAAGTTCTTATACACTGAGTAGTAGAATTATTACTATTGGTAGAGCCTGAAGGATAATCTGGGGCTGGAAACTCTTTCATCAAATGGTATATTTTCAGAATATACTCTGTAACTATATAGCATGATTAGTATATTTCATTTTAGTGTTGGGAAATGATTTTGAAATAAATTGTTAAAGACATATTGATTCTTTATTCCTTATCCTAGTACCAGGCTTCCTTTATTTGGAGAAATTTGTAAATTTCTAGCCTCACATAAAATGTCACATTATTTACATATGATTAATAAATTCTTCTGCATACTATAAATCACCTGTAGGTTATAATAGCACTTAATAAAATATAAATAATATGTAAATTACTATTATAGTATACTTTTAAAGGAATAATGTGAAGAAATATCTCTGTGTTCAGTACAGATACAGTTTTTGTTCAAATAAATTTGATCCGTGATTAACTGAGTCCATGAATGTAGAATCTTTGCATAAGGACAGTAATGAGACAAAAATTGCTGAAATGAACCAAAGTTTTAACATTTATTCAATAGTATTAACAAATCACAAAGTAACAACACAGGACAGTCTAGTTATGCACATGTGATGTGTTCTAAGATAGTCAGTGCCTTAGCTGTGGGCATTATTGCACTTTGTGTATGCTACATTGTTTTCCTATATAAATGCATTTATGTAGTTTCACTTATAAATTAAGCAAAAAAGATTAACAGTAACATATTAAACAAACAATTCCAACAATAGACTAATAAAAGTTGTGTGAATTTGGTCTCTCTCAAAATAACTTCCAGGACAGATCTTAGGTATTACAGCATACGACGTTTTTCTTGTCTCATTAAGAACACTTAACTTTATGGGGCTGAAGAGATGGCTCAGTGGTTAAGTGTGGAGGCCCAAAAATGTGAGCCTATTCCACCCTGTCTGAAGGCCAGGGAGTTTTAGCTTACTCAAAGTCATTGACAACAATTGTGACTACATGGCCTGACCTAGGGTATGGTTGCTTGGTGTTATGGACATCAAGGTGGCCCATAGAGGTAGATCCACTCCACCCTGACCAAAGGTCAGGAAATTGAAACTTATTTCTGCTCCTTCTTTTGAATTAGAAGGTTTGACCTACAGAGTGGCTGCTTCAGGATACTTGGTCTAGGGTAGATTTATTGCTTAAACAACAGAATGATTTTCTCAAAAAGCAATGGCTTGATGTCTCAGAGCATTGAAACAAGTAACCGTTCTAGTTGTCTTTTGTATCATGTTAAAGCAATCTTTTGCCTTCTTCCCCTCTTTTTGTATTGGGGTATAAAAGTGTATGGAAAATTAAACACAGGCAGCCTCCAGACTCAGAACTCAAAAGAACTGAGTTGCCCTCCTGGTACTATCCTATGTTTGCTTCTCATTTCTGTTTCTCCTACCAAATGTTTATAATCCTCATGTCCCTGCCCTGGAACAGCAAACCAACTGCGGCTAGAAGCCTGGCAGAAGTCACTCCAGAAGTGAGGCTCCCAACAAATGGCATCTTAATGTGGCACAGCCCGCGACAGTTAAGAGCTTGCACTGCTCTTTCAGACAACCTCAGTTCAGTAACTAGCATCCATGTGAGGTGGCTCACACTGTCTATAACTCCAGCTCCATGCAATCCAATGCATTCTTCTGTTCTATGCAGACACCTGCATTCTCATGACACACACACACACACAACCACACACACACATACACACACACACACACACCTCCCCAAAGATATACATGATTGAAAATAACAGAAATGTAAAAAAAGGAGAGAAACCTTTCATTACTATTATTACTTTTTTTTTTTTCATCTGACTTTGGGGCATCACTATTCTTGCATTCTGGGGCCATTATTAAGGGAAAAAAGGCTACTTGAAAACCTGCTCTGCATGCAATAATCCTTTGGTTGGACTAATAACTGAGGTGTTTATGAAACAAACAACAGGCGATTCACATAGAAAGAATGGATTCCCTGGATAAAGTCACAGGGCTGGGCAGAGCAACATGGCACAATTTCATCACACTACCCAGGATAGTATATAACTCAGGGCATATGAGTCATTTAGCTGGGAAACTTTCAATGGGTAGTAATTGACTCTGAGTAACTGAACCTGCAGGAAGTGAAAACTGCAGTGTGTGTGTGTGTGTGTGTGTGTGTGTGTGGCAGGTGGCAGGGTGAGGCTATGTGGCTTCAGAAGAATATTGCAACAGCATCAGATTCAAGATCATGGGGCATTATAAAATTTAAATGCACCAGTATACATGAAAATAATTTGGAAAAAGAAAGTACACAAATTAAAAAAAATATTTTTACTACTTTAAAACTAAGTGCCTGATCTTTAAATCAGCAAATGGACAATAAGTGTTTAGTTTTATTTTTGCACAGAAGTGACATGATCTGATCTGCAGCATTTAGAAACTGTTCTCAGCACACTGTTGATTGTACACTAGGGGCAAGAAAGTGCTCGATTGAAGGACATGTTTTTGCATATCAAGGTGACAGCGGTGGATTTGGGTGGTCAGTTGCAGCTGTCAACGGGAGAAGCACCAAGGAAATTAATAACCACACCCCTAGTTCTCTGTGATGATGTTCCCTAAGAGGATTAACTCAGGGAGAAGACAGGATGAAGGATGAGCATGTTCACTTCAGAGACTGGGGGTCTAGATGGAGCCAGACGGAAAGGGGGTGAGCTCTCCCTCGCCCAGGCAGTGTGTCTCCCTCCCCTGCTATCATCCTGTGAGCTGGTCTCTGTCATACCCTCCACTACCTGCCCTGTACCATGCTGTGGTGGACCAAAATTCAGGAACTCTTATCCAAAAGATACCTTTCCTTCTGTAAGATGTCCTGGGAGAACACTATCACATTAATATAGGCAAAACAAGTAGTCTAGTTAAGAGGCAGTGGCATAGAATGCCTGTGGGTGCCTATTTCTACTCTGTCACCTAAAGTGTCCTCATTACCAAGAGATGGAAACCTTACAAACTACCCTTTCTTTGTCTGCTGCTTCTTAGACAGGAAAGCGTGGTGGAGCAGTGGAAGCCGAAGGAAGAAGAAGCCCATTTTGCCTCTCTGTAGTCTATTTGTTGGAAACGGGATCGTGGGAAACCAAGCATCTGGAGGCTAGAAAAAAATCCCACCAAATGATACGAGACAAATGCAAACAGAGCATGTTTAGGTTGGAGGGGTGTGTACGGGAGAGTGGGAGGCAGGAATTCAGGTCTGTGCTTGCTGACTTTGAGATTAGCTTTAGGTATCTCAGCCAGGACTTCAAACACTGGATAGTCTGGCGTTTAGGGTAAATTACAGATATCAGTGTCATTTACAGCCAAAGAGAAGAACTCTACTTGGATTTTGAGGTTTTGGTGAAGAGAAGCCAGAAAAAAGTGGTTAACACTGGTGAGCAATGAAGTTGGAGGATCAACATAAACACTGCTTGCATGGGCAAAATAAAACGATTGGATATTGACAACTGGTCTTAGCTATGAAGTTCTTGATGTCCTTTACAAAAGCCATTTTTATAGAGTGGTGAGTAAAATTCTTGGAACTTGTTTATTAACCCATCGATTCGTTAGGAATTGTTGCTGGGTGGTGATGGTATATGCCGGGTAGTGGTGGCTGCAGCATACGCCTTTAATTCCAGCACTCAGGAAACAGAGGCAAGTGGAACCCTGAGTTCGAGGTCAGTCTGGTCTACAGAGTGAGTTCCAGACCAGCCAGGACTACACAGAGAAACCTTGTCTTGAAAAAAAATATAGAAAGAATTATTGCACTTACTTGTATTAAATACTAGGAACTTGAGGTAAATAAGGAACCATTGCTTATGTCCTGTAAAGTCTGGAGAACTTTGCTGTAATAACAGTAGGATAGACCTCTAAACAAATAGCTGGTGGATGAGAGCACACAAACCACACTTGAAGAGCAGAAGGAAGCAGCCACATAGTTTAAAGTTACTGTTAGGGTCATAGGATACATGAAAGCAAGCACCACCCCTTTGAGCTAGGACTTGATAAATGATGTTTTATATTATGAACTGAAGACTCTGGTGTCTAAGAAAAGGACTTATTTGTCCTCTTGATTTTATTTGGGAAAGCATTGACAAGGTGCCATGATTTGCTTTTAATCTGATTTCGTCTCTGCAGTGCTTAGATGGTTTAATTGTTGGTTTGATCAGACACCTAGAATCTGAGCTGTTGATAAAATAACACATTGGATTTTGCAGGTGGAGTCGTTTGCCAGGCTTCCCTTTTCCAAATAAAAGTGATTATTCATGGCTCTCAAGGGACGTGCAAAATAGCATTTTATTCATTTAAATATTGCTTGATAGAAACCACATAATGTGCTGTCTTACCCTCCTGTGTTAGTTTTGTCGTGAAGTCCTGGGATATGAAAATAACTGAAGACGGTACAAACATCGAGAGCTTCGTACTTCACTGCTTATTCCATTATCTGTTTCTGTGTAAGTTTTCTGTACTTCTTAGCAGCAAGTCACTAGATGATAATAAAACAGCAGGCATTGAAGTGACTTGAGAGAGCTCTTAAGAAGTCCAGAAACAAACTAAAAAGTACAGAACTATTTGACAAATCTAATGTAGCTATGTTAGCATTTGAAGTTTCTACTTGAAAATTCTTTTTCTTTTCTCTCTCTCTTTTTTTTTCCTTTTGTAAGATAGGGCCTGCCTCACTATGTATCTCAGGCTAGTCTTGACCTCACAATCCTCTAAACTCAGCTATTTCAGTGCTGGGCTTACAGGAATATCCTACCACATCTGTCTGCAAACAGGCTATTTAATACATTTTCTTTGAGGTGGTGGAAACCATTTACTTTGCTTATACTGCCACATGACACTCTACTGTCAAAAGAGAATCAGGATAGGTACTCAAGGCAGAAACCTGGAGGCAGAAACTGGAGCAGAAGCCATGGAGGAATCTTGCCTACTGGCTTGCTCCTCTTGGCTTGTTCAGCTTTTCTTTCCCCTTCCTTCCTTCCCTCCCTCCCTCCCTCCCTCCCTCCCTCCCTCCCTCCTTCTCTCCCTCCCTGTAGAAAGGAGCTGGCTGCCAGCTAGCTTATGCCCCGAAATAACAACACACAAATTATATTGTTTTAAACACTGCTTGGCCCATTAGTTCTAGCCTCTTAATGGCTAATTCTCACATCTTGCCTTAACCCATATTTAGTAATCTGTGTAGCACCAGTCCTACCAGGAAAGATTCAGCATGTCTGACCTGGCGGCTTGCTTCATCATGTCTACCCCGGAGAGGAGCGGCAAGGCATCTGAGCTCACTTCCTCTTCCTGCCAGCATTCTGTTCTGTTTACTCCACCTACCTATGTTCTAACCTATCAGGCCAAGCAGTTTCTTTATTAATAAACCAATGAAAGCAACGAATATATGACACTCCCACATCACCTCCCTTCCTATGTCCTTCCTTCCTTGCTGTTTATCTGTCTTTCTCTCTCTAAATAAAAGACAGAAATCCCCCAATATAACATTTTTATTAATTATTTGGGGATTTCATACAATGCACACTTGCTTCCCATTCCTCCCAGGTCTACCCTCTCACCCTTGTGCCTCCCCTGATCCCTTATCAAGTTCAAGTTGTGTTGCCCATATACTCACTGGATTATAGTCAAACTCCCAGTGACCAGCCCCTTAAAGGAAACTGAGTCCTTCCCCATCCCCTACCTCCCTCTGACAGAAGCCATCGGCTGTGAAGAAGTACTCTTCAGCATCTTTATCGCCGTTTATAAGGACCCTGTAATGGCTTCCTAATTATTAGTCTGAGGGAGAATCTCCTTGAGGAATCTCTATGAGGAAGTCTCACCAGACAAAACTTCTATATTAATTTAGGTAATTAGGTCATTCAGCAGGAGCCTTGGCATAATCCACCTCATGTAGCTGAGAAGGAATTACTACCACACTGAGGTGATGTGGGAAAGTGGCTTACATGGCAAACACGGGCTTTCCAGAAACCAGAATGCCTTATTGGAAGTGGTCATTAGGAAATGGAGTCAGTAGGAAAGAGCTGCGATATTGTTCTTAGAAAATTGGTTCAATATTTTTGAAACCTGTACTCTGCGTCTAGATGTCAAGACTTTTGACATGTCTGCAAGCCTTCTGTTCCATTCACCAAGGCAAACAGATGATAGTCCTCTGTCCCTGCAGCCCCACCGAGTGCACCTGAGCACACACTGCCAAGTCTCATCTTTAGGAAAGCTCGCTGCAAACGTTGCCTCTTTAACTCTATGCAGTTAAAGTGATTAATTCCACTGTGTGACACATCTAAAAAGAAAATAAAGCTTTAAGTGATAATAAACCACAAGGGATAGGATACAGTCAGAAAGCCCCAATGAACTTGGTGGCCCAGTCTCAGCCCACAGGGCTTGACATAGCCACACAGCCTCGCCACAGTGCTGGCCACTTGTTCTTTTCTTTTGGTAACTGAAACCACAGGATTAGTCATTGTAATAAAACCTCCCTAATCTTGTTTTCTAATTGGTGTTTTTATTTCTATAGATTTTTCTATTGATGAATATTTTTCTTCTCTGTTCTTGAAGGAGGAACGAGTCAAGGAGAGTCTGGCATGGTTTGGACTAGGTTCAGCTTTGGTGATAATTCCCATCTTGCCTGTTAGCTAATGGGACAGCACATTATTCCACCTGTCAAAATTAGATTTCTGAGAAACAGATTAGAGAAATAGCCTTCCCTTCATGCCGTGCATTCATAATCTGAGAGACTATGAATTTACCTGCAGTGGGGTGCCTGGACACCCTCCACAGGGGGGATAATGACCCCGTGCTCACTGGCTGGCCTTCACTTTGCTACGGCGACTGAGATAAAGCAGGATCTGAGGGCTTGTTATTATCAACCTGTGGCAGAATGGATGTCACTGGGCGCTCTTGGCTGCTGAGAAAAGAGGACCTTTTCTCTTTTGGTAATGAGCGCTGTGAGAGCAGCTCCCGAAACATGTTCCTCAGAATCGTGCAGTCCGTATAGTGAGGTGTGGAGGGCAAAGGCAAGGCTCGGTGGCGCTTTAGCTCCACCTTAAATAGTAATATGCTGCCTATGACAACGGCAGCACAAGATGAAGCTATCCCTTTAAAAATTAGCTTGACACCTGGAGGAAAGAGGAAAATTTTTCTGAATGAAGAGTACCACATACTGAGAAGGAGGACTGGAATCCAGATGGGTCCCTGGCAGCCACACTTTCTTTTGCTGCAATGGATCGTCAGTCTCCCAGATTCCTGTCATCTGAACTAGTTGCAGGCAGTATCCACCGAGGGCCTGTTTGTCCCAGGAACCCTTGCCTGATCCCTAAGTGCTGACCAATGAGGCGAAAGTAAAAGTCCAGTGACTATATTCTGTGTTAGTTTCATAAAAAAAGGAAACTGACTTTCCCCCATCTCCCACTTCCTCTCCAGGAAAATGGAAATCACCTCTGTCTCTAAGATAAAAATCATAAGGAGAAATCAAAAATGGCCTAGAAGACCTCAAATGCTATTTGTATTATTATGAGTGAAAATTTAAATTTTATATGGTTGAGCCTCCATTTTACTTTACTTACTTGAACATTTTACTTTTCTTAATGACTCAACGAGACAACATGGTATACAAGCGTGTCATACCATCAGTGCAAGCCTGGAAACTAGGACACCCTCATCATTGCCCTTCCTATTATTTAAGATAGCAGAGCAGTAGCATAGGAGTCATGGTATAAACATATCTAAACAAACAGACATGAAATTGACTTCACATTGCAAAACCCAGAGCTAGCCCTGACTGCACCCTTAAGGGAGGCAGGCAATGGGAGCTGCTGAGACCAAGAAAGTGGTAGTGGGGAACATCTCCTATTCTTTAGGGTTGAGTGCCTTGCTGTCTTTCACACCTAACACCCTGATGCTTCATTGCCCTGTTGCCTCCTGTTCATCCTCCTGAGCTCTCTTACACAGAGTGCTTAGGATTCCCCACCATCTCTTCAAGTTGAATAGACCACAGCATGCTCTTTTCTAATGGCAGTTGCTTGCTTTCTTTATTGTTTGTTGTACATAACTTTTTTTATATCAATCTCTCTGAGATTTTATTTGATTTTTCCTTCATTTGTCTTTTGTTTCCTCTTTAAACTGATATGTTTTCAGATATCAGTTCCTGCTCTCTTGGGGTGTCCACCATTTTAGTCCCAAACTGCCACAAATCTAATGCCTTGTACAGAATCTGCAATCTGTTAATTGATCTAACTATCTCTTGGCCATATTTGAATTATATGTTTTTCTATATCAATTGCTGTAGGAAATCCTACAGCCAGTAGCCTTTAAGTTACCTGCCCACTTGGGCATGGCCTCTTACACTATGCCCATGTAAAGCGCACGTTAGGCCTCTTTTCCAGTTGTGGGATTCAGTTGCTGTTCTCTGTTCCAGCAGAGGATATTGATTTGTGAGTCACCCCTAAATAAATAACCCTCTATTATTCTCAATTCTGAGTTAGCATGGGATTTCTTTTAAGCATCTGTCTTCAATCAATTTTAAATAAAGTGTTCCAAAATGCTTTTAGAATTTTTCTTCTTGCCTTTCCTCTCTGTCTCTCTGTCTCTCTCTCTGTCTCTCTGTCTCTCTGTCTCTCT
>NW_026067910.1:2661912-2705512 GCF_014885135.2 Alexandromys fortis | reverse complement strand
TCTCTCTATATATATATATATATATATATATATATATCCACTACACCACACATGTATGTACATATACATATCCACCCCACAGATACACACACACATATCTGCTTACTGTCTATAGGACAAATTTGCCATCCTTGTTAGACTTTGTATCACCGACCTTAATGAAATAAGGTCCAGGGTGATGACTCATAGCAAGCTTTGGTGCCTCACAGACCTAACCTCAAAATCTAGCTCTTCTCTTAATATGCTCAGTGTATGCCCATTCAAAATCTCCATTTGTGGTTTTTCAAATGCTCTTCATGCCTCTCACATATAAAGTGGAAAATTTGCATAAGACACACACACACATAGAGAGACACTCAGTCCGTGGATTTATGGTTACTTCCCTGCCTACACTCTATTCCCATCCTTGCATTCGATCCCTCACCCTTTGGGCTGTGTTCTTCCTTTTCTTCCCCAGCAACTTACAAACCACTGCCTTTCGAACTCCCAGTTGAAACTGTGCTTCCTTTCCTCTAAATTCCCATTGTTTCTATAATCGCTTGCTATGTTTTCATTTGCTGTCTTTAGCTACAGTAAAATCGAAACCTTTGATGGGCAGAAATTTGCCTTTCATTCTTTTGCATTTTCTCCAACATCTGCTCGTGTTAGCGACATGTCACTCAGCACCCACTAAAATAGATGGAATTTTAAATATTATAAAATAGCCTTCAAATGTCCTGTTTTGAGAAAAATTCTCAGTGTCCCCAAGTAACCTTTAAATGTGTCTGCCCTCACTCAACCTCTTCCTTACATGATTTCCCACACGACATGACAACACCTGTCAGTGACTCATGAGACTGTGGGGAAACAGCTGAAACAAGAACAGAGGCTGAGTGTTGAAAGGTCAAGAGGGCAAAAGGAGGAGAGATGCGAGACAGAGAGAAACAGAGGTAAGGCAGAGGATAGCAAAATGTCCTCAGCAAGTACCAGGCATTGTGTTGAATCTTTGAGCTCAGTGTCAAGTTCCAGTATATATCTGAAATATGGGTGCTTTATGGCATTGGCAGACCTTTCAGAGTCTCCTGACTAAGTCCTGGGTAATTTCCGACATGAATTTTGGTCATGTCCATCCTCAACCCCTCCCACTCACTCCTCTCAGGTTAATCCATTTCTCCCATGAATTCCAGTTTAGCAAACGTTGGTAAGTGAAGGCTGGCACATATATAAACGCTTCAGTAGATTTAAGGTTTATTCTGTGAGTGAGTGCTCACTTAGCTGCTGTTGACTGAGAGGGATCCCTGTCACCCCAGAGAATGTATCCTACTTCTGAGGTTCTCTGTACTGTTCTGTCTGCCCCAAGAAAATCGTAGACCCATGGCAGAGTTAGGTACTTTCCGCGCCTCATTACCTTAAGGCTATGAGTTCACTATTACAAACAGTTAGACACCTTGAACTCCACGAGTTGAAGTGTTACGATCCCATGTTACTGTACTTGAAATAAGAAGCTAAGTAATGCAATGAGATCATAAGGGTGGGTCACTGTTCCAATAGGATTAGTGTCCTTATGAGATTTTGGAGAGTCCTTTTCCTCCTTCCCCCTCCTCTTCCCCCCTCTTTGCTCCATATGAGGGCACAACAAGAAGATAACTCTCTATCTGCCTGCCAACAAGTAATAAAATTCTCCAGGAAAAGAAACACAACCCACCTTTGGGCACTTAGTGTGACATTTAGAAGTAAAATTATGTCAACATTCTTCTAAGAAGACTCTGAGAGGTTGTGGTCAAGGGTAGCAGTGTTTGAAGTGACAGTATTAGGGTGATGGTTTTTTGTTGATATACATAAGTGTTCCAAAATGGTCTGGAATGAAGTATAGCAAGGTTCTATTTATCTGGGGATAAACTCACAGAAAAAGAAGCAATCCTCTTTTTGCTTGTATTTTGCTTGTCCAGTCTGGACACCATGGATTTTTTTCAGTGGTCGAGACAGGGGCACTTCTTTGCCTAAAGTCCAGTTTTGCTAAGAAGACAACAAGCTCCAAGTGGAGTGTCTTCGGTGTCCAACATTCTCTCAGGAATAGATCAGTGCTTCTAGGAGCAATCTTGTCTTACATGAACAAAATCCTAAGTTATTTAAATTTCAAAGAGCCTGGGATCACCTTGGTCTCTACTTCTTTCTAGATCTGCTATGTTTGCAAGTTATCCCTCACTTTTCTAAGGTTCAATCTTTTTAGCTCAGAAATAGGGTTAATATGGTATTCTTTTAATTGCTACAACATAATCTTACACAGGTAATTTAGTTTTATAGGCAAAGTGGATAGATGTAAATCTGGGTTAAAAATAATTTTGCCTTTGGATTTCTAGTTGCTTTCGTTATGGGAGCAGTTTCCTTGTGCACTAAAAATGTCCCCTGGCTTCTATAAGTTTGATATAAATATGGTTAATAAACATGTATGGAAGAATAGATAACATTCCTCCATTTTCTGTGGTCTAGATTCCCAGAAGGAAGCCTCCATGGAGAGCTGGGGGTAAAGGAGACTGCCACAGGGTAGAGACATCCAGGTGGGTCTTCAGTGGGCTCCTGGGAGTTAACATGGTAAGGTGAAGTTAGGGGTACATGGTGTCAGAAGAGCAGGTGAAACAGTAGGTAGAGATTGGCAACCAATGTAAAAGTTCAGCCCTACTCAGAAATTTAATCACTTCCCTATTTTCTGATGAGAATGTGATGGGAGTCGGTTACGGGGGAGAGAGTTTAAAATTCATGCCAAGGCTTTAAAGGAGTTTTGTATTTGAGGAGACAGCAGAGTCTAAAGCTGCTGACACTACAGTTGCTATGGGGACAGACTGCTGGACCTGCCTCCTTAGGCTTAGCTACCCCCCCCCCAAGATGGACATTCTTAGCTTTGTTAAGTATTCATAGTAAAGAAGTTTAATAAACTGCCCTTGATTACTTGTTCTAATTAAAAAAGTAATTTTACCCCAACTGTACGTGTTTCAGACTTATCTGTTTGGCTGAATTGTACTAATGACTAGTCCATTAGAGCCCCTTTCTTGTTAAGGTAGTGGCTATGACTATATCATCTCTATCTCTATATCTATCTAGTCTATCTATCTATCATATATCTATCTATCTATCTATCTATCTATCTATCTATCTATCTATCATCTATCTATCTATCTACATTTCTCATTTATTTCTTCCTCTTGTAGATGAGATAGGTCTGTTCAGAGTGGTATGGCCACATTTTTTTTCTCCTTTTACATAATCAAACAAAGAAAAAAATTACCCTGGTATTTATGGAGAATATGCAATTGGGCATCTAACGTTTTGTTAGACATCTATTATTTTGTTTAATATATATTTTATGGCTTTTAAGTAAATTTTAGTAAGAGAAAAACAACCTCAATTTTCAAAGCACCACACTTAGGCATTAGATTACATTATTTTCTTAGATTAATATTTTTCTGGAATGGGGAAGAAAAGGAAAACTGTAAAGTCTACCCTCTGATTTGACCCTTTGAATTATGTTTTTAAAATTTGTTTGTCATCCTTGAACTACAACCCAATGGAATTCTTTTTAAACAAACCAGTGTCTTCATTTATGAATCTATTTTTATCCATTTTATTTTATATTATGCATATGTATGTGCATGAAAAACAAAAATCCAGAAAGAGGCATTGAATCTCCTGGAGTTGAAGATAGAAATTTGGCCATCCTTTTGATGTGGGTGCTGGGAACTTAACTCTGGTTCCCTGCAAGAGCATAAAGAATGCAACTGCTGAGCCATCTCCCCAGCCCATGATATTTAATGCTTTGTAAATATTTTGTAAACCAAGTTTGGCTTTAGATACTACAGTCTACTAGAGTCTGTGAGCCCAATCTGGTGTGTGGTTTGTTGTAAACATATGAAGAATCAGAAATGGCTTTTACATCTTGAAATGTAAGAAAAACAAACAAAAGACAAAAATTGCTATAAAGACTGTTTATGTCCCACCAACTCAAAAATGTTTACTGCTGTTGTCCAGAGCCTTCATAAAGCATGACTTGGTTTAGATTAAAAAGCCAACAAACAGGACCCATCATCAGCTTTTAGAAAAAGTTTCACTTTTTACCTGGTTGTTTCAGAGCAATGGTAGAGCAGCTTTTCAAATCTAACCTCTAGCCTTCATGCTAGGTAGAATTAATTCACCTACCCTGGTTTTAAACAGAATCTTGTTCTCTGGTGCTGTAATTAATCTACAATGTAGATTCAGTTCAAGAATAACCACCATTAGTGAGGATGTAAAACACATAGACTGAGGATTCCGTGCTGCCAGTCCTGAGAGTGCAGAAACCACACCGGGAAGAGCAGTGCTCTTCCACAGTGAGGAGGAAGACAGGACTGGGACAGAAGCTAAGGCTTTAGGAAGCCAGAGAAGAGGGCCCTGGCTTTATTTGCAATAGAGGTAAAAGAGACAAAGCCAAGATGATCAATAGTGAAAAATCTCCTTTGCTCTGGCTTTTTTACTTGTGTAAAATTGTGCATGTGTAAAGCACAATTTTATTCCTTTAGTAAACGAGGAGACTGATTTTCAATCACTGTCCCTCCTCCCAGGCCAACTGCCTTGTGATCAGCAGTGATTTACTCTTACATTCCAGAACATGGCTCCTGCTGACATTCTGGCGTTAGATGACTGACCTTTGTCTGTACCATTTCGTGCAGGGAAATTGCTCCATTAACTGAAGAAAAGAGCATAGCCCAAAGGTAAGGCAGTACGGAAGGAGAATGTGACATAGAGCAAGGAGGTCAGGTTAGGGATGTCGTGTGTCACCAGACCTCTTTGAGTACAGACAGGTTTCATGTGATGCTTTTTGATAATGTCCTTTCTTATTAAAAAAAAAATACCAAAACAACCAAACACCCCAAGTCCAGTAAGAAAGCTATTTTATGTATCTATTTACCATATTAATTTTTATTTATGAATTATATCATCCCCGCTCATTCCATTTGCAGTACTTCTAATGGCTCAATTACGTTTCATTTGACATCAATCAACGTAGAAAATACAGAAAACAAAGGACTCAAGCAACAGTCCTTACATAAACATGCAGAGATTGGGCAGGTTCCTTAAAAATCCCTGAGGAATTTGTGGGAAAATACTGCTAACCACAAAGCCGTTCCTGGAATATTTCCTCTTGTCCGGCTCTGGAGGATTCTTGGTTGTCACATGGCCTTGAAGAAAATGCGTGGCCCTGTTTCCTTGCTCAGGGACCACTTCCCATGGTGATGGCCACAGCCCTCCAGCTGACCTTTGGGGAATGGTGACACAAACTTCCTGGCTCCTCGCTAGCAATGTCTTTGATCAGTTCCTTAAAGAAGAGAATCCCAGGGAATGGAGACCCAGCCTAAGAAGTCAAGGAGAAAAGGGGAAGGACAGTTTCAACAAAGAAGATAGAGGAAACAGTTTTGTGGCCTTGTAGAGCATATAAAGAAGCAGACTCTGATTGCCCCGTTTACTCCAGAGCAGCTTTTCAGTACAGAAAGGTATTGTTCCAGGATCTGTGGTGAGATACTCAGCTTTGTGCTGAGTCTGGTGAAAATGTGCCCAATTCTGTCTCCATGCAACATTTACAGAGTGAAATAGAAGCAAATTCAAATATCTTTAAAAGTCTCCGTCTCTCTGTTTCTTCCCCCCCCCCTCTCTCTCTCTCTCTCTCTCACACACACACACACACACATTCCTGATTGGAATATCAGGAGATAGATTCCTACCTGGTAGGATGCTCAGTAGCGCAATGAACACCTTTTACAGCTGTCCTAAAATAACCATTGGTTTGGGAAGCTTGGATACTTTAGCCATCATGCTGTACCTATCTTGTTATAAAAGGAAAACTCCAGAACAAGTGGGCGTCAGTGATACCGGAGCATGATGTAATATCCAAGGAGGCCTCCTGATAGCATTGCTTGGGACAGCCTTCAGAGTTGAGATGTAGTTTGAAAGGTTTGGTGGGCTTTGATTTTTCTTAAGATTCAAAAAATATCTGAATATATAAAAAACATGATGAAGAATGTAAACATGAATTCATGAATGTATTCACCTAAGTCTTCAGGCTCTGTCCATCAGGGGACAGCTTGTTCTCTGACATGTGTGTGCCTGCCTCTGGAATTCACAACACATTCCAGGGAAATGATATCCTACCCGGCTTGGTTGTTTACTCAGATGAGAGCATATTTGAACCTCATTTTTGCCCTCTTCAGTTTGTTTACATTGAAGCAAAACATTCTCACGCAGGGAAAGAGTCCATACTCTTTCTCATTGGAGGAGGGCTTTTCTTTCTAGGATCAGCAACTTTGTGTCTGGAGAGTTAATTAACAGGAGGTTGGAGACCAGTCCTTCAGGCTACACGTCTGTATCTGTGATCTTTGGCAAGGGCAGGGTACTATCATAGGCAATGGTTGAGATATGCAAACGATGGAACCTAACTAGAGCTGCGTTCTCAGCTTGCTATCTGCTGATAGCAGAGCCGTTCTGACCACCATCACTTTGGAGGAGCTGAGAAACTCCTCTGAGAGAACAGCAGAATGGTTTAGAGTTAAAATCCTCGTCCAGCTGCTGTGACATCCTACATTTTTCAGACCCTTCTTGCTGTGATGGAAAGTCTTCCGCTTCGGAAGAGATCTGTGCAGATCATTAGACATTTATCAGTTGTGTACGTCTGTAAGCTTTGATCATTCAAAACTGTTATTTTAGATTGACAGCTTGCCTCATGTAAAGCAGGAATTGACAGCATGGTATTGGGTGAGATTCAGTTTAATATAAAAGTTTAATGTTTTAGATTCTTGGCTTTGCTGAAGGCCTACTTCTCGTGCTTAGGAGTCTACGGAGCACAGTTTCTTCTCAACTGTGATGTGCCTTATAGTGGAGGGAACATATGGGTCTTTTAATACAGTTGAAACAGTATTTGTATATAATTGGTTAAGCCATGAATGTTGCCAAAGTTTATTTCACTTGTTTCTTTTGACTTTGTTAAGTATGACTACATTTTAATCACTGGTGTATCTACAGTTGACATGCATAGTTCACATTCTTCTTCTTCTGAGTAATGCTCTCTAAAGGCTTGAGAAGTACGCTATGAAGAGACATTATGTTATGTTTTGTGCTTTCCTCCTGCCTTTGAAGTATTCCAGTAAGATCCTTAATCTCCACAAACCCCTGTGGAAAGACTAGGAAACGCCTCTTATTAGGATCCCAAGGACAAGGACTTCAAAGGATGTTGTCATCTTGTCTGTGACTTGTGAGCTAAAGCACACTTCGAGTTCATGCTTCACTGGGCAAAACACGCATGCTCAGCTGTTTCCCCTATTACTATCAACTCTTCCTCAGTGGGCTCTTAAAAAGCAGAAGAATTTTAAGGTAGAATTAAGGAATGTTTCAGTTCACAATTTTCAGAGTCAGTACCTAGTAGAGAAGAGAGTCTAAAAAAATGTTTGCTGAACTGAGATAGTGAGTGCAGATGCAAATTACTGTTGCCTCTGCGTTGGGCCACAATGTAATAGAACTCAACTTCTTGCTGCGGTGACGAGAGTTCTGTTCTACCATCATGTGACTAGAACTAATGCCAGCTCTGAGGGATGTAGACAGTAGCATAGGGGGAGTTCAAAGATCCAGAAGCATAAGGAAACCAAGTAAAGTTTATGTTGTTACCCAAATTAGATAGAATGTGTTGGCACGAGGATCCAATAGCTCCAAGAAGTGAGTGTAGGCATGGGATCTTGACCTATGATGGAAGTCAGCGATGGTGGTATGGTGTAAACCCCATGAAGTGAAGTTCAGGCTAGTCATGGGCCTCTGATGTGCTTATTATAGCTTGAGGAGTGGTTGGTTGCGGCTTATATGTAGGTCTGATCCTCCTGGCACTAATAGTAGTTGACTTCATTTGATTATGGACAGGAGAGGTTAAAGTCAGATTCAGATATGTATTGAAGATTTTCAATATAAAGCACCAACAAGAGGATTGAGGAGATAGCCAGGTATAAAAAGTGCTATTTTTATGAGTGTGGAAGTCAGAGAACAATTCCGAGAACCCACATAAAAAGCATGATGTGGTTGTTCTATGCTTATAGTCCTAGTGTTGAAGAGGAAATGCCAGAGACCTGGGGCTCACTGCCTAGCCAATCTAGCCTTATCCATGAGCCCCAATACTCAATGAGAGGCCTTCTCCCAAAACACAAAGTGCAGAGCTCCTTAGAAAAATATCTGAGGTTCACCTCTGACCTCCACATATGTGTACACCTCCAAGAACCCATGTGTGTCCATGTGTGTGTAGGTGTGTGTGTGTGTGTGTGTGTGTGCACATCTACACACACTGTAAGCTAGGTTTCTTTAGCTACTCAGTTGTGGAAGAAAGAGACTGAGCATTTAGGATTTATAAATACTCTTAGAATTCAGTAAGAGTACAAAAATCTCTTTTCCAACCATCAACTGGCTACTAGATGCTGCAGAGTTAAAACATCTTCTTTTTCCTTTCCTTTCCTTTCCTTTCCTTTCCTTTCCTTTCCTTTCCTTTCCTTTCCTTTCCTTTCCTTTCCTTTCCTTTCCTTTCCTTTCCTCTCCTCTCCTCTCCTCTCCTCTCCTCTCCTCTCCTCTCTTTACATTTTTTTCCTTTTTTTCCTTTCCCTTTTCTTCTCCTTCCCTTTTCCTTCCTTTCTTCCTTCCTTCCTTCCTTCCTTCCTTCCTTCCTTCCTTCCTTCCTTCCTTCCTTCCTTCCTTCTTTTCTTCTTCATTTCTTCTTTTGAGACAGGGTCACTCTACATAACATTGGCTATCTGGAACTTGCTCTGTAGACCAAGATAGGCTCAAATTTACAGAGAGCTGCTGGCCTCTGCCTCCCAAGTGCTAGGACTAAAAGTATGTGGCCACCCTTTCCAGCTCCACCTTCTCTTTGTTCTTTCTAGTCACTTGGAGAAGAACAAACTAAAAAGTTGTAATACTTGGGACCTTCTCCTCTGCAAGGACTACCTACTGACACTATAATGGTTTATGAAATAACCTTAACTTGCAAAGTTTTTTTTTTTGTTTCACAATGACGGTAGCATAGGCACCTCATACCATAACACAGATATGATACTGAGCTGATACTGGCAGTTCTTCACACCCATCCTATGCTCTAATCTGGGTTTGAATAAGTACTTTGGTACTTCTTGTATTTTGATAAATGGTAAAATTAGCAATGTATGGAGGAGCAGCTTGGAATATAGACTTGCTCAATGGGAACACAAAGAAGCTTCTGTGTTATTATTACTGGTCCCGAAATAAAACTGGTGACTAATGTGTGCTATAAACCTGACTATCAATCCTGCTTAATATTGGAATTAAACTATAACTTGCATTTTGTTCCCCTTTCAAGAACATGAATTATACCTTCACCCTAAATATCTTTTGAGTGGACTTGGCTTCCTTAGAGGATGGGCTCATCTGTACCCCATTCGTGGAGATGAGGCTAATCACAAAAATAGATACCGCTTTCAGATTTGACAATTTAACACTTTTCCTGAGAGTTGAATTTACTGAGAAAATGAACATCTTCATATGCTTGGTATGGAACCTCTGGACAAGCACAAATACTTCTGCAGCCCATAATTGCTAGTTTGTGCCATTAAGAAAAATGTGCATAGCTTATTGTGGATTTGAAGCTCTGAACCCCGCCCCCACTCCACAGAGAATCCCCCTTTGCCCTCCAGACCCAGCAGTCTTATAAATACAGCATAAATCCTCATGCACTGTAATTATTGTGGTCAATTATGCTAAACCAAGCACATAGCTTTTTTCTCAAATATTTTTGGGAGGAAAAACTTGCCTTTGTGACTCATTTCTAGAGCTGGACCAGCAAGTTTGGGTCATGTGAGACCTTCGGTCATTTTCCTTTCCCTTCCATGTTTGAGATTGTTTGTTCATTAGAAGGAGAAACTAACTAAAGTAACTATTTGTTACCTGGACTGGCATGAAAAGAGGTGCTAAAGAGTGGGCAAGTGTTTGCAACATCCTCATAATGAATAGCAGCTTTTGACCAGCTAAACTCCAATGTAAATGCCATTTGTGTCTACCACGAGTTGCTTCATGACTACATAACGGATATACCATCAAGCTCACCCTTTACAATAAATGAAAAATTCGGACTTTTTAATTCAAATATTAAATGGCAAGGTAAGAATGACCACTGGTTATTTCCAGTATTCCTCAGCGCTTCCTCATGCCAGTTTCTAGGTAACCTTTTGCCCTGTTCTCATCCTCAGTTCAGTACAACCATTAATGTGGGTTTTTCTTTATAAACTTCCTTTCTACATTTCATAAAAATGAATCCTTGTATTCATCACCTACCTACCTTAATCAGTCAATCAATCAATCAATTAATCAACTCTATTTTGTTTCTGTTCACTTACTTCTTGTTTCGTTTCTTATTATTTCTCTCTTATTTCTCTCTTGGGGCATATGATTTCATCAGGAAGAATAATAGTTTGTTTTTCCAGGATTTTCAATGTTAAATCAGTTTATATGTTGACTTTAAATGATCTTTGCTAAGTTGCCTGGTAAACTGTGAGGCAGAAGGCAGTTATTTTTGGAGGAATTTATCCTTGTGACCCATTTTTTTTTCCACTACAAAATAAATCCAAACAGTCTGACAGAAAGCTGATCAAAGCTGGTACTTCCTACACTTGGAGCATGTGCAGTGTGATATATAGAACTTCAGAAATGTTCCCTTCCCTCCACACATGCCTGTGTCCCCATATCTGGAAACTAAAAATAGGTTAGGTTATATGGAGGGTTGTGAAACTGATAATCCATTGACTATAAAAATCGGTCTTCACCTTTTAAAACTAAGCTTAATACATTTGAAAAATCCTCAAAAGTACCAAAGGGAGACAGAAGAGGCTGTCAGATTAGCACAGTGGAGGAGCTCAACTGGCCATTGCTGGCTTTGAAAACGGAAGGAAACGGATGTGAGTCATGGAAGACAGGTGCCCTAGAAACTGAAAAAAGGCAGCAAACAGATTTTCTTCTGGATAGTCCATCAAGGAAAACGCACCTCTGTGCCTTTATTTTGGCCTAGTGTGAACATGTTGAAGCTACAGAAGCCTGGGACAATAGTTGTATATTGATGAAACTGTTAGCTTAGAGCAGTCATCCTTAACCTTTCTGATGCTTCAACCCTTTAATACGGCTCCTCATGTTGTGGTGACCCCCAACCATAAAATTAGCTTTGTTGCTACTTCATAACTATAATTTTGCTACGTTTCTGAATTGTAATTAAAAAATCTGTGTTTTCCGATGATCTTACGTGACCCCTGTGAAGGGGTCATTTGACCTGCAATGACGGACAGGTTGAGAACCACTGATTTAGAGGTGACTAGTGAGAGCAGCAACTGGGAAGTCATACTACCCGAGTCTTGTTGCCTTATTTCTGCATGGTCTCTACCTGAGGCTGTCCCTGCATAGCTGCAGGCCTGTATCCATATAAGAAGTCTTATTCTGTGCATGTCTTTTTGTGTGCCATGATACTAGAGAACTTCCCTCTACTTTGGATGATTCTTTATTGTGGCCAGATCTTCCATTTGTGCAACATTCCTGGTATTTCTCTTCTTCCTTACACACTGTTTTTCCAGGTGTATAGATGGCCAGTCTGCTCTGTGAGCTGGGGGAAAGGAATTTCGTCCTGCTACAGAGGGTTCTTTGGGGGATCTGCCTCCCTACATGGATGGCACTCAGCTCTATCTTCTGAGATTAGGTATGTGGATCTGCCTAATGAATCTCTGATCGCAATACCAGGAAATATCCAAACATACCTTTGTATATATAGTTAATGTAAGCCTTTGTGTGTCTGTTTTGGACTGAATGGCTGTGGGAGTGAGTGGGACAAAAGCCTCTGTCATCACTCCCTATTTTGCTAGTGGGTATCAATTGCAGATAGCTTTTTGGCTAGGGGTAAGACCCAATGTCCCCTCCTGCTCAGTACTGGGACCCTGTCTGGCTTAATCCTGTACTGGTCTTGTTCAAGCTGCAATAGTCTCATACACGGATTACTCCTATTGTATCTGGAAGACACCGTGCTCTTGAAGTCATCCATCACCGCTGGCTCTTGTAATCTTTCTGTCTCCTCTTCCATGAAGTTCCCAGCCTTGAGGAAGAGATGCTTGATGAAAACTTCCCACTTAGGGCTGAGTGCTCCAAAGTCTGTTACTCTCTGCACATTGTACAGTTGTGGGTCTGTATTGACTCCCATTTACTCCAAGAAGAAGCTTGTCTAGTGGAGATTGGATGAGGCAGTGATCTAAGAATACAGCCATAGAGAGGTACTAGTGAGGTAGATGAAGGCACCATTTAAGTGACTTCATGAAAGCCACTTGCAATGGGGAAACACAGGGCCATCCTAAATTTAGCATGAAAAGAGTCATAGCTTCAAGAATCACATTTCACAAATATCACAATGGTTAAGTGACAGGCAGTCGTTTAAGAGCTGCTTTAACATATGGAGGGAGGAAGAGATGGGGTTTCCTATGGCATCTACATCCAGCCCGTACCACCATCTTTACTAACAACAGATGGGCCTCTAATCAATATTTTAAAACAGCCGAACATTTGTTTCAGCATTTGACTGACTTAAGCCTTGAATACAGGCACAGAAAATATTTTAAGCTTTATAGATATGTGGGCGTTTATTTTTTTTCTCATTCATCGTCTTTCTAAATGGTGTCTGGGAGGCTGGAATACATAGATGCTCATATAGACATGGTTTTAGAGGGAACACACAGCTCAGAACCTCACGGTACTTGTGGTAATACTACAGTGGAAACACACTGGCTGCTACCCATGCTCATGTTTTCAGTGATACTTAGAAAGTGTCAAAAGAGACAGACAAGTAAAAAAGATGACAGAAAATGACGGTAGGAAAACAGAAAATACAGAAAGAGAGGGAATGAGGACATGTTTGTTAGCCGTGTATGGAGAGAATCTCTATGTAGCCTGAAGGCAGAAACCTGCTGCTACTGACCCAGAACTATGCATACTGCCCGGTTGATTTTCATTAAATTCACTTAAGTGATGTATTGGGAAGGCTGACTTATTGGAAGAAATTTATTTATTAACTAAAAGAACCAGTATTCTAGCTATCATCAGAGATCATGGTCTTTTCTGACCCAAACCGTACAGGATACCTGGAAGAAAATATAATTAAGTCATTAAAGAAAAAGCTTGAAAATTACTGGAAGCAGATGAACAAAGTGCTGTGGGAACCTAGGAGGAATTCTTTGCTCTATTGTAGACCCTGGGGACTCTTTATGGAGCATGCAGCCTAGAACAATAGTGGGCAAAGTCTGGGGGAGAGCCAGGCCTGCTATGCAAACAAGAATGTCACAGTAGCTAAAATGGACCGCCTGGACATGAGAGGCTAGGGATACATGGGGGTCTTGTAAGTAGGAGGGTATTGAGTTCAAGGCTAACCTGGGATACATAGCAAGATGCTGAATGAAAAAAAAAATTGTATAATCAAATAAAAACAGGACAAGGTGCAATTGGGAAGATACAATGACAGTGACCGTATGAGGGAAGATTATTGCCAGTGCCTAGACTGAAAAATCTGAATAAAACATACTTATGCACATCAAAGTCTTATTAAGACAAGAACAAGTCTGTCCCCAGATCATAGAAATAAATAAGCAATTAAAATAGGAAGTAAGTCAGTGAGACAGAAACTAAGAGAACAGTACAAAGGAATGGTGTAATAAAGAGCTCGTGACTTGCCAGAAAAAAAAAGATTGACCAGCCTAACTAAAAGAGAGATAGAGAGAAAGAAAGAAAGTATAAAATTAGAGATTAAAAAGGAAATATTACAGTAGAAATATAGAGGATTACTAAAGAATGTTTTGAAAACATAATCTTGCAACTTAAGAAAATCTAGACAAAAAGATTGTCCTAACAACACTGACCTAATAATATATTATAAAAACTCCAGTTGACCAATAATAAAGAACAAGACTGAAACAATAATGAAAAATCATTTAACAAAGAAAAGCCCAGGAATGGATAGATTTGCTGGCCAATTGTACTAGCCCCTTAAAGCAAGAGCTCCAATACTTCTTAAACTGTTTTTTACAAAAGAGAAGATAGGGAGTGCCTCCAAACTCATGAAGCAAGTATTATTCTGACACAGAAGCTGGATGAAAACATAGCAAAAAGCTCAACTATAATTTAGTTTTCTTGAGAAACATAGAGGTAAAATTCATCAGTAAATACTTGCAATTAGGATTCAACAAATTATTCCTATTTTCTGATGATATGATCCTGTCATAGCTTCAAGAATCACATTTCACAAATATCACAATGGTTAAGTGACAGGCTGTCGTTTAAGAGCTGCTTTAACATATGGAGGGAGGAAGAGATAAGGTTTCCTGTGGCATCTACATCCAGCCCGTGCCATACATGACAATACATAGAACAGAGAACCTGGAGTTATACTAACACAATTACAGCTATTTGCTTCTCAACAAAGATGGCAAAAACATACATTGTAGACAGGACAGCCTCCTTGACAAAGGGTGTGGGGAACTGAATATTCACTTAGAAAAGAGAAGAACATGATCCTGGCCTCTTACCCGGTATAAAAATCAGTTTAGAAATTTTATGAAAAACCTAAACATTGAGAATTGTCAGAGAAAAGATATGGAAAAACACAGCCAAAGACATGACTTTTTAAAGGGCTCCAATGTCTCAGGAAATAATAGCAAGCAAGAGTTCACTGTTCAAATCATACCTAGTTGAAAGCTGCTGCACAGCAAACTAAATAATTACCAGGGTGCAAAGACAGCCGACAGCTCGAAAGATTATCTTTTTAGCTATTGATCTGATGGGGAATTACAATTAAGGATACATGAGGAGCTCAAAAAAATTGAATTCCACAAGAAAAATAATCCATTAGATGGACAAATGGAGTAGAGACTCTCCAAGAGATGAAATAGAAATGACTAATAAATAAATGAAACCCAATCCACTTCTTCAGCTTTCAGTGAAATGTAAATCAGAACTACAATGGAATTCTAACCCAACCTATTCTGACTATCACCAAGAAAAAACAAGCAAACATAAAAATTAATAAGAAGCAAATGCTATTGAGGGAGTGAGGCGAAAGAGCATATGAAATGTCGGTGGGGATCTGAATGAATGGAGCCGGTTTGGAAAACTAATATGAGGATGCCTCAAAGAACTAAAAAGAGAGCTACCAATGGGTCCAGTTATCCTGCTCCCACACATTACCCAAGCAACGAGCCAGCACTCAACAGACACATCAACATGCCCTTGTTCGTCTGAGCACTATTCAGAATAGATAAATCATGGAATCAGCTTTGTGGGTGGAACCTGCTTTGCTGAATGTGAGATTATGTCCTCTGCAAATGGTCATGAAGTGACTTTTTAATTTCCAAGTCGGATGCTTTTTATATCTTTCTCTTGGTCTATTGCTCTAGCTAGGACCACTAGTACTTTGTTGAATAAAGGAGATTAGGTTGTAGTAGCCAGCTCCTAGGACGACCTCACCTTAACCTCTTGATGCCCATACCCTGGTAAAATTCCATCCCCGCCACTGTATGGGAGTTAGTCTGTATGGCCAGAGCAAAACAAAAGTGATGGTACATTATGTCCAAGGCCAGGTCATAAATTATACTGTGGCTGCTTCCTTGCTTTGTCCTTTGAACTATGTTCTCTATGGGAGGAGCTGTCTCAATGCTTGGACACTCAAGTAGCCTATGGCTTATTCCTTGTCGCAAAGAACTGAAGCCCTTACTCAAGCGCCATGTGAGCATGCCACCTTGGAAATGACTCCCCAGTCCTAGTGAAAACTCCAGAAGACTGCAGCCTTCGCTTGCATGATGGCTGCAACCTCATGAACAAATCAAGTCAGAACCTCCCCACGAAAGCCGCTTCCCAGGTCAGACAAAAGGCATTTTTGTAATAATTAAGTCATTTATTTTTAAGCTCCTCTGTTTCTGAGTAACTTTTAATGGAGTAATCAGTAGCTATAGTTTTTGCTGACATAGAGATCGTAACAAAAGATAAAGCAGGGAAGATACTCAAGATTGGATTCCACATTTCCCATGAACCTCCGAGAGGTTTGGGGATTCCCTCAGCAGTTCACCAGGGTGCACCACGCTGCGACTTCCGCACTATCCCTGATCCACGTGACACAGAGCATGGCACAGCTAGGAAGTGGGTAGGTACGGTGGCAAGAACTTACTTTCATGAGCATAAGCCCAGGGCTCCTGCCCCTGTATTACTCTTCAGCAAAGTGGATTTCTCTTTTCTCTGTCATTCATGTGAGATACTGACCCAGCTTGCTGAAGTTCAGTCATTTGGCTCAGGAACTCTTGCTTATCTAAGAAGACTGTGTTCCTTGGTAAAGTGGGAGGTAGCTTGACTGTTGATTCTCATAGGCTAAGGAATCACCCCACCTCCAAAGCTGTACTGATTCTACTGCTGAGTTTGTGATTGCTCCTTCTAAGACAAAAGAGATATTGCAGACACAATTATGTTAAGGATCTGGCTGGGGAGATGGTGAGGTGATTCTGATTTTTCAGGTAGGCTCTGTGTGTAATCAAAGTGTCCTTACAAGAAAGAAGCGGAGGGAGCTTTGATAAGAAGGAAAGGAGATATGATGCCGCAGCCTGACTAAACAGGTGACGCAAGTCCAGGCTGGGAGCCAGGGATGATGGCATCCTCCAGTCTGGCAAAGGGAAGAAGTGAGATTCTTCCAGAGAGGCTCCACAGCCTCCTTGATTTTAGCTCACTGTGACTGACTTCAGGGTTCAGGTTGGAAAGAAAATATGTTGTGTTGTTTTAGGCCACCACGGCTGTCATTAATTTGTTATAGTTACTAAAAGGAATAAATTACACTTATCTCAGTTTCAACTGGTCTTACCTAGCTCTGACAGCTTATGTAGGACAAACTAAGATTTTATTTTCTCATCTACAAAAGAGGAATAATAAAATGTCCTTTTCACAGGGTTGCCATGAGATTGCATAAGAACATGCACATCAAGGGCTCGCGATCAGATTTGGCACACTGAATGTTTTTTTTTTCTTTTTTTTTTTTTTTGCGGCCTATGGGTTTGGTCTAAGAAAGGAGATCATAAATTTCTTTTCCTAGTCTTAGAAAAAAAAATCAAGTTGCTCTTGGAAAAGAGAAGGGTTAAGTATTTCTTAGTTCTTTGCCTTCTTCTCTGACTCTGTAAGCAAGATAGAAACAAAAGGGGGGAAAAACAGACAAGTGGAATGACTGGGAAGTGACCCAAATGAGACAGCTGAAGGCGACAGGAAAGAATCACCTAGAACCAGCTTCATGGAAAGCCACACAGTGCAGGTAAAAAGCTGTCTGAACTACAAAGACCCCTGGAGAGAGCGCTTGCTCACAAGGTGCCTGGAGAGCTACCTTGAACACAAAACTGTTCTTCAGGTTCAAAAAAGACTGAATTGATGGCCACACATTCTGTACTTAAAATAGAATGCTTTGACTTGTCAAAGCAAGCTGTTTAATAGACAAAGCTAAAGGACTCTATCAAGGGGCACCTTGGAGAACTGGTTATGCCGCTGTGCACTTTCAGGTGTATGAAATCCATACAGCAATAAACCTTTTCTTTTCCTTACTTTGGATTTTTAGAAAACTTAGTGTTAATTAGTCATATCCTCGTAAGTACATTTATTTGCACTATTCATCCCTCTAACTCAGTCCTCCTTAGAGACATCTTCTACTTCCTGCTGACTTGCCATTTCTATTCTGTAGTTTCTATCTTATATATAGTTAATACGAACTTTCCACATGGCAGCCACAAGGTTTAGTCTCCCATCATTTCTAGCAAGAGACCCCGCAGATAGGAAAGACATCTCCACCATCCTTTTGCCCAGTGCTTGGAAGAACATTCTGTGCTTTTTGGTTGTTTTACGAAAATAGAGTTGAGTCTAGAAAACGCAATGCAAAGGATGTTTTCAAAACAGTCTGATACTGCTGTCTTCACTAAGATTGCAGAGTAAATTGAGGGGTTTTTGTTGTGTAAACTTTTCCTAGAGAGACAACAAGCGTCTGTTAACTCCTGACAGGGCACCAACAATAGACCAAAGACATGACTGCACTCAAGTCTAGCTTGGTGAACCAATGAGTTTAATTAGGGTTTTACTAACAAAAACATGGGTGAGGAGTTATTTAAAGTAACACAGGCAGCTTGTAGGTGGTTATACCACTAAAAATATATTTCTTCTCCAATAACTGCTAACTTTCTCTGTATATTCAGGGAGGGACACTGTATGCAATTATATACATGTTTGGGGAGGGACTGGGTTCCATGGGTCTTTCATTCTATCCATGATGAACAATTGATGGACTCAATTCTTTTTTTTTTCCAGGTTTCTTGCTGACAAGTCAAGCGAGCAGCCACCAAACTTGAAGGAACACAATGTTCCATAATAGTCCGCAACATTCACATCCTGCTGGTTAGAGGTGATTCTTGTGAGGCCAGGAATCTGGCTTCTTGGGCTGCCTTCTGAGGTGAGAGTGAGAAAGGGGTGGTACCCAACCCTTGGGACAAGATCAGTCTATAGGCAACTGATAGAGGTGCTGGTTCCTCGGATGCAGAGACTCGGCTACCTAAATAGTCTATAGTGACAGGCATCTTACTATGGTGGTTTTGGTTGGCTAATGGACCATAATCGCTGAGATGGGGTTTCACCTCTGCCCATGGAGGACTATTGCTTTGCTGGTGCCATGTCATGATGATGTGTAACAGTATTGGTGACAGATCTCTTTGACCCTTTTAAAATCTCTGCTCTAAAGTATCAGTCAGTCCAAAAGAAGTTTGCTTGCCCACACCCAGCCTCCCCACTCCTTTCATGCGAAATTAAAATTAATGTAGGACCTGAGATGCTCCCAGCTTCTAGAAGAGGAGATGTAGCTTTTATTACTCGCAGCTTACACGCCAGAAAGGACCGTTCTCCATTGCTTCAGCTGCAATCGACTACAGCCGATGCATTCCAGCTGGTCACACACTATCAGCAATGCCTTCTTATTTCCACAGTAAACACAGAAGCTTGCATAGATAGCAGGAGAGTTTCTGTGGGTAGCAGACGCAAAGCGCTCCGTGCCCCACTTCCTCGTGTTTCAGGGACCCATGAATATGCCTCTGCGCTGCTCCCCTGTATCCTCAAATCATGATTAATTTAAACCTCTTTCTCTCCTTGCTCAGGCTTGACCGAGCAACCGCTTTTCTGTCGCATTGATTTTTCTGTCCTTGTGGATTCAGAGCCAGGGTTGAGTCCTCTTAACAGGGTGAGCTCTCTGACAAGGGAGTTTTGCAACCTAATTTACAGCCAGAGTCAAGCTTGTCAGTGAGTGCCAGGGGGAACTGTCGCAACTAGCCCCTGAAGTATGCATTTAATAGTGTTTATCCAAGCAAGTTTGTGATTTCTTCACTCTCTCCAACAAATATGTTATTTGTAATCCTTATCTTCTTTAATCTAGGTGTTTGAAAAATGTCGCTAACGTGTGTGGGCTAGAATGCATTTTGCTTTTCTACGGGAATACACATTTAGCAAGGGCGGTCTCTGAGGAACGTTCAGCCCCTGCTTGCTGTTGCTCCACATCATGTCTTCCTGCAGTGACCATGGCTTAACCCTGAAGGAAAACAGGGTAATCTTTTCAAATAAACATTCTCAAGGATGTTTAGAGGGAGCCCAATTGCTAGCACGGAGATCGCTGAGGATGCCTGCTAGCTGTACTGAAGCAGCACAGTTACAGAAAGTGGGGGGTGATCGTAATAAGCATTTGGTCTTTCCAGATGATGAACAATAATCAGCTAGGCTGTAAGCAAAGATCTGTGTGTGTTCTAAAAGTCTCGCGGGACCATAGTTCTCTGTGTATTTGGTGGAACACAGGGCACAGACAGGCCACTTGGTCACTTGGCAAGGGATAGCAGCAGTACAGACAGGATCTTTAGAAGGGGTTATGTCCCAGTGTATACCATCATGGTCCAAAAGTAGCCTCAGTTGAAAGTACATGTAAATTGCTGTCTTGCCCAACACCCAAGTTTAGGAGCACAGCCTGCTCAGTTTCTATTAAGTGTTTCCCTCATTTTGGTGTGACCGACTTAGATGGACGGTTTGCTGTCTTTGCCCAATATCTTGGGAGAGAATCATTCTTCCTATGTATAGTCCTTGGTGGGGGTATCAATACTCACAATTGAGACCTGGTTTCTGTGGAACGTGTATTACTCTTGAACCATGGGAAACTCAGAAAATTGTCAAGTTGAACCATTGTAGACTTGGATTATCTGTATTTGGACGGAAGCCCGCTAGGTTTTGTTGGCCTAACCTGCTTTTGATCAGAGGAAATATGAGATGAGAAAGTACTTGTGATTAACCGAAAAGAGGCACTGCAATAAACGGTCACATAAAATTATCCTTGCAGTATCTTTATTCTCAAGAAACTTGACATACATGAGAAAGAAATTATAGGGCATAGATTGGATAAACAAAGGTTTGCTTGGATGATATAATTAAATGTAAACAAAGCACATATGCTGGAATTCATCATATCACCAACATTATGTTGTACTGAAATGCTTTTATATGCCCCCTTCCTTGCCTGTGGGTTTCTTCGGGGCAAATGGTTTATTTTACTGGGGCCAGAATTCTCAGGAATTAGTACTGGTTCTGACCCATATGAGGATGGAATGATTGAGAGATTGGACTTGGTCTTGAGTTTAATATTAGAAACAGAAAGCAAATGGAAATGTGCTCTCCTCTCTCATGAGTCTTCCTCCCTTCCTCAGACTTTTATGCTTTGGTCAGATCAAGAAGATTACTCGAGGCTAAAGACTTGTGATAGATGACAGAGCTCATTTTAGGGATCAGACTTATCTGTGGCTTCTGAAGTTCCTAATGTTGGGCAAAGGCTCCAGGAGATTTGACTGTGCACAGTCACAAAATTAAGTCTATGAAATCTCACTCACCCACTTACCTTTCCTTAGAAGAGGGAAGTTGTTGAGGAAGATTTGTTTACACTGTGAAGATGTGTTTTTGCCAAACCACCTTCTGATTGGTTTACTAAAGAGTTGAATGGGCAATAGCTAGTCAGGAAGAGGTTTGGAAGAACTTCCAGGGTCAGAGAAGACTCTGGGAAGAAGAAAGGGAAATTGCCAGCTAGATGCTGAGGAAGCAGGATAGGCAGTATGGAGATGCCAAGGAGACACTGATGAGGTCGGACATACAATCCAGAGTAGAGGTAACCAAGCTACACAGCAGAATATAGGGTGAGCTACATGGCAGAATACAGGGTAATAAAAGAAGGTTAATTTAAGTTATAAGGTTTAGTGGGACCAGCCTAAGATAGTGGCCATGATTTTATAATTAATAAGAAATTTCCATATCAATATTCGTGAACTGGAAACCCAAGAAAATATTGAACTTTGAGAAATTATAATGTAATTATTAGCCTGTAGAGATACTTTACCACTTTTGGATAATTTCAGAAGAATGTGCAAGCATTCAATAGAGAGATGCTTTTGAGATACTTGTGTGTAACTTGATATAGTTAAATGATATGCAAAGAACACTTAGTGTACATTTGCTTTGCTTTGAAACAAAGTTTCACTATGTAGCCCTGACTAGCCTGGAACTCAGCAGACTGAGTTCAAACTCACAAGATCTGTCTCTGCCCTCCAAGTGCTGGGATTAAACGTGTTTACCACTCTACCCAGCTAATATTTCATATGTATTAAACATGTTTAGACTTCACAGCAATCTTATGAAATGGGCATTATTGTTCCTGATTTGAAATAAAAAGGCAAATATCACATTTTCTTTAATATTCATTTCGCAATTTTTTAAAACTCTCGTGTTCTTCATAAATTCAACATCTAGTAAAGAAAATTGGCATACAAGCATGTATGTAGTTATAGAAAACAATATGGTGTGAAAGGAGAAGGAGCCAAGCCAGCAGAAATGGACATGGGGAGTAAGGCACTGGGTTTTCAGAAGACCTCCCTAGAAGCAGCGCGCTTGGGCAGAACTTGACTTTTTAAGGTTCTGTTGTATTGGGAGTTTCCCTACCCTTTGCAGAAGGAAGTTCCATTATTTTTCAAAGACAGATTTTGGTGTTTTTTTTTCCCCCCACAGTTTGCTCATGACAGAATTAAATTCGCTAGGGAACAAAATTAGACAAAGTCTAGATTTGATAGTAATGAGGCTGCTGGGGAAAAAAGTCACTCAAACATTTGCGGCTAAGACTTCCTCGTTTATGAGAAGAAATAGGCCCACTCATTCATTCTATGATGACATATTTTCCAAACAGAAGCCATCAAGATGCCTTTAAATCAGACCAACTATTTCTCTAGATACTATCTTCCTATTGAGGGTCACAGCCCAGAGACTGTGGTCAAATGTGAGGTGGAACAGTTAGGTATGAAGGAAGTTGGTCACATGGTGAAAATTTCATCTCATTTTATTTTTATCAGTGTCAAATCCTCAGCATATTATAGCTCCAGGATGTCTTTATTTAAATAAAGTCTTTGAAGACAGTGATATTTGATCATTAGCCATATATAGAGAGAGTTCCATCTAATATCTGAAACTCGAAGACTAGGCAGCTTCATCAGAAAATTAGTTGTTGCCCATAGAAGCTCCTTACTTAGAGAGAAAGAAAATAAAATAGCAACAGATACACACACATTTCCACCAGGAAAGATGGGGAAGCAGGTCAAAAATCTCAGAATTTGAATTTGGATTTTCCAAGAAATCAGTCTTGTTTAAAATTCATTAGTTCATCTACAACAACATGATGTTGTTGATGATGATGGGTGTGTGTTTCTGTGTGTGTGTAAGAGAGCAACACAACACATACACAGAGGAGAAAATCACACACACACACACAGAGAGAGAGAGAGAGAGAGAGAGAGAGAGAGAGAGAGAGAGAGAGAGAGTAGAGGAGAAAATTACAATATACTGAATTGTGTTCCACAGATTTTCTTTTTGGAAAACCTTTTCCAATTCAGTATTAAAAGATTATTAACATATGTTCATTATATGATGGATTTCATAGGGACATTTTCCTATATGTATGTCATGTATTTGGCTCTATCTTATCAACCATTACCCTGTCTTGTCCCTTTTTACCTATCCCTTTTCATCCCCCAAATAATTCCTCTTCTGCTTTCGTACCACATATATATTATTTCATGATATGTATTTGGTATATCAATGTATTTATAATTATATTTATACTTATACATAATGTAGATTCTTCAAATGGAAAAGAATGTAATCTTTCTGAGAGTGGCTGTTATTGCTTAACATGACATTCTCCAGTTCTCTCCATTCAGCTGAACGTGAAACACTTGTGTCCTCTTTGGCTGATTAAGTTCATTGTCATATGTGCTCTGTTTTCTTTATGTAGTTTGTTGGGGTCATATAGAGAACTCCTGTACTCACAGAGAAGCACTAAGAGAACCAGCAATGTTAGTCAAGCATGGATGTCTCCTCAATGGAGGAGATAATATCACATACCTGCATTCCATCCAGAAAGCTGAGAGTGGAATTTTCTAATGACCTGGTGACCTTTTTGCTGTCTGTGGTGGTAGACCTCACCCATCTTTTGCTATAGAGGCAGGCCTCACCCAAATTCCTTGGTATGATTGTCTCAGATTCTTCCCTCTCTAGATCATTGTCCAACCTAAGGTGAGATGTCACATGTACTTTATGGTCTGCTGACCCCTGTGCTGCTGGCCAGAGACCGTGTAAGATTCTAGGCCTTTCAACTATAGAGCCCACATGCATGGTCATGTGTGCTTTGTAAAGGAGTTTCTATGTAGTCATACCTTAAGCTTCGTTGTGTACCTGGAATTGGGATGACTGTTGCCTGAAGATCTTTTCCCAAATTGTACTGTGTTTTAAATAATGAACCGCTTGGCATTAGACTCCTGGATATGTGATCTAGGTTGATTTAATCAATCTGCACCAGGTTTTCATTCTCATCTCTTCGAGTAGCTTGCTTCCGAGTATGACACCTTCAGGGACCCCCTCCATAGTCATCTGATGATTGACATTTAGACTGATACCCTGACTTGACTCTTATGAATAGGGATACCAAAGCAATACTTATGAAGATGTCTCTGTTATATGATAACCTAGATTCCTTACCGCATAGAGATCACTTGAAGCTTATGTAAAAACCGTTGAAAGGTGTGACTGACTGATTAATTTCTGGTGTAGTTAGTCACTTACACTGGACTTTTTAACACCAAATATTTTCTTAGTTTTATCTCTTGACAGAAAGTAAGACACCCATTTATGTCCAAAAGACCCTGTTTTCATCCCTGACCTCTGACTCCTGCAATCTTTATTCTGCACCAGTCCCTGAACTTTGGGGTACAGGGAGGTTGCAAACGTCTCTTTTGTGCCGACACTTGTTCTAGCACTTTGACCAGCTTCGAGTTTTTGCACGGAGAGAGACCTGAGTAAACTAATTTTTCAAGATCAGTTCTCCCACGTAGTTCAGTTAATCTGTACATTGGTAAACCACGAGGCCCTTGAAGTTGAATTCATTCACAGATTTGCATCCTGAGCTGTGGTGCACAATACTGCTTGATCGCCACACAACTGACACCTCTCTTTGTCTGTCCCACAAGGCAATAAGTGACACAGGGGTTTAGACTGTTTCCTTCCTCACTGTCAAGTGAAACTCTAAATTTGTATATATAAAATGTGGCCTGGACTTGCAGCAATGTGAGCCATTAGAGTTATTTTCTCTATGGATTCCACTGAAATCATTTCAAATATTTTCCTGTTTGTTCTCTCCTTAATATTTTTTTGCTAAGTATTAATACAGAACATATAATGTCTTCCATGTTTGATGCATGATTGTCAGTGCTAAGAACAACGCTTCATATCAACTTATAGTATAGAGCCACAGAAGTATCCTTAGATTAATTTTTGAAATTGTCAGAAATTCTGACATTCTGTCCTAATCATAAGTCAAAATTCATTAAATGATTTTTAAAAAAGATTTTGTAAGTGTGTGTGTGTGTGTGTGTGTGTGTGTGTGAGAGAGAGAGAGAGAGAGAGAGAGAGAGAGAGAGAGAGAGAGAGGTGGTGAGTGCCCCCAGAGGCCTGAAGAAAGTGTCACATGCCCTGGGGCTGGAGTTACAACCCACTGTGAACCATCTGATGTGGGTGCTAGGAGCCAAGCACTCCTAACCACTGACCTATCTCTCTAGTTCCTCATTAAGTCATTTTTAATGAAACTCAAGCCAGAACTTTTGAAATAAAACATTCCAACACAACACAGTACCAAGTTACACTAAGCTTATACTTCAAGCTGAGGAAATGACAGTAGGAAAATATTTAATCTTTGCTTTCTGTAATTAAATCATTATGCTACTACCAGAGCAGAAATTTTTTCATGCACAGTAGAAACACTGCCACTCATAACATATAATAGTCCCAAGTCTGAGCTCAGGTGAGTCAGGCAGCCTACACTGGCACTGTGTGGTGTGAAGACACGTGTGCCGCAGAACTGTGTGCCCAGAACCAAGGCTGCAGTCAAACCACAAGAAACCACATAGCCATGTGCTTCCAGCAACGCCTTCACTTCATTATGCGTTTGACTGTGAACTGAGTTTTGGATATTGTATTTTGTAAACCTTTTACTGGTGACAAATTTTCCATGATTTCCATATCCAGTTACACAACCAGAAGCTGTGTCCTAAAGGATAAAGAAAGCTTACTTGAGGAAGAATGAGGAAGTTGTTGCCTGAGGAAGGTCTGGAGGGGAAAGCCCAGAAAGCTACACTGTGGTAGATTTAGATGAGGATGAATTCTTCTCCTAGGCATTAGTTAGTTAGGTGAAGGCTTCAGTGCTGAAGGCTCAAGGGAAGACAACATGTTGGGATTTTTTCTGTATTTCACTTCCTGTTGTGGAAGGAAGCGTGTGTGTGTGTGTGTGTGTGTGTGTGTGTGTGTGTGTGTGACCTTATGTGTGTACGTTCTTTTATAAAGTATTTGTAATGAGTCTTTCTCTGTCCCTCCAGCCAGTTTCCTAATAACAACACAGAAGACTTACTAATTATGAAAGCTTGTCCTTAGCTTAGTCTTGTCCTAATAGCTCTTATAACTTAATTTAATCCATTTATATTAATCTACATTTTGTCTCATGGCTTTTTATCTTTCTTTCACTCTGCATGTCCAACTCTTCCTAAGTCTCATTGGTGTCTCCCTGCCCCCTGATTATCTCCTCATATTTCCTCTCTCTGTGCCTGGAAGACCTGACTATTCCTCCTGCCTAGCTATTGGATGTTCAGCTTTTTATTGTACCAATTACAGAAATATATTTTCATACAGTGTACAAATATCCCACAACATTTTTCTGAAGGAAAAATTTGGACTACTCACCTGGTGTCATTGTTTAGGATGGATTGAAACAGGGAGAAGCTGGTAGCAAAGGAATGATAAGGTAGTTGACATAGTGCATCTATACACTAGAGGTGTCAAAGGCAGCACCCTGGGAGGGGGGACACAGTATGTGCTGAGGAGATAGACTTGACAGACAGTCTGGAAGAAGGAGCAGGTAAAAAAAGAAAAGTCAGATCTTGGTGGACGATTTCCATGCAAGAGTGTGGGTTAGAGAAGAAGTGGTATGAGTGATGAGAAAAGGGTTGGAGGGGGACACAATATTCCCAGATTCCCCTCAGGGTAGCTTTGTGTTTCACAGTGGTTTCTGTATTCAGTTTTCACTTTGCAGACACCAAGAAAAGTTCAGAGACATTAAGAGGCTTCTAATGAATGATGTAATTCCTTCAGAACCGCAAGTTTCTCATTTGTTCTTTATCCTATGCTGCCTCTTTGGCCTAGACTATGCATGGCTAGGCCAAAAAAGAGAAACCAGGCGGTGACACATCTTAACAGAAAGAGAGAAGTAAGTTATACACACTTCCCGCAGATGGGGAGCAAAGGAAGTTATACAGGGCTTAAGAATTGATTCTTTCATTCCTTCATTGTTTTTATTCGTTCTTTTCAGACAGCGTCTCACTGTGTAGACCATGTTGGCCTTGTACTCATAGGGCATATCTTCTTGACTATCAGATCTGTTTAGAATGATAAGCTTTTTAAATGAAGAAAAATATGGTACAGAAAAATGAATCTAAGGATTACAGGAGGCAATATAGAGTGTGAAGAGAAACAGGAAGAAGAGCAGGGTAGGGCAGTTGTACTGAAGGCTAACAGAAGAATGTGCATGACATCATGGAGTTGTCACCAGAGGATTAGTGGAACAAGGATCAAAACAAGCAAGTAGTCTATCATAGGACACAGGAATGCGTGGAGGCAACCACTGCAGATGTCAGGAAAACACATGTCACTGAAAAGTTACAAAGGCAAGAGAGATGAAAGAAGGATAATCTTCTCTTTCGAAATAGAAAGAAGAAAATTGGAAGATACCTTGGTAAAGGGAGAAAAGGAGCAACAGCAGAAAGAAAGAGGCAACATATGGTGAGCTCCCATGGAAGATAGAAAAGGGGTTAGTTAGTTCCTGAGAAGAGAACTATACCATCCATCTAGCATAGGAAACAACAGGCAGAATCCAACAGTATGGAGACAGTATGTGCAGGAAGAAACTGCGTTGCAATCCAAAAGAAGAGAGTAGGAAGTATGAGTGTTCATCACAGGCTGCCACTCTTGCCTGCAACACCTAAGGACTCCAGGAAGAGAAAAGAGCCCTTTGGAGGAATTGGGCTTTATGATTGGGGCCATACCAAAGGACATTGCAGAAGTATCTCCAAATGGCACATTCAAAGTGGGACGGTTTTTAATCACAGATTCCCCGTTGGGACTCCACTCTAGCTCAGAGGAAAATCTAGTATCTTTGTATTGTAGGGAGGATCGTTTTGGAATTATAGTAAGATACTTTGACTAAGGTATCCTTAGAGTTTGGGTGTGTAAATTCAGAGAGATGACAGATAGTAGAGATGATGAGATGATAATGGTGGAAACTGGAGATAGAAACTGGCCAGGGAGGGTAGAGACTGCAAAGAGGTAGCTCCCGGTGTGACCGTGTTGAAAGAGTGTTCCAGGCTCCTTGTCATATTTTCTCCCAAATGAGCATTTCAGCCTGCACTTGATGAGCCAGGACGTGACAGACACTGAGCGTAGATCCCAGGACACTCATGGGTGGGCTATCTAGACTGACCAGCTTGTATTCCTCCCATGCCTCACTATAGACTCGGCTCCAAAGTCCTTCAAAAACCCCGAGACAAAGCAGTTGGATGCTCTCCAAATTTCCAGGACCCTCTCTTGCACTCCACAGTTCTGCCTTCTCTCTTCCTCTTAAATTTCCACTAGGATCTATAACAAACTTCTTTATAAAACGTGCTCTCTGTGATCTGTAAGTTTCATCATTTGAATGTATAGGACAAGAAATCTGGAGGCCTCTGGCTGTGCAGCAGTTCTGTGTGATTATGATCAGCTGACACCCTAGTTCCTGAAACTTTTCCTTCCAAATTAAAGATGCCTCATGTTCCCTTTATTAGTGATCACAGTGATGTCGATGACAGACGCATCACAGCACTAGCACTGGCATCCATTCGTTACCGTTGAACTTCACCACATGAGTTGGTTCTTCCTGCGCTGGGCCACATGCCGATATAGTCTGCTGTGTATGTCAATTTGTTTAGTATCCTTATCAGTTCTGTGAAGCCCCTATAGAGTCCCTCCAAGTCCACAGGGAGAAAAAAGACACTGTGAACTTAAATGACCAAGTTTAAAAATTAATAAAGGCCCCAGGGTTCAATCTAAGTGATATGAATATAGGTAAAAGATTATGAAATGGAAAGTCATCATCTGCAACATGTTTTTACAATAAAAATACAAGATCTCCTGAGTAAATTGGGAGCATGGGGACCTTGGGGGAGAATTAAAGGGGGAAGAGGAGAGGCAGGGAGGGGAGCAGAGAACAATGTAGAGCTCAAAAAAAAAATAAGAAAAATAGAACAAGATCTACATACCTTTGGGAGTTTTTTTTTTTTTTTTTTTTTTTTTTTTTTTTTTTTTTTTTTTGTTTTTCGAGACAGGGTTTCTCCGTAGCTTTTTGGTTCCTGTCCTGGAACTAGCTCTTGTAGACCAAGCTGGCCTCGAACTCACAGAGATCCGCCTGCCTCTGCCTCTGGAGTGCTGGGATTAAAGGCATGGGCCACCACCGCCCGGCTGGGAGAGGACATTTTTGAGTTTATTTATGGCTGATTACTTGAAGTACCTGTTTTGTCAATCCTCCAATCTTACTAGGTTCTTAATGTCAATGTACCTTCATTGTGTTACACTTTTTCCTCACTGTAAAGCAAGAACTTTCACCTCTATGAACTTCCCTAAAGAACATAAACTTCCAAAACTGCTTTTTAATGTTTATTTCTGCGAGTAGCAGCAAGTGCTTGGAAAGACGTGTGCCCTATGATGCATGACTGTTGTAGAATGCTATAGGGTGTGTTACTTTTGCTATTGTTGTCCTCTTTTTAAGACTGTTTCTGCCTTTTGATCCATAACAGTATGAATTAGCAACTGTAACAGCACTGCTATAAGCAGGGGTTAGGCTGCGCGGGCCTGACGGAATTCTGTTTCCTCAAACACTGACTCTTTCAAAGCTATGAAGCAAACTTAACTAAATCTCTGCCTCTCTAAAGAACTCAAGATTCAAAGATTGAGGTAGAATTATGGTCCTCAGAGAGGCTGAATAGCAAGTACCTTATCTTCTTTCCTCTCTTCTGTCCAAAAGCCCTTGTCTTTCTTCTCTCCCCTCCTTAAAAACCCTTCTCCGCCTGGCTCCTCCCTGCCACTTCCTGTCAGCTAGCTCCTTACTGCAGGTAAATTGTATTAAATCTAACATAGCATCGTTAAGCAAATGTTCCAGAGCATAAACAAAAGTAGTATACCTTAAAATAATATTCTACAACAGATGGCTGCTAGGAACAGAGACAGCACTCAATTGGTGAAGGAATAATGATTGAAGTGGAAGGAAAATGGTTATTGAAAACTCAGAGGAAACTCTTTACTTTATTATAAAGATGTTGAAGGAATTTTTCATGTTTCCTTGGTGTCAACTTAATGACCTCCACCTCCAGTGGGTGTTGTAGCAAAATGCAGTCTGATTTTATAGCTGCCATGTTAAGCTGAGAGCCAGCACAAGATTACAGGATGTTAATCAAAGGCTTATTGGGATGTTCCACACAACCCATAGTGTCTGCTAGGAACCCACTGCTCTCAATAGTGCAGTGACTTAAAGACGTTTGTTTGTAGCGTGCAGAGTCTAGAGTCTTCTAATCAACTGGCCACTGTTCAGAATTGCTGTAGCTACCTAAGAATTTGGCCAAAAAAACCAAAAACGTGGCCAGACACTGAGTCAGGCTGAGGTTGATAACTGCAGATATCAGGGTTTAGTGGACACATCAGGACAGCTTCTGGATTTCATGTTCCAGAACAAGGACTTGTACAGAGACACATGGATTATCACAGAAGCAGAGACAATTTGTTAGATTTGCTTTTGAGTGTGGTAACAGGCTGAAATGGGGAAAGTTCGGCAGTTCAAACTACAAATACTATACAAAGGAGCTTTTAAAGCCACATGGTGTGGACTTTTGGGCTTCTTTGTACAGCCCAGGATTTTTTTGTAAATACTGTGTTAGAAGTAGCTCTCCATACAACTTTATTCATCATGTGTCTCAACCCCTCTCCACTCAGGATTGTATGTTTAGTAGTTTGCCCCTGTACCAGTACTGCTGGCTCCATCTAGTTCTAGCAGACCCTACTAGGGGTTCCATCTTTCCTCTTTGCCAACAGGCTTTGATCCCATGATTATTTTGCAGCCCTGGTGCAAGGACTTCTGGATCTCACTCTCCACTCTACTCTTCTGTCCTGATTTCCTGTTAGCATGATAAAGATGACAACCCAAAATGCTTAAGGACCTCATTTTCCATTTTCTAAATGCCGATGCTACAGCTCTGCTGATGCCTGGCAGAGTTTGACTGTCATACTGGAATCAGCACACAGTGTGTCAGTGCACTGTGCTGCCGAGCTGGTGACCCTTGTTTGGTGTGGTTAGGAGATTATCACTTTCTACCTTTCCCATGCTATATAACAGCAAGTCAAGACCAACATTCTATAGCAAGAAGGACAAGGCCTTGAGCCTCTGAAAAAGTATGCTTTTACTTTTTTCTATTTCTATTCTTTTTTAAAATTGATTTTATTGAGCTCTACATTTTTCTCTCCTCCCCTCTCTGACTTTCCCCTCCCCTTCAACCCTCTGCCAAGGGCGCCATGATCCCAATTTACTCAGATCTTGTCTTTTTCTACTTCCCATGTAGATTAAATCTATGTATATCTCTCTTAGGGTCCTCATTGTTGTCTTGGTTCTCTGGGATTGTGGTTTGTAGGCTGGTTTTGTTTTCTTTTTGTTTAAAAATCACTTATGAGTGAGTATATATGATAATTGTCTTTCTGTGTTTGGATAACCTCAATCAAAATAATGTTTTCTAGCTCCATCCATTTGCCTGCAAAATTCAAGATGTCGTTATTTTTTTTTTCTGCTGTGTACTACTCCATTGTGTACATGTACCACATTTTCCTTATCCATTCTTCGGTCAAGGGGCATTTAGTTTTTTTTTTTTTTTTTTTCAGGTTCTGGCTATGACAAACAATGCTTTTATGAACATAGTTGAGCACATGTCTTTGTGGCACGATTGAGCATCGTTTGGATATATACCCAAAAGAGGTATTCCTGGGTCTTGAGGAAGGTTGTTTCCTAATTTTCTGCGAAATCACCACACTGACATCCAAAGGGGCTGTACCAGCTTGCATTCCCACCAGCAATGCAGGAGTGCTTTCACTTTTAAATCTTGTCCATATGCTTTTGTTTTGTTTTGTTTTGTTTCTGTTCTGTTCTGTGTGAGACAGGGTTTCTCTGTACAGCTTTGAAGCCTGTCCTGGAACTTGTTTTGTAGACCGGGCTTTCATATGCTTTTAAGAAAAGGTTTGGTTAAAAATAAAAATAAAAAGAGAGAGTTATTGATTCAGAACTAAACTAGGGGGCAAGCAGAAAAACCACCGTGGGTCTGCACAGTGAGCACGGAGATGTCAGCATCAGCCCACACAACAAACTCAGGGTCAGCTGTGTTTTAAGTAATAGACAATCTAGACCCTACTGACAGAAAGTCGATTGCAAACGTATAGGGTCTCAGAAGTCTGAAAACTGCCTAGACTTTCAACAGAGCACTGCTGTCTCTTGATGTGTTACAACTCACAGTTCAGATACTTTATGTGAAATCTGTATGTTACATTTTTTCTTCTAAGATCTGCCTGGCATTTGTGTTGAAAAATGATATCTAGATTAAGAAAAGACAGAAGGGTGTGTGACATGATACTGAAAGCATATCAAATGTACTGCTGGGAATGGGATGGAGATAGTCTGCAGGCATGCTCATTTGCTGTTCTGTGGGTAAATACATATATTATATGTTTTTGAAATGTTCTAGCTGTCATAATGGCATGGTGTAACCCATTACTCATGTCTGTAGAGTATTGGTATATACAAGGGTGTTTAGTTATGTTTGGGGACACGGTTATTTATCATTGGGTTATGTTTAGTACAAGACTTTGAGTAGATAGGGTTGAGATCCTTCTAGCTCACAGACAGAAACTCCACAACTTTCCAGTTATTTTTTATTCACATAATATCTGAAATAAGCATGTTTATATAACGAATGTGCCATGTCATTTCTCCTATCCCTCATTTTGTGCTTTTTATCATTGCTTACGACTGCTGTATTTCTTGTAAAACCAAAGGCCTAGCTCCATTATTCAAGTCTCCTTGCTATTTCACAGTTGTGGCACTTCCCTCCTTGAAGTCTGGCTTTTTATTACAGAGGATAAAATGCAAAGTCTTCCCACATCTGCCAGGAATCTGTGCTTTAAATTCCATGCCCTTAGAGACCCCTCTTCTGGTTTCTGCTCTGCAAGCAAATAGGTTTCTTCAGTTTTGCAAATTCTCCAGGCTCTTAAAGGCATCATTTTCCTCATCCAGGATGCTGTCTTGCTAAGATGGTTTCCTTTTACTTAAATGTCTTGTTAGCCAGTATATTCTTTAATTATTGCACATGGATCTCTACAAGTCCTCCACCAGTCTATGGACCAGTTATCTCTCGTAGTGACTACTTTGCTTCCTTAGTAATATTTACAGCTTGTTTATTAGCAAAACTGTTATCTTATCCACTTATTTATGAGCTCTGTGAGGTGAGAGGTCTTATGCTCATTGTATTCCTAAGTTTAATAGAATGCATTGTAATTATTGGATAGTTGTGTAATTGATGGATCCATGAGCTTGGGAAACAAACTATGACAAATGTGCCACCAAGATGTCATTTGTGACAAAGGAAGATAGAAAAAAAATACAAAACTGTTAGGTGGGTAAAATTCAGATTTATGATATTCTGTAGTAGGTCATGACCAGTGGAGTTGGTGAAGTGTTTTGGGGTGGGGAATGAATGTCATGTGGCCTATGATTTAGGAAGACTGATTTAACAAGCATGCCACAGACCTGATTATAACAGTAAGACAGTCTTTATAGGACCAGTTTTTTTTTTTTTAAATAGAAATGGCTGCTGCTTAGGGAAACATGTGGAATAAGGAATAGTGTGGATTTAAAAGTCGGGCATACTTACACAGATAAGCTATACTTTCCTTTCAGGAGCTAACATAGTCATAATAATGTGTTTTGAAGTTATTAGAGGATGAAAATTAAAATAATTTTTCCCAATTCTTGGTCTCTTGCTTCTACAAGATTATTTAAGTTGGTTTTTGAAACCAAATACTTGGAGTTTTGTGTGACTGTCACACAGAAATATTTAAGATATAAATTATTTATTTTATATTTAAAGATATAAAAATACAGTCGGGTGGTGTGGTGCACGCCTTTAATCCCAACACTTAGGAGGCAGAGGCAGGCGGATCTGTGTGAGTTCGAGGCCAGCCTGGGCTACAGAGTGAGTTCCAGGACAAGCTTGATAGCTACAGTGAAACCCTGTCTTGAAAAACAAAACAAAAACAAAAAAAAGATATAAAACTATTTAAAGATATAATAATTTTTAAAATAATATCTTAGTTTCCTTCTTGGTCATTCATCATATCAACTAATCATCTTCAACTAATATCAGATAAAATAAAAGCTAAAATGCTTTTAATAGAAATATTTGAAGATATAAAAAGTAAAACAAAAAATGCTTCATTTTTCTTTTCTTAGATGTGAGCAGACAGCCCCTTCAGAGCAAAGACAGCCCTCTGGTTAATATGCTCAGGTTGTGCCTACACTGGTAGGATAATTGTGCCAGCAAGGTGTCATTTGTGATTCAGGGAGATAGAAAAAAAATACAAGATTTTTAGATGGGTAGAATTCAAACTAATGGTATTCTATAGCAGGTCCTGACCAGTGGTAGACGTAAAGGGCTCAGTCTTATATCTTTCAGAGAAACCATCTCCCTTACTAGAACATGGGATTTTGAGTCATGACTACTGGGCTTGAGTTCTGCTTCTTTCTTACACAGGCTGTGTAAGATCCCACCCACTACTTAACCAGTATATCCTGATCCCGAAAGTAAAAGGGACTTTTATCCTAACTCATAACAAGGACTTCCGAACTAAGAGCTGATTTATAAACTTTGTAGTGTGAGAGGCACAGGTATTCTGCACCTTCATCTTGCAAACCATCTACTGCATTTTAGCTTTCATTTTATCTGATGTCAGTGGAAGGGGAGTAGCTGATATGATTGAACAAGAATGAAACTAAGTGACTAGGACTCGTCAGGAAGCACACTGTCTGAGGAACAGTGGAGCACTTGTGTAGCATGTGGGCTTCACAGTCTATTACATTCAAAATCATTAGGAAATGGTCAGCATAGGACAGAAATGCTGTCATCTGGGCTTCCTTGGGGTGTGTCTGTGGAGCACGCCAGTTGGAGAGGAGGGGACCTTCCTGTTATGTCATCATTGCTATTGTTATCAAACTGACAACTATTAGGCAGTAAAAAGATCCCTACAGTGTCTGGGTGAAGGACTTTTTAGAGTCTTGAATGGGATAAATGGATTCCAAAGAAGTTCCCATGCACAAATTTATCATGAATTTTGATTGCAATCAGAGGACTCATAGGTCCCCTGAAGTCTCTCCAGAGAGCAATCCATGGACCCCAGTAAGAGTCAACAACTGAACTTTGTGCTTTCTGTTTTGTTTGCTTTGTTTAATTTATTATCAGCAAGATTGTTCTTGTGCTGTAAACAGTGACGGGGAGTCTAGCATGGTTCTAGGAACAGTGTTAGTTTTAGCCTTTCAGGCCCTCCTACCAATTCGATTGGGTACACTGCTCATATCTGTAACTGTGACTCAGTGACCATGGCAGAGGTCTGGGGTTACTCGTGGCTGGATCTTGGAGTTTGATAGTAGATTGTCAGATGTGATCCTTGGCTTCACGAGGCCTTTCACCCCAGCATAAACTCTGATATCCCCTAGAGATGCCGGGCCTTTAATAGCATATGCGCTGCTCAGCACACCTTTGAGGAGTTCTCACAGCAAAGGAGAACACAGTAGGATAAATACACATCCTAGACACCTTACAAAGTGTCACATCACCACTAAGCCCAGCGATGTAAAGGGGAATTCTTGAAAATAGGATTTTTTTCTATTCAAAAATTCAAATTGAAAGTACAACTCAAGATGAATAAATTTTATGATATGAGACAGATTCCCCAAAAGTTGTTTCTCTTGATAGCTAAAATTCATATTCTTCACTTAGAGAAAATGTCTATAATTATACCTAGTTTGATATTGCTTATAGCAAATGTTTAATTTTGATAACTCCTGTAATTATTTCTCAAAAACCACTTTAGAAAATCAAAGAATGTATCAAAATTCTTCAAATTAACCAAATGCAAATATGACTGAAAAGCTGAAATTTAGGGGTTGGGTATATATAACCAATGCTGATATCTGAAGTAAATTATAGACGTGCATATGAATCCAAAATCAGGTTTATTTGAGTAAAATAAAAATGCTTAGTAAAATCAGTTTCTGAGACACTAAATGATAACCATCCCAGGCACATAAAATATTGTCTTCTTCACCATTACAGCTATCAACCTAGCTTTGTCTGCTATTCTCAAAGTTTCTTCAAGTTGCTCTATTGATATTTATCCTTTGATCTTGATTACAATTAGAGGCATTATAAACTTATTTACTTGTGTTAATTCTAGGAACGAAACCAAAATGCAAAAATTAGCCAACAGAAATGATCTTAAGAGAAATAATTTTCCCATTCTCAAAAATAGTTTCTTATATATATCTAAATGTTCTTTCACATAAACTAACATCCCAGAAGGGAAGTTTGGCTTCACAGGTGAAACAGAAACCTTGATGGATATCACAATGCATGCTAACTGCATTTAATATAAATTTGTCAAAAGAAATGTCATTAACTTGTCCTATGTCACAAAGTCCAGTGACTTGGAAACTGGCCCTTTGGAACAGGTTTCTTTGCTTAGTTCATGTGATCTGATGTTTATCTGGCTGCAAAATTTGTTTTTCTGCAAAGAAAAGAGAATGTTAAACAAACAAACAAACAAACAAACAACAGAATCCAAATAACCACAGAGGATTTTTAAACTGTACAGGGACATTTCTCATGGATAGTTTGAACGATGACATGGTCAGATAAAGCAATATTTCTTCAAAAAAATTGACTGTAGGTCCTGGTGGGGAAAATATCTTAAAAAAGATGAATTGCTCAACAATATAAAGTGGGAAGACAGGTCTTTTAGTAAATAATTATATTTAATATCCCTACTCTCTCTGTAAATGGTATATGTTAGGGGGACCAGAAGAGGTGTTGGATCTCTTTACGCTGGGTTCTCAGGCAGTTGTGGGAACTGAACGCTGGTCCTGATCACTGATCAGCTACCCGTTCCGAACCCACTGACGTATCTTCTCAGGGAAAACAGGAAAAGAAATGTTTTAAGTTACAAGGTGATTTTTAATGACTCGGTTAGGAAAAGTCATTCTATGTTATTTTAGTTACAAGATGATTGTAAAGGTTAGGCTAGAAGAAGTCTTTCTGTGTTATTTTAGAAAGCATGACAAGCCATTTTTTTTTCTGACCTTTTCAAGTTTTGGGGTAGCTGATTTCACCAGTTTGTCCCTGAATTACAGGCCTTAGCAATGGACCCCAGTAGTGATGAAAATCTTGGAGAGTAGAGTATATTCATAAATTACAATTACTGATTATACAACATTTTAAAGAAATATTCATGCGCTTAAGAAACTGTCTTTTTAAATAAATTACAAATATTTCCACACAAATGTTAAATTCTACCCAGTTAGGTGTTTTCTTGAAGAGTCCAATGTATCTAGGGAGTATGTAAATCAAAATTTGATTGCTTAGGATGCTAGATCTATAACAGCAGGGTTTGCAAACTGGAAAACTTTGGGCTATGTTTCAAGGCTGATAAGTCACTTCATCTCTGTGTTTTCTGGAATTAAAAAGTATGCATATTCCATATTCCAAGTCACTTGAAGATTGTGTCGAGATTCTGTTTGTGTTGGATTTATACCACACTGAGGATCACCTAGGAAATTAGCATTGAGCTCTCCAGGTCCTTGGCTCAATCTAATACCAAACAGCAGCTAGCTATTGAAATGAACCTCTTTGCCACTTTGACAGAACTTTTCTTTTGCAATGGTGATTTTCAATAGAAAACGCTTTTTATACGCCAAAGTTTTGATTTATTTCTTAAAAATAAAAAAAATGCAGGGTAATGATGGCATAGCGCTTGGGAGGCAGAGGCAGGCAAATCTCTGTAAGTTTGAAGTCAACCTGGTCTACAGAGTGAGTTCTAGAACAACGAGGACTATTACCCAAAAAAACCCTGTCTCAAAAAAAAACAAAAAAACAAAACAAAACAAAAAACAAACAAAATTTATTTGAGAACTCGGTGCACACAAACATTGCATTTTGATGATATTCACATCAATATACATCACCACACCCCCTCCAACATTTTTTTTTCCTTTCCCATTACGTCCTCCTCCCAACGCTGCATCCTCTGAGTCCAGCTAGTGTTGCCCATACACACGTGGGTATAGAGCCATCTACTGTAGTGTTGGCAGCTGACAGAGCTCCGTCCCTTCAGAGAAGCAAACTGCCCTAGATCCTCAGGAGTTGGGCCTGGTGAACCCTTTCCCCCTCCACATTGGAATGTTTTCTGGTTTGATCTTGTAGAGGATTTCTGTGAATTTATGAGTACAATGTATTCAGAAGACACCATTTTGACACAGTTCTCTCTGATCTGTGGCTCTTACAATCTCCTCTTCCTTGAGATCCCCCTAGCCTTAAGACAGTGGGGCATTGTATACATGTCCTTTTTAAAACTGTCTGCTCCACAGTCCGTTTTTCTTTGCACCTTGACCAGTTGCAAACCTCTGTATTAACCACTGTCCACTTCAAAACCAAAGCAGCTTCTCTACTGAGGGCTGAAAGTTGGACTCATCTATGGTCAGGTTGATAAACGTTTATTATTTTTCATAAAGCCTTACTTTTTAGTCTATTTGCAAATGTCTCATAAGCATCATACTCATCTGAGCAATAAAAACTATAAAGATACTCTTTTCTATTACAATGGTTGAATATTGATCTCATGATAAATTTTAATCTGGGGTAAGATGAATGGCACCCTTTCTGATAGCACTGAAACCTTTCCTACGGCATACATGGTCCATGGCACAGGTATGGCAAATAACATTTTCAAGCAGGTCTTTCCACAGAGCTTACGGACTGAGAATGACCCCTCTTAAGGATATCTATATCAACATTTGCTCAGGGATTAGTTGAGTGTATTTCAAAGTTATTGATATTTTATTGATTAAGTAACTCAGTGTTACTGTAATTGACAAAACAAGATTTTTCTTTTAATATGTATGCTTTTTCTTGGTTCTTATTCCTTTCTTTATCCTCATCCTCTTCCTTTTCCCATCCTTAATTGTTAATATTATGAGATAACCCAGAATTATTAGAAAATTCTAAATCTAGCCACACAATCAGTGGCTCCCACAACAAGGAGCCCGGTTTCTTCATATTTATACATGGCCTTAGCAATTAATAGTTGGATCCTAGCTGTATCCCTTGTCATTAATATGTCAGTCTCTAGAAAATGCATATTTGGAAGTCAATTTGAAGCTATTCCATTTTAGCAAAACACTACCATATTGGTTCTTCCATAATTCTATGACCTCTCCAGTCATAGGTTCTTAGGTAAATTTATTACAGGGTTGAGTTTCCTCCTGTGAGTGTGCCTTAAATCCAGTTAGAAAGTGTGCTGTTACCCTATATCATCCATGTCACGACTGCATCAATGGGAGCATCTTGCTGGGCTGTTCATCATTATAGCCTACAGGGTTTCTAGCTGGATAGAAATACTGATAACAATCTTCTTGAACTCCCACCCCAAAAGCTGCATAGAACTTTGTATCACTGTGAAAGCTAGCAAGTAGGCTAGGATGTTCCTGCTCAGCAGAAAGTTGATTTTTTTTTTTTATGTCTGATGCCAAACTGTGTGGTGTTTTCAGCAACAGGCTTTCAGCAGAAAGTTATGCTAGGCAACCAAGAGTAACACCAATATCCTAGGTTGTTTGGGGGTTTCTTAGACCCCAGCCCGACCAACAGCTAGAAAAAAAGTCTCCCACACCTAGCCCTGGGATCTTGTGTGGTTAAAAAGTTGGGAGCTGGATTTGTAACGAGAAAATGAAAGGGACGACAAAAGAAATTACAAAAGTAGACATACCACATGAATGATTGGTAAGGCTTTGCTCTGTGAGGGTCAAATCAATTGTACCCTGAATATGGTTTTACTCTCTTTGCTGACAATGAAGTTCCGGCACATGAAAGAGAAACACTGAGTTGAATGGAGCCTTAGCTGAAGCAGTTGGCACAATGCGATCGGTATGTTAGCTCTGATCCAACGGCAGGTGTGGACCCTGCCTCTGCACGAGGAGGCAACACAATAGAAGCTGGTGCATTCCAAGCCTGAGAAAACACGTTGTTTCAATGCAGTTATAGTTTAATCTTTCCACTAGTATGCTATCTATTGAATTTCATTAAAAACTGGACCACATTATCAAACTTTTCTCTTTTGAAAGGGATTGCAGATTGCCAATCATCCAGGAAAACTGACCTAGAGGCGTTCAGTTGAATTTAGACCATTCTTGGATGAGACATGAAAGTTTGGAAATAACAAGCTTCATTTTCTTGCTGCCCCTTCCCCTTCCTCTCCTTTATTCTGCTTCCTTATCTTTTTTTCTCTCCGTCCTCATTTCTTTTTCTTTTTGTTTTGCCACATCCCATTCAGTTGAGATTTACTAACACGATATAATAGCTGTTAACTCAGAGGCCCCCACAAGCTAAGGGAAGTCTAATGCAAATGTGAAATTTTTCCCCCATCTTTGGACATTCTAGTGGACGAGGATGCTTTAAGGTTCAGGACATTTATCCCACCCACGCCCACCCAGTGGCTCAAGCACATCCCTCTGATGTGAAAACCCAGCAAGTTTACATGATGTGAGAGTTCATTGCTCTTCAGAGATCCAGGTGTTCTTGGAAGCAATTCCCAGTGTAAAATCCAGTAGTTTGAGAAGCCAAATTCAGTTCAATAAAAGTATTTCAGAGTACACTGCGTACAAGACATTGTACTGTAACCCTAGAGTAAAAGCAAATAAATTAGATAATTTAAGCTACTGAGCTTAGAATTTGACCTAGAACAAGCACAAGGTAAAATGTTTTATATTACAGATTTTTAATGTATTTCTATTTTTTATGTTATTTCACAGTGTTTTATAGTATTATTTTTGTACAAAACTTTCCTGGCATTTATTAATTTTTTAACTTGGTGAATTTCTGAGCTTCTGATATGGCATCATTACTACATGTGATATTTTTGCAAAACAAAAATGTCCCCAGACTGGGACCAGTCCCTAGCAGTGAACAGAAAATAAGTTCAAAGTGAACCGACAGTACAGAGGGCTGAGTCCAGCACAGACATGGGATCCAGTGTGATGGACAGACAGGATTGTGCCATTTCCGTGGCCCAGTGTCTAGTACGACATGGAGCTCTGGGAAAGCATTAACAGACCAGACAGCTGTGGGTGGTGACATTGAGGGAGACTTTACTGAATCCTCTTTTAACTCCCCATCAAAAATAAACATATGAACCCAAATGACACAGGTTTATTTTTCAAAGGACAAAAGTCTAAACTAAATCTTAAAATAACATAGGCCACATTATTTTGCTATAATTAAGAAAAGATGCCCGATGTGGACAGGGGATTATTCAATGTTCATTTCAAGGAATGTGGACACCTGATCACATGATCAAATCTTCATTTCAGAGGCAGAAAACGAGGCAGAACTAAGAGCCTTGTTGCTACATTTTTCACTTTGGCAATATGGAGTGACTATCGGTGAGAATGTTGGTGAGGCTGGGGGGAAAATGAAAAGTGAGGAGCTCACAGTGTCCTTTATAGAGCAGAGTCTGCAATGGGTATCAATGCCATGAGAAAAAAAATGTCATGAAATAAGTTGGAAAAAGCTCAGGTCCAAGAAAGTGAAAACAACTTGTCCACTTTCTACTACGTTACTTTCTCAAGCCTTTAATGTAAACATGTCCTGAGCAGTCCCATGAAGGAGACACTTTGGGGATAGCGCATGAGAGAGTCAACATTGTGGTACATATATTTACATCACTTCACGCTAGTACTGAGTGAATAAAAATGAAGCCAACTCAGGCAGCATTGGTATTATTACCATGAATAGTAGCCAAAAACATACAAATATGATTAGATTTTATTAAATGCTAGAAGCACCATTAATTAGTTAAAGGGACATCTGAGTGGAAATTTGAGCAGTATGATGAAGATATGATGTCGTCTTAGACTTTTAACTCTGGGAGGAAAGCAGATGCGTGTACACATCACTTCTATGCAGCATGGGAAGGGACTGTGAGACACACATCTTTGCTTCCATTCTTGATATTCTCTTTCCTTAAAGGGCCGTGAATTGGAGCCTTCACTCCGTATCCATCTCATCGACCAGAAGCTTCAACACTGAAGGCCTATGTGTATTTCCTGTAGAACATTTTCTGAGACCCACCCTTCTTTATTTGGAACAAATTGTTCTCTATACTACGTGGCCATAGCATTAGCCTTTCTTCCATGGATGCTTTTATTTTCAGCTCGACTTCCTTTAGGATTTGTACTTTGTTTTCTCCTCAGAACTGAGTTTCCTAAGTGATAACTTTGTCTGATCATATTTCCACTACTGAACAAAACAATTCTATCTTCTGTAGGAACACAGCAAGCCTTTGACACCTTTTGTGTTTGGTTGATGCCTTGTTTGTTTTTAAAATAAAATAAAGTTTTAATTTTTAAATTTAAGTTTAAACCATTAATATCTTTAATACCAAGAAAATCCTTAAGCATACAAAAGGATAGAATGTAACTTCAGAACTTTTAATGTTAGCTTTCCTTTGTATTTTTAACACCCTTCTGTGTTCTCATTAAGTCAAAGAATATTGGGAAAAATCAGAGGAAATAGGAAAATTGACTATCTGGATTTTAGATCCTTAAGAAACCCACAGAAACCCCTCTTGTGCTTAATATAAGCAAAAAGAGAACATGAGAGCCACACTAAATCTCAGCCTCTTTAGTTGAAACCCAAGAAAACATGATTAATTAGTATAACTAAGTCAAACAGAACCCAGTCATTTTCTCTGGTCTGACTTTGTCCAGACTTCGTAAGATGCTTAGATATATAAAAGATTTATTGCTTGAAATTAGTTATTTAATAATAAAAATAAGCAGCCAAAGTAGAGAAACACAACCACAAATACACATGGCTCTTGAACATTTAGAATGAGCACAAAGCTTAGGTGTTCATTCATAAATTCCCACATCTACGTGGTGCAAGGCAAGTTGCCGGTTATATAAACAGATTGCCTCATCTGTTTTTGCTTGGGAAAGTGGGAATATAAACACAATGTCTCTGCATGAGTACAGTAATAAATACATAAGCAATTTTTTCTTTAAGAAAGCATTTAGAAAGGTTCAAATACTCTGTAACTACTTTAGTCTTGCTTCAGCAAGATTTGAGATCTAGATATTTCCTAAGGGAATAATTCACAACAGAGACTAATACCACTTAATTTTTTTCTTTTTTTTTTTTTTTTTTTTTTGTGAAGAACTGGATAGTAGAGAGAGACTTCAGAGGCCGCAGAGATGCTATAGTAATGTCCCAGTTACAGTTTCTATTGCTGTGGCAGAACACCATGGCCAAAGCCACTTGGGGAGGAAAAGGTTGCATTTCACTAACACTTCCTGGTAATGGTCCATCACTGAGGGAAGTCAGGGTAGGAACTCTAGCAGGTCAGGGACCTGGAGGCAGAAACTGATACAGAGGCTATGGAGGACTACTCCCTCTTGGTTTGTTTGTTTGTTTTTTTT